>NC_041227.1:91385711-91398161 GCF_002837175.3 Physeter macrocephalus | reverse complement strand
GCAGAAGTGAGGAACCTTGGGGGCTGACTGGTTATAGGGGCCCGCAAAGGGAAGGGTTAAGAACAACATCCAGATTTCTGGCTTGGGTACTTGGCTGGACAAGGGTAGTGTTCACAGATACAGGAAACACTGCAAAAGAAGGACTGTTTGCTGGCACTTAAGAAGAAAAACTTTCTGGGCAAAGAGTAAGGGCACCATTTCATGAGCAAAACAAATTGTTTTACTGCAAAGTCCCTGGAGGCTACGGTGTGCTTTATCTTTACGGCCTAGAAATAAGGGAAATAAACCACTAAGTCACCATACAGTAGTATAGCATAGCAAATATGCCAAGCCACCTTGGAATGGCTCCCAATAAGGTATTAACATACAAGAGAGAAAAATCGCAAAGGCCAAGTTGGTGTGCTCCATCCAAGCACCACAGAGATGCCAAATGAGCAAAGTAACTGGCACATAGTAGGCACACAAACTAAGAAAATGAATGCATCTGAAGCAGCAGATGCCTGGGATAAAGTGGTGGTGACAGATAAACCCCTAATGTGGAGATGGACACGGCAGGCTATGTGAGCCTGATGCCTCCACACACGTGAATCACGTAACTGATTCTGGGCACACATGGCTGCTTCCCCGCTCACCAGGCAACCTTCTGATTGAAACATGACTTCCCAAGTTGCTTGCCTACAGGAAAAGAATGTACCACGGACACGAGAATCCAGGGCCTTCAGCAATTCTATTTCTCACTATAAATTAATAAACTGGCACCTAATATTTTACTTCAGCCCCACGAGCCTATTTCCTGTGAATCTAGTTCTACGGGAGGGAACCACCACCTGACTGTGGTCAAGTCAGGATTCAGGGCCCCTCAGGTTAAAGACCAGGCTGGGTGACGGCCACTCACTAAGGTACTGACTGCCACCTGGAGCCCTCTCAGGGGACAGACTGCTGGCACTCCCCTGCACAGACTCTCCTCTCCAAACTCCTAGCAAGTCACTTCAGGTTACTCTAGTTGAGAGGTCTTACTTTCCTCTGCTTCTCTGGATCTTCCTGGGCTATTTTTTCATACCAGGCCTCAAACATGCCATCCTGACACTCATCCATCCATTCTGAATTCTGCTTGGCATCAGCAAGCTCATCTTCTTCACTCCATTGGCTGAAAGAAGGACATAAAGAGAGAAAAGCATGCCTCTGCCAATAATCAAGGAAAGTGCTTGTTAGCAGACTCTGTGTCCTATGGGTCTAATACACGAGGCCCTTTTAAACTTCTGAAGGGAAGAGGTCAATTTGGTTTTCAAAGCTCCAGGATTTGCCAGATGTTTGATAGATATATACCAATAAAAAGGGAGGAGCCCCTTCCAGAGTAGACTACAATGGGTGAGGAATTAGAGCTTGAAAGGTTGTACCTACATGGCATAATCCCACTCAACAACCATTTGTGGTGAACCTACTATGTGCCAGGCACTGGAGCCAAATAAAGCAAAAAAAAAAAAAGTCCGATTCGAACATGCTCAGCACACCCTAGTGGTAGCAGCATGAGAAGGGAGTCAGGAGACCCTGGGGCCTCAGCTCTCCCGCTGGCTGCTGTAAGACCTGGACACAGCACTCAGCCCTGGTCCTCAGTTTCCTCATTTCTAATAGATAATCTCAGGGACTCCTTTTAGGTGCAAAATTACAGATTTCTATA
Source organism: Physeter macrocephalus (assembly GCF_002837175.3). Taxonomy (NCBI): domain Eukaryota; kingdom Metazoa; phylum Chordata; class Mammalia; order Artiodactyla; family Physeteridae; genus Physeter; species Physeter macrocephalus. The sequence continues at coordinate 91,396,483 of NC_041227.1, read as the reverse complement.
ATTTCAGTTTACAGTTTGTTTCAGCAACCGGAATTTTAAATACAAAACTATTTGCTCGACAGCAAATGCAAAACATCTACCAACCAACAAATACACATTTGTTCATTCACATGTTCCAACAAACTGACTCCAGGCCTACTCAAATTGAGCTCTGCTCCGGGTGCTATGGGGAGTGGTGAGGAAGGTGCGGTCCCTACTCCCAAGGACTGGGTCATGTAGGAGCAGGTGAAGCTTGAAACAAGAAGCAGACTGATGGCTGAAGAGCCAGCAAGCCGATGCCCCACATTCCTCCTCCTTGCTGTGTCCCAGCCCTCCGCCAAGAGTTCCCTCTGACAGCAGGGCAATGGCTGCGGTTTGTAAACAAGGAGACCGCTTAAATTCTATCTCCTTTTCCCAGGATATCTCTTCTGAGAGAGTGAAAATCGGTGTTGACTCATTCACTGATTTCCTCCTAATTATCTCCTCTTGCTCTACTTCCCCCTTTATCTTCTTTCTTTTCTACAGACATGAGTGATTAATGGCTAAGTGGAATAAGAAGTGGAAAGAAAAAAAAAGAAAACTTTGCATACTATTTTTTCCCCTCATACCTTAAGTCCTTGTAACGTGCAAGAGGTTATAGTGGCTAAAAATCACACACACACACCACCACCAACAACAACAGAAAAGGATTCTCCAATTCAACAAGCTATATGAGGATCTCCAAAAATGAGGAGAAAACTCATGCTCAGTTCACAATACCACCACCACCAGTTTATATACAACACCATGCACCAGATACCTGCTAAACACTGAGAAACAGAACTCATTCATTCTTCGCAGCAATCCTGAGGTAGGTACTGTTATTACCTCCAGCTCTAAAGATGAGGAAACTGAGGCACAAAGGAGTTTAAAAAGTTGCCCGAGGTCATCCAGCTAGTATGTGGCAAAGCCAGGATACTCCCCAGAAAGTCTAGCTCCAGGCCTGAGCTCTGAATGTGCTACGATCCCTGTACTTGATGAGCTACTGTAGGAACTACAGAGTGCAGGACTGTGTCCTTACCTGATCACACTGTCATGGACACTTATATTTTCTTGTGACATTTTCATGAGGAGATCTGGTAACTGAATGTCAACAAAGAAGGTGAGATCACTGGGTTCCCAGCCCATATCCAAAAGATGAAGCAGGGCCGTCTGGACACAGGACAAGGCAGGCAGCAAGGACCTGAAGAGGCCACGAAGGTGGAAGTTACTAAAGTTGCCCATCATCCACAGAGACAACAGAAACAATGTGAATCAGAGACCTGGTGTGCTTGTCAGTGGAAAACAGAAGGGAATGCCAGATTGCTGGTTTGGGTTCCTTATAATCTCTTTTCAAATTTTTCAGACTCCATACAAACCTTCTTCAAACAACAGCTTAAGCAAAAGAGTTCTGAAAGCATAAAGAGAAAGGTCTCCACCCTGCTAGGACTACCACAGGGGACACTTTACGGTAAAGGACTGAGTAGTAAAACTCACCTCTGATAAACAAGCAAGGTCAGGGCCAGGCCCAATTAGCCTAGGTTATACAGCTCAGATGTAGAGAAGAACCATTTGATTTAAGGTTTATGTCTAAACCACTTACCATGGAGGAGACTGGGGAATGGCTTTCTATTCAAGTTTTGTTTGTTTTTAATTTTTATTGGGATGTACCTGATTTACAATGTTGTGTTAGTTTCAGGTGTACAGCAAAGTGTCTATTCAAGTTTTTAAAACTGAAAATAACAGGTTACAAATTTTCAGATGAACCAAAACCCACCCACTTGAAAAAACTGTACACACCATATAGAAAAAAGGCTGGGAGAAAATATACTGATAAGTTAACATTAGCAATTAGCTCTAGACGGTAAGATTAGGGGTTATTTTTACTTTACTCTTTGTGCTTTTCTGTATTTTTAACAGTGGACATGTATTTCTTAAAAAAATCAGAAAAAAACAGAAATAAATTTTTCTCTAGAAATCATAAAATTATCCCGTACCTGTCGTTTATGTTACTAAATCCTTTAACTGCTTTGACCAAAAACAGAACAAACTGATAGTAAGTGTCTCGAATTTCTTTGTGTAGATCTGCACCACAGCCCTCCAGGTGTCCAAAATAACTAGAAACAGAAGAAATTACCAGTCACTTAATTGTCAGAACATTAATCACTTAATTGCTAACAAAGTGGCACAGAAACTTAAATAAGTAAAAACATAACTTCAGAAAGTAACAGACAAAACAGCAAGTGACTCATCTGCTTGGATCAAGAAGGTTGCCCACCAGGAGTATGGAGATGACAATTATTAACCTTTCTTTGCTATTATAAAAACCACCCTTCCCACCACTACCTGGGCGCCTGGTACTGTGTTAAGTATTCGTCACAAATGACCAAACTGAATCCTCTCCACACAGTCACACCCACCCCTCTGCCTCCCTTCAGTGACGACTTTAGTGCCAAGCTCAGTGTCTTTCCAACCTTGATCCTTGTCACCATGGAGACTCCAACACCCATGGGAATGATGCCCCAGTTCTGCCGTCTCCGGATTCTCTGCCATCTTCACCTCCAGCGATCTTCTCCTCCAGCCCCTTTGCCATCCCTGTATGATGGTAATTTCCTTGACCTTGTCACCACAGTAATGGCGTTACCTCTGAAATCCTGACTTCAGAGCATCCTGCTCTGACTGTGACCTCTCACCCTGATCACCTACACTGCAACTCCCACCAATCCCAGGGAGCCCCAAGCCATGACGCTCCTTCACGTTGACTATCCACCACTGCCGCCAGGCTTCTCTTTGCCCCGTACTCAGCTTCAATTCCATGGCCTGTCACCATAATCATACCTTAGCAATCACCAAGTCATTTGCTGCCTTCTCCCTCCACATACTTGCCTGAGAAATTACATGCCTACATCAAAACAGCTAATTGTTGCTGGAGGAAACACCACACAACCAAGCTGACTAGTAGCACTTTACGTTCACAACCATAATTCTCAAATAACCTCTCCAAGCTGTCAGGCAATCAGACCGGCTGTCTCAATTTTCACTACTATTTCAAACATTCCTGCTTCTCCTTCAACTTCCACTGCCTCCTCCTAAGCCATCATTTAGAGCTGATAACTACCCTCAAATTTTATATTTTGAAAACAGAAATGATCTCACAGGAACTCCCCCATCTTCGCATCACCAAACCTACCAACCAACTTGCATCTCTACCCCAGTGCGCTTCCTCCTGCTGCCAGAGACAGTCTCCCTGGCTCTCAAAGGCCGACCACTCTACCTACACCACCGCTACTGCAATTGAGCCCTCCTTCCTGCATCGAGTTTTCCTCACTACTGACCTACTCCCGCCAGTGTACAGTATACTCTGCTATCTCTTCAAAACCCTCAGTTGATGCTACATCCCCTGCAGTTACTATCCTAATCCTCTGCTCCCCTTTAAGGCCAAATTTCCTGAAATAATTGTCTAGTCTCCCTCTCCATTTCATCACTCCCATTCTCTTCTCAACCCAGTCCAACAGGGCTTGTGGCCTCATGGCTCCAGTAAGACTGCTGTCAAATCCAGTGTGTTCTTATCTCGCTCAACCTCTCACATCAGCATCTGACACAACGGACCATTCCTATCTTTTTTTTTTCTTTTGGCTGTGTTGGGTCTTCATTGCTGTGCACGGGCTTTCTCTAGTTCTGGTGAGCGGGGGCTACTCTTCGTGGCAGTGCGCGGGCTTCTCATTGCGGTAGCTTCTCTTGTTGCAGAGCACGGGCTCTAGGTGCATGGGCTTCGGTAGTTGTGGTGTGCGGGCTCAATAGTTGTGGTGCGCGGGAGCAGTAGTTGTGGCGCACGGGCTTAGTTGCTCCATGATATGTGGGATCTGCCCGGACTAGGGATCGAACCCGTGTCTCCTGCATTGGCAGGTGGACTCTTAACAACTGCACCACCAGGGAAGTCCCATTTCTATCTTTTGAGATACATTCTTCTGTCGGCTTCGACGGCACCACCATCCCCTGGTTTTTGTTCGTGGTGGTCACCCCCTGGTCTCCTCAGCTGACTCCTCTTCCTCTGCTTGACTTCATCTAAATAAAGAAGTGCCCCTAATGCTCAGTCTGGAGCCCCCTCTTGTCCATCTCTCTGCACGCTTTCTAGAAGGTCTCATCTGGTCTCACGGCTTTACGTACCATCTATATACTGACAACATCCAAATTCTATCCCTACTCCTGGTTTCTTTTGAGAACTTTAGACTCTTATCTCTATTTTATCATATTTACTTGGGTATGAAAGAAGCAGTTCAAACTTAACATGGCCAAAACAAAACTTTTGATTATCACCCCAATCTGTTTCTTCCCCTCAGTAAAAAGTATCACCATCCACCCAGCTGCTCAAGCCAAAATCCTAGAGGTTTCTTTCCCTGTGACTCTTTTCATTCACCCTCTACGTCTAATCCATCAACAAGTCCTTACAATTCCACCTCCACGGTGTATCTTGAATCTCATCCTTTTCTCTCTTCCTCCAGTACTATCTCTTGGTCCAAACCACCTCCAACTCTCACCTGGGCTGCTGTAACAGTCTCTCCACTGCTTTTCTTCCTTCCACTCTTTTTCATGTAGTAGCCAGAAGTATCTTTCATAAATATATATCACAGTGTGTTCCCCTTGGGCTTAAATTTCTCCAGGGCCTTCCCGTCTACAACTCTGGGTAAAATCCAAACACCTTAAACCATATCCTACAAAGCTTTACATAATACGGGCCCTAATTTTCTGACCTCACCTCCCCCTGTTTCTCTCGCTCAGGCACACTGGCTTTCTTTCTGCCCCCCTGGGCTAATCCCCCACCCTAGGGTCTGTGTGGTGGTCCTTCTGTCTTTAGTGCTCTTCCCCCGATCTCAGCTGGTCAAGTCATACCTTGGTTCCATGTCCTCCGCAGCCTGCCTTCCCCAACTACACAAATTAGGTCACTCTGTATGAAATCACCACAGAGCCAGATTACCACTATGTATGTATGTCTGTTTTGCGTTTGTTTGTGTTTGTTTTGTTTTGTCTATCTCTCCTAAACAGAATACAAGCTCCACTAGAACAAGGATCTTGTCTGCCTTGCCCACTGCTATATACAACACCTAGAACAGTGGCTGGTATAGACAACACTCGGGAGGTATTTACCGAGTGGCTGCTGAAACAACCTTGTGAGGTACTTAGATTTATGTTGTTACGGTAAATGAGCATTAAATTTGGCCCACGAAATTTGGCCCACAGCCTCCAGGAGCCAAATGATGAGTAAGGGTACACAGGCAATACAACCCTCATTGGTAAAATAAAGCGGATAAACTCATCAAGAGGAATAAACATGTTCTGGTATTTACTTACGAAAAGGATAGAACCCATTTTTCCTTAGAATGAGAGAATGAATTGTTCAAAAACATAAATTTGTATCTTACATGGAAATGACAGAGTTCTTAATGAGAGAAGACAAGCAGGATTTCTTTAAAACGACCCCTGCTTGTTTTCCTTGCAGGCTCGTACTTTGCACTTACTTGGTAAACTCTTTCTGGCAGGTCAGAAGTTCCAACAGGAAAAGTATGAAAGGCGGGTGGAAGCAGTGAGGCTGCCCAAGGGACTCTGTACAACACTGAATGATCCTCAGGACCTCGAGGATGCTCCGGGCTTGGGCCTTCCTCAAGGAAAGAACCTTTACAACACTGGAGACAGAACTCAAGTCAGGAACACCCAAACTCTCGAGCTGGGGCAGAAAGAAAACAGACCCCTACCCAAGTTCTGATGCCGTACTAATAAAAAGGAAACACTATTGTGAGGTATCATTCAGGAAGGATAGCAAGACCTGCTTGCTACTTTTAGTCATTACTCGGCAGCACTACAAATCAGTTCACTGTCCAGAAGCCCAACAACTCACGTTGAACAATTAATTGATTAAAAAGGAACTCTGTCTCTGTGGTAAACCAGGGACAAACTTAGGACAGGAAATTAAAACATGCAATACTTCCAGAGGTATAGGCCCACTGACAAGTAATTTTGTCAGAAAATATCAAATCCTAAATTTCTCCCAGTGTTAAAATAAGACAAATTTATTTTGGCAGCTACCAAGAGAAATGTTTCTTTCCTTATCCAAATGGTACATTATTGAGATATAATGTACAAATAGCATAACGTACAAATCTCAAGTGAAAAAAACACTTCTTTAAAAGAAAAAAAAAAATCAAAACTTTTTTCTTGAACATTCTAAGACAAATCTTGATCTGTCCCCCAAGTATTATTTGCTTGTTTTTAACATGAACTTCAAGCCTTTGACGAGACTGGGTACCTGCTGCTTGAAAAGAGAAGGCGCTCACCTCTCGTGGGAGAGTGACTGATCTTTAATGAAGTCCATGGCCTCCTTCAGCACAGGGTACTTCTCTTTCACTGTGGGCAACGGTCTGGCCTCCTCCACTGAGCGGAAGGAGAGCAGCCGGAGCCGCCCCCGGGTGAAGGGAGGCCGCCGGGTGGGAGTGGAAGGCGACGACGGTTCTTCGGCTGTGGCAGAGGTCACTTCCGCGGCAGAAGCACCACCGCTGGGCGGTGGCGTGGGCTGGCCATCCAAGCCAGGACTCCTGTCTTCCACAGCAGGCGGCGCTGCTTTGGTGGGAGATGCGGAGGCTTGGAAATGCTCTTCCACCACAGAGCTTGCCCTCTGGCGCTTGTCCAGTGGCCGCAGATGATCTGTGTCATCTACAGCCACCAACTTGTCACAGCCTTCTTTTGAACTTACACCCATGGGCAAAAATTTCAGTAATAGAAGACTCTTCTGAATACACTCTTTCGCTAAATGCAAAAAGCAAGAAAGATAATGAAAAAAAGTCTAAATTAAACTTGTTGCCTACTTTTGCATTGAAAATAATCTACTTAAACTCTACAGTTTAGGACAAGAAATACCTCCATTAACACAGTGATATACACATCTACTGACAGGACAGAATCAAATTTTCTCTCATTAAATACATCAAGATCTCCCTAGCACTATCATCAGCACACTTAAAGTTTTATTGTGGACATTTTCAAACATACATAGAGAGAGAAGAGTATAAGGACCCTTCCTCTTGCCCAGATTTAATAGCCATCAATCCAAGGCCAGTCTTTTTTTCACCCACTCCCACTCCCCACTCCCTGGATTATTTCCATGCAGATCCCAGGCATCACATTATTTCATCTGTAACATCTTCAGTATATTTCACTAAAAAAAAGTTTTAAATAATAACATAACCATGACATTTAAAAAATTAACAGGAATTCTTTAATTTCATTAAATATTTAGTGTGAATACACTTTAAAAACATAACAAGATGTAGCTCAAAAAGCACTTCGTGCCTCCTAAGGAAAGTAATTAGAAAGATGCTCCATCTGGATCACGTTAATAAACAATTAACAACTGGCGCTTCTCTATTTGTGAACATCCTTGGAAAATACATTTAGTGCCTGTGTTACCTTCCCTAGGTCAACACAGCTTCAACTAAACTCACCTAGAAGGTGGGTCACTGGTTTCCTACAAAATGGAAACAGAAGGCCCAGGGAGGACAGCCAGAGCTGGCACTCACCCAGGCTCTCGGGGTTCACCTCAGCAGCTTCTGACCCGCGCCGTTCTTCTGCCTCATTCCCCAGGCTCATCAGGGACTTCTGCTTCATCTCTAACTGGGGAAGGATTTGAGCCACATAATTACACTGTCCAGACAGGGCAGCAAGGGCAGCCACAGCAAACTACTTCAAAAGCACACAGTGTTGAGATCCCGGAGGACTTTACAGTCCTGTGCACAGGACTGAGCTGTTTTTGTTTGTCCTAGAAATAATTCAGGATTTGAAGCTGCCTAAAGGTCTAGCTGCAAAACTACCTCCTTTCAACCATGTGTTATTTGGGAGGGATTTGTAACCATGACCCTATTCTTTTTTTTTTTTTTGCGGTACGCGGGCCTCTCACTGTTGCGGCCTCTCCCGTTGCGGAGCGCAGGCTCCGGACGCGCAGGCTCAGTGGCCGTGGCTCACGGGCCCAGCTGCTCCGCGGCATGTGGGATCCTCCCGGACCGGGGCATGAACCCGTGTCCCCCTGCATCGGCAGGCGGACTCTCAACCACTGCGCCACCAGGGAAGCCCCATGACCCTATTCTTTAAAAAATTCTAGAACCCTGGAGTTGGAGGGGCCCTTACCTAAAGCTGACCTAGTACAGATAAAGAAGTGAGGTCTCAGGACTTCCCTGGCGGTCCAGTGGTTAGGACTCCATGCTTCCACTGAAAGGGGCACGGATTCAATCCCTGGTCGGGGAACTAAGATCCTGCAAGCCGCTTGGTGTGGCCAGAAATCACACACCCGGTTTGCAGCAGAGGTTGAACCACAAGTTGATCTCTATTCTCCTCCGAAGGAGGGGACACCTCTAAGTGATGCTGAGACTGCCAGGCAGAGAATGGTGCTTCTACTACCAGCACAGGCAATGGTCACAGTTTGGGCCATGGTGCTGACAGCCCAGACAGAAGACCATGCGTGATGTATGCAGACCAAGGTCTTAGAGAGAAGGCTGGTATCTTGTCCAATCATCGGCAGTCTGTCATATGCTAAACCAGAAGCATAATCTACAATGTGCTTTGTCACAATTGCCAAACCCTTTTCACCGGAACTGTGTGTGGCCGCTGACTTTATCAGACACTCTTTGTGAAACTGCTATTACTGCCTTGGTTCCTTTGTCAACACCCTCTTCTGATTCACCCTCCACCATTCTGATGATGCTACCTTTTAGTTTCTTTTGAGAGTCCCTGTTCATTTGGGTCTCCATCTATCTATCTCGTCTACATTGAGCACCAACTATGTTCTAATCATTGTGGATTTTGTCCAAGGCTGTCTGTTCCTGGATAAACTCATACATTTAAAAAAAAACTAATACCAATGATTTGAAGTTATCCTTATCTCTGCCCTGACATTTATATTCTTTCACATTTACTAAATTCTCCAGCTAGATGTCTTAAAAAACCCAGATGTCCCCATACTTAACAGGTCTCAAACTGAACTTAGCACCCCACTCCCAGATCCAAGACCATTCTTCCTATTCTGGTCAACGAACGCTTCTACCCACCCACCAAGTCACCCAAACCAGGATCACGGAAACAGTCCTAAATTCCATTTGCCTGTTCACCACTCAGATCAATCACACAGTCTAATTATCTTATCTCCCAAGTAGCAGAAGCCATCCTCATCTAATCACCACAACTAGTCTCCTGCTTTCAATCTTATTACCAGCCTCTACTCATTTATTTTAAGATTGCTTTCTCAATTACTATACGATATTTAAGGTGGTTGTAAATATACATATAAATAATACTAACATATACTCATCTCCACACCTAAGAAATAAAAACAATTCTCCTGAATTTGATGTTTATCGTTTGCATGCATCTGTATAATTTTACTACATATTTATGTACATAACAGAGAGATCTAGTTTATGTTTAAGCTTTATATGAGGAGTATCACACCTATGCATTCTTCTACAACTTGCTATTTTTTGCTCATCATCACATTTGTGAGCACCACCCATGCTGATACAGGCAGCTCTACTTCATTCACTTTCACTGTAATATAGTATTATACAGTAGTATAATATATAATCTTTTTGTCTGTTTTATAAATGGGACATTTTGTTCTTCCAGTTTATTGCTGTCACGAACAATGCTGCAGAACTACTTTTCTAAAATGCAGAAAGCCCTCTCCTTTGAAAGAGTGCTCTCCTCTGCCTACAACTGTCACTGGTTGCCCAGAATCTAACACAATGCTTTTCCCCCTAGTCTAAAAGGTCAGGTTCCACCGAGCAGCCTTTGGGTTACAGAAGGAGGTAAGGGGGGCTCAACTGAACGCTGTTTACTCTGACAATCTCAACATTCCCCAAATTATGATTTCAAGGGTTCTAAATTATTTTTTATCCATTCACATCACTGAACTTTAGTTTTGAAAAACATTCCTAACGTTAAATTCTTGAGAAGAGAGCTACTTACCTTAATTCAATGATATCACGGTGGGAAAACTCAAAATATATAAAAATCACATGCAAAGGAAAACCTTACCATCCATATTCGAATCCCATCTGCCAAGGAATACACCTGTGCGAACTCCTCACTCAGGGCTGTCTTGCCCCCACTGTTTACTGGGGAAAGGAGAGGTTACATTCAGTTAACACAATTCACTACTGCAACATGAAGCCCAAAGTCACCTCCCAATCTCCGCAAAGGAAAACTCTTCCCCTGACACTCGCACATGGGGGGTCGTAAGAGAGGACTGGGGGAAAAAACTGTCAATTAAACCACAAACACCTGTAATAATGGGTTCTCTGTGTTACTTCAAACTGACTTTTTTCAAACAAACAGCATCTGAAATGGATATACTGTTAAAGTAAAATATTAAAAGTAAAAATATAAAAAAATTAAAAGCAAAATAAAAATTATTAAAAGTGAGTAAAAAATAATTATTAACATGGAAAATCTACAAACAATAAATGCTGGAGAGAGTGTGGAGAAAAGGGAACCCTCTTGCACTGTTGGTAGGAACGTAAATTGATATAGCCACTATGGAGAACAGTATGGAGGTTCCTTAAAAAACTAGAAATAGAACTGCCATATGACCCAGCAATCCCACTACTGGGTATATACCCTGAGAAAACCATAATTCAAAAAGAGTCATGGGGCTTCCCTGGTGGCGCAGTGGTTGAAAGTCCACCTGCCGATGCAGGGGACATGGGTTCGTGCCCCGGTCCGGGAAGATCCCACAT
>NC_041227.1:91370177-91385551 GCF_002837175.3 Physeter macrocephalus | reverse complement strand
TGAGTTATTTGTAGTGAGGTGGATGGACCTAGAGACTGTCAAACAGAGTGAAGTAAGTCAGAAAGAGAAAAACAAATATCATATGCTAACACATATATATGGAATCTAAAAAAAAAAAATGGTTCTGAAGAACCTAGGGGCAGGACAGGAATAAAGACGCAGACATAGAGAATGGACTTGAGGACATGGGGAGTGGAAAGGGTAAGCTGACACGAAGTGAGAGAGTGGCACTGACATATATACACTACCAAATGTAAAACAGGTAACTAGTGGGAAGCAGCCACATAGCACAGAGAGATCAGCTCTGTGCTTTGTGACCACTTAGAGGGATGGGATAGGGAGGGTGGGAGGGAGACACAAGAGGGAGGGGATATGGGGATATATGTATACGTATAGCTGATTCACTTTGTTATACAGCAGCAATTAACACAACAATGTAAAGCAATTATACTCCAATAAAGATGTTAAAAAAAAAAACATGGAAAAAAGTTCATGGTATATAGTAAGTAAAAAAGGCTGGTTATGAAACAGTATGTACAAAATTATCTTATTTAAAAAGAGTATACACAGTAAAAACATGGTGTGTATACATACATATGCACACTTATAAATATACCTAAATAAAAGGCCAGGTGGATATATAGAAAAATGATAACAGAAAAATGTTCTTGAAGTGGTGAGATTACAGTTGATAATTACTTTAAGCTTTTCTGTACTTCGTAAGTTTCTACATGAATAGGTATTACTTTTATAATTAGAAAAATAACAAAAAAGTTTTCTTTTTTGTCTTTTTTTTTTTTAAAGAAAGACCCATGAGGCCTGCCCCTTTTCATCGAAAAACCAAAGGATAAATTACTAGAACACAGTGACGCTCTCTGTTGAGCCAATGTAAATGCAATGTATTTTCTGAATACCTAGAATGTGCCAGGCTCTATACCAGGCACTGGGAAATACCATGCTGAAAAAAACAAACATGGTTCCTGCCCTCAAGAAGCTTAGAGTCTAGTTGAAAAACTCCTCCCGTACATTTCTAACTCAAAAGGGTGACAAATTTTTAGACAAAGATGAGCAAATTAGCTAGACAAGGACCACTCTCAAAGTAGTTCAGTCTTGAAGAACCCATGAATAGCCCCTTAGAGGCAGGGACAGAAAGAACTGGGAACCAACTGTACCTCTTTCAAAGCAACAGTGGTAGGTATTCTAGAAACAACTTGTATTTGGTAAAATATTTCTAGTTCCTACATTTGATTGTGTGTTTCTTAACTGCAAATAGGTATGTGATAGCTGAACATGATTTGGAAAAGAGCTGGGGGAGAGTTCTATCTCTCAGCTTTTAACTCACAAGGCTTTTATCTTTCCACTGAAAGTTCCCACAGGTAACAAAGGTTGTCCAGTTGTCTTACTACAATTTGATTATGAAAACATGTACCAAATTTTTTTTTCAAAACCATACAGGTCAGCTGGCCCCTCATCCCCAGCAGAAATATACTCTCCCATGTGACAGTTGTTTACTTAAATCACTCATGCTTCAGTATAGTTTTATTTACTTGAGCAGCTTCTTAAAGGAAATATTAAGACTTGAAGGAGTAATTGAGATGATTTAGACATCAGGAAATAAACTTTGCAATGTGGGACACACAGGACTAAGCAAAAAAGGTAGCAGTGCTAATAATATCAATAATAATAATAATTAGAGCAATAAGTGATTTACCTACTCTAAGGAAGGAAGCATTTGTTCCTGCTTCTTTCATCGGCACCATGGAAAGAACACATATCCTGCCAAAGTGATTGGGACAGCCCGTAACTTGTCTTTACGTTGGGTTTGAAATGTTTTTCCCCTGAAAGATTATGAGTAGGGAGAGACCCTCCCTCTCTGTGGGTCCTGTTAGGCTGCAGTCTACACTTATAGTAAATACACAGAGACGGTATCCCTGGGGGACATGAGGAAAAGAAATGGCAAGGAGCAGGCTATCAACAAAGGAAACCAAGCAGGGATGATGCTACAAAGAAGCTGCAAGTCTAAGATGGAGTTAATACCTGCATTTCCTCCTTGGTTATTAGCACATTCAATTACCTAAACATCTCAGGTTTAAATTGGAATTTCTTAGCATGTTAGAGCTAATCAACTCTAAACTTTACGGATAAGGATACTCAGGTGCAGAAAGGTTATCTGATTAACCTGAAGCTGCACAACTTCTAGTTTGTGAGCTGGGGCTACAACCCAAGTTAAGGTTTCTTTCCGTTAAACTTCTCAGCAGTTTTCCATGAGAATTCTGGATAAAGACAAATTACCTGCTAATTAGGAAACTCAAGCCTACTTGCTATATACTGCAATCTGCTAACTATAAATTGGTCACAAATCTTTTGACTGGCAAAGTAGGGCTGACAAGATGAAGTCTATAGTTGTAGAAGTATGTTTATGTTCCAAAATATTCTAAAACTTTCACTTAAGATAAGCTTTCTTAAAACTTAGCAATTGGCCTTCAGATCAAAAACATTCCCTGTAATATAAGTTACCATATTTTTGCAGCTTCTCATATAAGTCTGGAGTGCGATACACCAGAGCAGCAAAGGTGGCGTTCACAGCTTGATCAATAGTGGAACCAGCAACTATATCTGTCTTTGGGGCCTGTTTTCTACATGCCTGTATGAATCCTTTGAACAGTTCTGAATATGGCCCACAGAAGTTCTGGGCAGGATCTGACTGTGCAAAGTCAAGAAGAAATTGGTGGCAGGGATCATCAGGGATGTTCTTAACCTGGGAACAACAACAAGAAGAAAAACCATCATGTTTAATGCATTCATTCAAAAAATAAAGTTTACCGAACACCTACTAGGCCAAAGCAGAAGTATAAAACGCGGTGCATACTCTCAGGAAGTTTCAATCTACTTGGGGGAGATCAGACAGATACATGGGTTAAAAAAAAAGGTAAACATAAATAAAACATTAAAAGCATTAAAACTACCGCTACTGTAAAGCATAAGATTATCAAGTGCCAAATGCCTAGAAGGGACACCCAGTGCTGAGAATTCACAGGAGAGAGCTCCTGGCAGGTTAAAGTAACTAAGAAAAGCCTCCTGGAGGGGATGGGCTTTGGACTGGACCCTGAAGACTGGGCAGGTTTGGCCCTGAGGAACACAACCATGAGCAAAAGTTAAGAGTCAGTGGGGAGACTGACCTGGCCTGAAGTCTCAGCTGGGGAGTGGTGGGAACTAGAGTCAGATAGGTAAGGTGAAAGGAGACTGTAGAGAGCCTTGACTGTCACACTGAGGAGTTTAGACTTCACCCTGTGGGCAACGGGGAGCCATTAATGGTGCTTGGCAGTGGAATGACAAGATAATGCAGTGATTAAAAAAAACTTGGTAGGTACCAACGTAACAATCCAAGTGCAAGATGAGGGTCTGAATAAAGATGGAGACAGAGGAAACAGACAGTGATGAACATCTCAAGGAAGAAGCCACAGGGCTTGCAGCTGACTGGACAGGAAAGGTGAGAACAAGGTGGGGATAAAGGTGATGCTAGGGAGCAGTGGTTCAATGCCTGGGAAAACAATAATGACAGTAACAGGAGCGAGAAGTCCAGGGAGACGTCCTGGTTTTACACCTCTGAGTTAAAGGGAATCAGAACACTGAAATGGAAATACCTAACAGGAAGATGGCGGGGGGGGGGGATACACGACTGGAGCCTGGGAGAAAAACCAGGGCTGGAAACTGACATTTAGGTATTTTTCACACAGATATGACAACAGAAGAGAGGAGACAGCATCAAGTCTTGGTGGGGTGCAGGAAAGGGGAGAAAGCCCAAATGAAGCCTGCTCTTTAGAGAAGGAGGAAGAAGAGAGGTCAATAAAGGAGGTAGATGGAGTGGTGAGATTAAGAGAAGACAGTGGGCTGCCAGGGAATAAGAGAAGAGAGGGTCTGAAGGAGCAGAGAGGCAAAGGAGAAGAGAAGCTGAGCAAGAACCCCTGGATTCAGCAATTAACCACTGAAGAGCTGGGGCAGGGGGAGGCAGGAAGAAGGGAGGAAAATAGTAGAGCAGAGAGAGGGGCAGAGAGATGAAGAAGAGACAGTGGGCAAACTTGTTTCGTTTTTAATTATTATAAGCCTAAATAATGTGTTACTGTTCCATGGAGAACAAATAAATACAGCATAAATCATTTATTCTGAAGTTGACTCAGCGGGCATCGGAAATAGACTCGAATTGTTTAATAACTCCATCAAGAGAGATTTGCTGAGCACCTACTGTATATCCCTGAAGAGTCAGTCAGTCAGTACTTCTGAACACCCGTTATACTGGCCCCTGTGGTGCACAGTGGGGACCCCAAGTGAACAAGGGATACTTTCTGCCCTCAAGGAGCTAACAGCTTAATGGGGGGTGATAAGATACAAACACAGATGTTTATAATTTAAAGTAATAAATATTAGTAAACATTTCCCATTCCAAATACAAAGACAAGAGAAGAGTAAATACCTCCTTATTATCCTGGGGTGGGTGAGTGGGCCAGCTTGCTTCTAATCCCAACTCTGGACATATTTGGTGCCTGAAGACAGGTTTCCACAAGGGGGAGTTTAGGACTAATGCCATTTTTGCCTGAGGTATTGCCATGTTACTTCCTAACTCTGGAAAGAGAAAAAGAAGGCTGATGAGAGTTCTATTTTTTCCTTAATATACTGAGAATCTTTGAACTGGTGAAGAAAAGGTTTTAAAAAAACTTGGGCATTACGACTTGGAGGGAACTCACACACGTTTAGCAGAATGTAATTGTGATACTTCACAAACAAATACCCCAGTGAAGCCAAGCCATCCGGCAGTCCTGAAATGCTACCATTCTGTACGACAGCTTCCGTTACAGGTCCCTCTGAAGTGACTAACCCGTGTAGTAAGCTGAAAACACAATGGGAACTACCTCTAGGGTATAACAGGAGACCATCTAGAAATGTTTCATTATGGGGACATGTTCACAATTCGTAAACTTTAGTTTGTAAAAAAAAAAATAACAGCAATAATTAAATACCCACCATATATGTGTTTATGAATAAACAAAGAAAAAAGACTAGATAGAAATAGATTAAAATGTTAATAATAGTTATCTCTGGGTATTAGGATTAAAAATGGCTTTTTTCCATTACTCAATTTTTCTATGATATTTTACTTTTAAAGTGAGGAAAAACTCAAGACATGATATAGAAATAAAATACACTAGAAAGTTTCATTCTATTTCTTGTTTCACTCATCCTTGGATGAATTTAACAAATAAGTTGAAGAAATCGCTTTAAGGCTAAATCCATGTTCACATATGTATACATATTCACACAAATATTCACATAATTAGAGAATATACAATTAATTTATTCCATATTTCTGCCTTCTTGCTGGAGTATACCAAAATTGACTCACAAAAAAATGATGACAATGCTGCCAAAACTCAGCTCCCTCCCCACTTGTCCGCCACAGACAGGGAATCCACCGCGTCCTTCCTTGGCAATGTGCCCCAGTGTCTGAGTCAAGCAACTTGATGAAAATGGTGTCAAGTAGACATCTTATTCTGGTTTAGTTTAAAGGAAACTGAAAGGGAATTTTATCAATCCCCTTTGCTCTGCCGCTATGCGGAGACAACTTACACAAAAGGGGTACCACCTTGCTCTTCAATGTGGCTGTTAGCAAGAAGGGAAGGGATGGTCTGTGGACTTACGATGCAGGGATTTGAGTGACATGCACTGGGAAGCGAGGCGTCCCATCAGCCGGGAAACAAGGAGCTGTAAATCCAAGCCCCAAGACACGGCAACATCAGGCAGGCCATAGGCAGTGACGGTGAATTTGTAGCCCCACTCATTGTTGCTGCTGTCAGAGTGAAAGAGAAACTGCAGCCGGGGACCAGCCTTAAAGGTCACTTTCTACAGACAAACAAAGAAGTCATGGGGTCAAACTGATTAGAGAAGGTAGCATTTCAGTAATAAGCATGTTCTCAGCGACTCAAAAAAATCTAAATATAAGATTGGTCTAAATATAAAATTGGTCCCTGGCGGTCAGTGGTTAAGACCCTGCGCCTCCACTGCAAGGGGCATGGGTTTGATCCCTGGTCAGGGAACTAAGATCCCGCATGCCACGCGGCCAGAAAAAAAAAAAAAATTGGTCTATATTCTCACCATTGTATCTTATCACCCCCACCAAAACTACTAAAGGAGAAATGTATAACGGAGTGACTGAAACAGAAAATTCACAACTGCATCTTATGAAGAAGCAAAGTTGAAAACTGCTGCTCAGTTTTCTAAACCTCAGATGCCCATCTGCCCACCACCTACTCAGCCAGAGAGCATGCTGCCCGCTCCTCTGCTCCCAGCCAAGACCGCTGACAGCAGAGAGAAGGTCAACGGTGAAGCAGCACTTAACTTCCCAGCCCCAGAGACCACGCAGCCCTAACTGTGAGGGAGATCCTGGCTTTCATCACCATGGTCAGGGCCCTCCTGGACTCACTGGCCCTTTCTTGCTAAGGATTACAACTCCCCATTTACTCTGACAATGTGATATAAAGCAGGGGTGGCAAACTGTTCCTATGAAGAACCAGAGAGTAAATCATTAGACTTTCTGGGCCATACAGCCTCTGCTGCGATGACTCAACCCCGCCACTACAGTGCCAACGCAGCTACAGATGAAACAAACAGATGGGCACGGCTGTATCCCCAAAAAACTTTATTTACAAAACGGGTACTGAACTCTGCTATAAACACTTACTTTTACGAAAGTGTAATATAAGTGCTTCCCTTCAAAGACCATATCTCTATTACTGCCTGAGGCTGACAAAAGGAGAAGAACTGACACAGAAGCAAGTATCGCATGGCTCTCCGGGAACACCACTCACCTTGGGCCATTTATCAGTGCCGACTTTTGTGTCATAGCGTGTTTTCCCACCTCTAGCGTCGGTAAATTCCAGATAATCATACCTGTGAAAGCATAATCTTTATCACTTTCCGTCTCTCATTTCTGATCCATTATTGCTTGGGGAAAAAGAACAGGTGAGTTGTACCTTTTTTCAGTTTCACATCTCTCATCAAATTCCACCTCAAAATAGGTTGCCCCTGGGCTAACAAAGACAGACACCTCATGGCAGTTATTTTCATAGTTGTGAGCAGACTCCTTGGTCCACGTATGTAACACCACAGGACGTTCCTGCTGCCAAGTCTCGACATCCAGCTACGTAGACAAACGAGTTAAGAAAGAAGGGTTTTCATCACTCTACATCCAGCCATACGCAGGAAACCGTGTTGTGCATCAGTGCCCCAGACAGCAGCCTTTGACATCCCTACACAAATCATCACACAGGCTAAAAATACACCTGATGTTCCCACCTATACTTATCGATCAACATACATTTATTCAGCAGAGAAGACATGGGGTTTCTATTGTGTTATAGTCACTCTGATTAGCTTTTATTTTTCTAACTATGACTATCTGTAAGAACTATTTCTTACAAACCAGTACTAGCATGAAGTTCCAGTACTAGCATGAAAGACCTTACACTCCTATTTGGGACCTTGGCAAATCTGAGCCCATCTTGTCTTCTCCCTCCCTTTTTCAGTCTTTGCTTTTTTTGTCTTTAAAATAGGCTTTAAATATATGCCCTTTCTACTCCCACAGAGTTGTGAGATTCAAACAAGACAGTGAAAAAACTTTTTGTCCTATAAGGCTGAGTAAGGGAGAAAATGCTTTTAAATACCCAACCCTCTAATTTGCCTTTCAACACAGATTTTCTCTTCTGGACTTCAATTTGGTTAATCATTCACATGGTTTTTATATAATCTCATGTGCTAGAGAACGATTAAATTAATCTATGTACAGCTTCCTCTGTGTCTCCTGTCTTATGCTGACCATGCCAAATCAACCAGACTGGCATTTATTCTTAC
This sequence comes from Physeter macrocephalus, assembly GCF_002837175.3. Classification (NCBI taxonomy): domain Eukaryota; kingdom Metazoa; phylum Chordata; class Mammalia; order Artiodactyla; family Physeteridae; genus Physeter; species Physeter macrocephalus. The sequence goes on along the minus strand of NC_041227.1, from coordinate 91,377,649 downwards.
TGGCAAAACCAACACTGATAAAGTTGATAGACACTGATAAAGTACTGACAAAACAGAGGGGGCTCTTCTAGAGGTAACTTATTCGTGTAGACCTGTAACTGAGTGGTATGTCTCATTACGTATGGTCACAGCGCTCCTAAGAGGGGATACAAAGCAGGTTCAAATGCCAGCTCGAGGTACCTTGTTCAGTCCTCCATCAGGGTCACTGCAGAGCTCCTTCAACAGCTCTGTCAGAGCACTGAACTCTCTCAAGAGCGTGCAGTGTGAAATATCTAATGTGCAAAAGTCCAGCAGAAAGATCACCTACAGGAAGATGAACGAAGCACTTAGCGTCCACCTCAGACTCTGCCCCCTCCCACCCCTTACAAACGGCTGCCACTCTGTCTTACCAGTTGACGAGCTGCCATTGAAAACACCGAATTACATAATTTTTCTACTACAGTTTTCCCGCTATACTGTGACAAAAGGGATTCCAAAATCACTCTCATGCTTGCCAGAAACTGTCCCACATCTGCCAAAACAGACAGAAAATAATTAATATTTTATATGGTGGAAACACCACTTACTTGGTCATCATCCAGGACAAAGCTGGAGAGGGTCACAGAAGCTGTGGAGGGAATTCCCCGTCAGAAAGACCATGAGACCACTGCAGTGTCATACAAACGTTTTCCTCTGGGAGGGAAAAGCACTGCGAATCGCAATAAAAGTTTACTTTTAAAGTGAGTGATTTTTTTTTTTTTTTTGTCTTTGCCACTTTTCAGTGGGGTGGAGATATCCCTTTTATAAGTGAAGGTACATGGCTGACCAACCCAGTTGCTGGTCTGCCTCTCCCTTTGTTTACAAAGGGCCCGCCTCTAGGTAGGCCATATGACAGCCCAAACTTGAAGAGCCAAGACTCAACACTGTAAGCATTTTTGACATGGCTGCTGAGACCAAGTTTGATGGAACTGATTTTTCTACATACAAATTCTCAGAACCTGTTGGGTTTCATATAATTTTCTGTGGGTTTATGGGACATGAATCTGAATATTTTCAGTACCGGCAAAGATCACAGAAGTGCTCACATGCACCTTAGATTTTTAAAGTTCAAGACTTTCTTTTTTGGATAATTTGATTAAAACAGGGAAGACAGACTCTGCTGAAGAATACTGTATCATCTAAGAGTGCTGTATGACCGCAGAGGCAATGTTTAGGCCGTGAAATGACCCAACCGTACAATAAATACACTTAGGCATACTACTTCATTCAGACAGGAAACTGAGCAAAAAGACATGCTACAGAATTCCATTTTAAGAAGAAAAAAACAACCCGAAGACAGATCTGATTTGTAATAATGAAATGAAAACCACACACACTCTGTTCTGTGCATGAGGTACTAAGAAGAGAGCACACACAGAGTCAAACCAAACACCTATGTGTTTTCATGGATTTTGTACTGAAACTCACATTTTTCAATAAGGTCAGCGGCAAGGTCTTTGGCTCCAGAGTCCGTGCTCTTCAGCTGCAGGTAGCACCAGGACAGCAGGCTGCCTTGGACAGACCAGAACAGGGAGAAGAGCACAGAGCCCACCTCCCCTTGGGCCCCATCGACCATCAACAGCTCACACTACAAGGGAGGAGAGAAATGGAAAGTGTTTACAACAGGTCATTCACAGAACACAGCCAGGGGCGTTCTCTAAGAGAGCAGCTGTCAGAGACAAAGAGATTCTAGGGAAGTGGGGAATATTTATGACAGAGCTTTCAACCCAAAAGTGACCAAGAGAGATGGTATTATGAAAACTCCTCTCTTGCCCTCCAGCTGTTCAGAGCCTTTATAGATGTTGGACTCCACGTGCCATCCCCCTTTCACCCCTTAGGAACCTTACCCCACGGTTATCTCGCCCCTCTCCCCCCCCACCCCCCCCACCGCTCTCTCACATCTTCAAAATTTTCTTTTCTCTCCGGCTCCTTCCCCTGAGCCTTCAATCAAATCTCTCCCATTTTAAAAGACAATTCTTTATCCCACTATGGCTCTCTAACCATCATCTTTATTCTCCAGTTTCTCTGAAGTCAAATGACCTCTAGGGATAAATTCTTGCACCTACAAACCACAAGATATATTACTTCCATGTAAATGCCCTGAACTGGAAACAACCCAACTATCCCTTCCCTCCAGAGTAAAATGGATAAATAAATTATGGCAGATTCATAAGGGGAATATTGTGTAACAGTGGGTTGGGGGTGGGGGTGGGGGGAGAACTGCAGCACATACATCAACATGCATGAATCTCAAAAATGCTGTTGAGTGAAAAAAACTTGTCCCAGAAGACTGTATGCCACATGATTCCATTAAAGACCAAAACCAGGGAAAACAAGCCTGCTATGTAGGGATAAGTAGAAAGAAAAACAAGGAAATGATGAATATAAATTTCAGAATGGTGGTTACCTCTGATGAGGAAGGAGGAAGGTGAGCCGTGGAAGGGCACTGGGCGGGGAGGGGCAGACTGCAAAAATATTGGTAATGTTCCACTTCTTAAAATGGATAGTTGTTTCTTTAAATTGTCCATCAATATATATATTTTTGTACATGTGTTCCATTTGAAAAAGTTGCCTACACCTGCTGTGCTTGCCTTTCCCCTCCCTGCCATTCTACCCCTCCTGCCCCCACCACTCGTTGAAGCCATTCCTCAAAGGCATTAGTTGCCACCTAGAGAGCAAAGCCTCCCCACTTAACCTCAGCCCTGGTAGCTGTGCCAACCACGGTCCTACTTGAAGCTCTCCCCTCCCTCAGCTTCTGTGACCCCTGACTTTCTTCCTGCCTCTCCTTCTTACTCTCCTGGCTGCCCTTTCCACACAGAGGCCCACAGGCGATGAGAGGACACCGACATTCATGGCTTCAACTGTCACCTGCTGGTGAACGACTGCAAATCTCCCTTTCCAGCACTGACTCAGCTCCTGAGGGTCCAACCAGACACTGTCACCTGAAGTCCTACCAGAACCATAGACCCAACATGTTCAAAGCCTAGCCGTTATCATTCTCCTCTTCAAATACCTGCTCCTCCCCATCTTGTCACTGGCCTTTTACATATGCTGTTCTATTAAGAACACCCCTTCCTCTATGCCTGATCAGACTCCGTTCGTGGGCTCACAGGGAGCTCCAGCACCACCTCCTCCAAAAAGCCCTTCTCAAGCTCTACTGCCTTCTTCCACCAGATAGGCTCAGGTGTGCTCTTCTGTACCCACAAGACCTACGCTTTTAGGCCCTTACTGTATTATAACTGATCACATGTTTGCCTGCTCCTCAAGACTGTGCTCTTTTGGCACTGCATCCCCGTGCCTAGCACAGGGCCCGGCACACAGCAGGCTTTTAGTGGATCTCCACTGAATTAACAGACTTGCGAGAAATTTTTCAGACTAGGTACATTTCTGACCACCTTGAAAAAAAAGTTTTTTTATATCTAACTCTTCTTCTTTAGTACAACCATAAATGTTTCTTACTCAACGAGATAATTCAAGGAAATATCTCAATGGCTGCGGTGATCCCTGGCCTGGGAGGTTCGGTGAAGTTTCTAACTTCCTTTGTATCACAGAAAAGTGACAGGGAAGAAAAGACAATCACGTAATCTCCAAATAGTGAAGATTATGAGGAATTCTCTTGGACAAATGCTATCTCACTTCTCCACGTACAACTCACAGCACACCTGACCAAGTGGAAAGGGGACAAGACTAAGAGTCGAATAGCCTGGGTTTTAGTCCTGGCTCCAGCACATACCGACTCACGCAGGAGGCAGAATTAACACCCACGAAAACCAGTGAGATCACTGGAGTCTTCTGCCCAGGGGCACTGATGATGGGAACGTAGAACTTAAATAAGAATTCAGCGGTCTGGGAAACACAGAATTTAGATGAGCTCCAGGAGAAAGGGAAAGTGTGGGAAATGGCAGAAATAAAAACAGATGAGAATGAGACACGGCTAACCAGGGCAGAGCAAAAACTGACGGGCAGTAGGCTGGAGTAAGATTTTTAAGGGAGACTCAAGAGATGGGTCTGGAAAGAAGACAGAAAGGAGAAGATAACCAAAGAGAACATTAATGTGACAGCAGAAAATAGAGCATCGATTAAAAACAATTAAGGCTTATAAAGTCAATACATTACCTTAAAGAACACAGACATCACCGTAAAATAAAAATAACCCTGAATTTAAACTAATATTAGGTCTAAATAGTGGCTAGCCCAGTGTGACCTAGCACACTACAAATGACAACCCAGCACACTGAAAGCTCTCTAAGGTCCCTGTGAGCAAATGGGGGGCTAAGTGCTGAGTGTCCTACCACTGCAGGCAGCTGGGAATGAACGAAATCACGGCTCCAGAAGCAACCTGAAGACAGCAAAGCACTAACAAAAACATAAGAGATTTAAAGACACCAAGTTCAGCCACGTCATTAAATACATCAAGGGTGTGGTCTGCACTCTCCCCACAACATCTCCTCTAATTCCCTGGTTCCTGTATTTTATCCAGAGAGGCAGTGCTTGGTCCCCTACTACAGGGCTTCTGCTACTTCCGAATCTCTGGGGGTGCTTGATATAATGCAGCGTTTTAAGCCCTACCCCCAGAGATTCTAAATCAGTAGCTTGGGGTGGGACCTAGAAATCCAAATGTTTGCCACAATGTACCAGGCGATTCTGATCCAGGTGACAAATGGACTACATTTTGAGAAACAAAATCCTTCATGTTAAAAAAAAAAAAAAAGAAAAAAACTTTAAAATATCATTAGCACAGAAAAAAAGAGACCATCTTTTCAGATTTGATTAGCCTGTGGGTTTGCTAAGTAATCTTAAATTTTAAAAAAAGTTAAAGGCTTTTTCCACAGAATTCACACCACAAATATGACTATGCGCTGGGCTCGCTGACGGACACCACAAGCGCACTCAGTAAATACCCATTCCTCCTTTTCAAAGGGAGTCTTAATGAGCACTTTCAGGTATTTACTGCTGGCTGACTAGCAAGGGGCAGGGAAGCATCCTCTCGCTCATCTTGCAGGAGCTGCTGACTAGAAGCAAAGGCAGGCGGGGAAACCTCTGTGCTCGTGTGTGACAGTCACAGGCAAAGTTACGATCATGCTGTAAACGAGGGCTAAAGGGGAAGGAGCCATGACTGTCCTGCCCCGGCTGCTAAAGGCAAGAGGCAAAGGAAACAGAGCGGCGTCACTCACCTCTCGAGCGGCAACCGAGAGCAGAGTGCTCGTGACCGCCAGCACCTCGCCGACGTCCGTGTCGGCCAGGTCGCCCTTCTCAGGCAACAGCAGAAGGCCGCCTGGATCCTTATCACTGAAAGGACACAAATTAGTCATGACACCTTGTTTCAGGAAGGGGATTTTCACGCTGTCTATCTCAAAAGGTTCCAAAAGAGAACCTAGCAAGATTTCACTGTCAGTTCTATGGGATGTGAGGAGTTTGGGTCAGGAAAAGGCCAGGGTCCCATCTGGGTCTGTGCCACTGTCTGTCCATGTGTACTTATGTAAGCATAGGCCCATACATCTTCAAGTCCTTAGAAAAGATTCCAGGGAATAAATATGATGAATAAATCACCTTGGCCACCAACAGGAAATACACCTAATCTCATGACTGCTAATCTGACAATCCAGGGTAAACATTCCCTGTGTCTTCAAAGGTTCTTCACATGAGCCCCAGGCCCTTTCATCATCCTTGATACTCAGATTCTGAAGACATTTTATACAGTCCTCTAAATCTGGCCTCTGTACCAGGTATAGTCTGACCTGCAGACAGTTGCTCAGGCTTTTAGGCCCCTCCCTCCTTCAAGAGTCTATACCTCTAATAATGCAACCTACAGGCCCATGAGCTTCTTTGGGAGTCAAAGCAGGTAATGGTCTCCATGTCACCCCTCCCAGCACAATTTCTGCTAAACTACCACGCTGTGCCTCTGCAGTTGGGCTTGGGCTTTAATGTATCTGGGTTTTTAGACTTGAGGACTGGACCCCAAACTCCTTCAGCTTCTTTTTTGTCTTCAAAAATCATGTAGAAACTGAAGCATTCAAGGAGATTCCCCATGGGTTCAACTCTAAAGTGTCTTACAGTGACTGGGACTTGGAGCAAATTCTTGACAAGACTATTATCCTACCACTATTTTGGTCACTTCTGAGTCTAGTGATACCTCACTCTAGAAACCTGGCTGAGGGAGGGAAGTACTTGGTTACCCCAAAAGCACATGAAAGGAAGGAAGAGCTCAAGAAAACAACATTGCAAAGATCTGAAATACTGGACAACGGAAAATAACTGTAAACTTACCTAAAATACGCGCAGAGTGAGCGGAAAGTGAGCTGCAGGGACTGCTTGTGTTCCTGCTCGGTGACATTCTTCTAGAAAACAAGACACTGCATATCCAGGAAATCTATTCCACAACATTCTAGAGCCCTACAGCAGCACAAAATGCCATGGCCCACTGATCCCAAACATGGGGAAAGCCGGGGTCAGCAGACCACCCCACGGGCCCAACTTAGACCCGGCCTAGCGCGAAGAGGCAGCAGAACCAAGAGACGGCAGGCTTGCTCTGTTCATTGCTGAAGCTGACATTTTCAAGCCTTCCTGCAGGAAAGCTTGATGCAAATGTTTAGGAAGGTGACTTCCAAAAGATGTCTATTTTCATCCCTGGGCAGGCCATCCCAAGAGGAGGGGGCAGAGACAGAGCGCCTTTCTTGTGAGCTTTCTGTTTGTTTTTTTAAACAGGGTCTAAGCTTTCTCTGTATAAGTCCGAACAGCCTACGGTGACAGTTAAAGGAATCACACCCCCTGATGAGGCTATGGGTTACTCTGGGGGCACTTTATTTTTTTCTTAATTCAATAAATGTGTTGAACACCTACTGCTATGCAAGGCACTGGGGGAGATTTCCAGAGGATTTCAGACCCGGGGCCCTGCCTGGCACAAGAGGTTGGGAGAGATAAGATATGGTCACAGATGACAGCAGTTTAATTCATCTGCACGAGAAGGGAAAAAAAATATAGACCTTACCACTGCTGTCAGATAGACAGGCAAAGGAAAAGTTAATGAGCTGCTTTACTAACACACAGCAATGTCATTCAAGAGGTCGCATGTCCTCTATTTTTCTGTGTGGGACACGAGCTAACAAAAAACCATTTGCTCAGCTGCCTGATAAATGCTTCCAGCAAACAAGTGGGACAGAGATTCGTCCACAATTCAGAGTCAGCTGATGCTGTCAAAGGTTAAAACTCACGAAGTAAAAACTGATCCAAAGGGAACCCCTCATGCACTGTTGGTGGGAATGTAATTGGTGCAGCCATTATAGAAAACAGTAATGGCTTTTGAGGGTGCTCAAAAAATTAAAAACAGAACTACTATATGATCCAGCAAATCCCACTCCTGGATATTTATCCAGAGAAAACAAAAATACTAATTAGAAAAGATATATGCACCCTTATATTCATTGCAGCATTATTTACAATAGCCAAGATATGGA
>NC_041227.1:91327848-91370006 GCF_002837175.3 Physeter macrocephalus | reverse complement strand
TACACACACACACACACACACACACACACACACACACACACACGATGAATGAATATTAGCCATAAAATCTCGCCATTTGTGACAACATGGATGGACCTAGAGGGTATTACACTAAGTGAAATAAGTCACACAGAGAAAGACAAATAGTGTATGATTTCATTTATATGCAGAATTTAAAAAACAAAACAAATGAACAAACATAACGAAACAGGAACAAAGTCATAGATACAAAGAACAAACAGGTGGTTCCCAGAGGGGAGAGGGGTGGAAGGAGGGAAGAAATAGATGAGGGAGATTTAGAGGTACAAACTTCCAGCTGCAGATTAAATGAGTCACAGGTATGAAATGTACGGTGTGGGGAATATAGTCAAGAACTATGTAATACCTTCATATGGTGACATATCATAAAATAGACTTATTGTGGTGATCATTTTGAAATGTACAGAAATACTGAATCACTATGCTGTATAACAGGAAATAATGTAGTGCTTCAGGTCAATTATAATTCAAAAACAAACAAACTCATAGAAAAAGATAAGAGGCAGGGGTCGGAGGAATTGGATGAAGGCAGTCAAAAGGTACAAACTTCTAGTTATAAGCTAAATACTAGGGATGTAACGTACAACATGATAAATGTAATTAACACTGCTGCGTATTATATATGAAAGTGGTCAAGAGAGTAAATCCTAAGAGTTCTCGTCACAAGGAGAAAAATTTTTTTTCTATTTCTTTAATTTGTATGAGATGAAGGATGTTCATCCAGTTTATTGTGATAATCATTTCATGATGTATGTAAGTCAAATTATTATGCTGTGCACCGTAAACTTATACAATGCTGTATGTCAATATATCTCAATAAAACTAGAAGAAAAAAACCTGATCCCTCTAGCTGATATGCAAATTTTGCAGACAGCTGAAAACAACCAAAGATCCTCCCTCCTCTCGGAAACCTTCCTCCATCACTTAACCTGAACAAGATTCTCCTCTAAACACCTATTGCATCTAGGGTCAGTTTTTCCTTGTGGCAGTGCCCCCAACTAGACTGCAGTCATTTGGCATCAGGGACCACATTTTATGCTTCTTTTATTCCCTTTTTTGTTCCTGTGGGGCTTTATGCATCCGACAGGGCACTTTTATTGCATTTACTAATTAGTTGTTACATACAGAAATGCCCTTTTAAATGCTGCATCTCGTTTTCTTCATCAAAGTCTTCTCAGTAATTCTAATAGTTGTTTGTCTAAACAGACAAATAATGATTATTTGTTTTATTCTTTCTAAATGTTATTTTTAAAATTTCTTTTCCTTGTCCTACAGCACTGGCTAGGCCTTCTAATATAATATCAAAGAGTAGCAGTGACAGTAAGCATCCTTGTTTTATACCTCATTTTGGAAGGGATGAGTCAGTGTCCCAAAGACCAGTACATTGTTTATTGTAGGTTTTGGATACATGCCCTCCAAGAGATTAAGGAACTTCCCTTTTATATCAAGTTTGCTAAGGGTTTTGTTGTTTGAACCATCATCAGAAGTTAATCTTATTAAAATTTTTTCTGCATTTATCAATATGATTTTTTTCCTCTCTGATTTCACTAACTGATTTTCTAATGTTAAACCATCCTTGCATTCCTAGGATAAATCATAATTTGGGGTGGGAAGATTAAAACTTGGTTGTATTTTCTTTACAGATATAAACTGAAATATTTATGAATAAAATAAGTCAGGGATTTACTTTGAAATAATAATAGGGGGTGGGAGTGGGTGAAGTATATTACAGATGAAACAAGATTAGCCTAAGTTTATAATTATTGAATCTAGGTGATGAGTACACTTGGGGGGTTGGAAGGATTCATTATATGTATTATTTAGTCTAGTTTTGTATTTAGATTTTCCCATAATAAAAAGTTAAAATGGGGGTTTCCCTGGTAGCTCAGTGGTTAAGAATCCGCCTGCCAATGCAGGGGACTCAGGTTCGAGCCCTGGTCTCGGAAGATCCCACATGCCGCGGAGCAACTAAGCCCGTGCGCCACAACTACTGAGCCTGCGCTCTAGAGCCCGCGAGCCACAACTACTGAAGCCTGTGTGCCACAACTACTGAAGCCCGCGTGCCTAGAGCCCGTGCTCCGCAACAAGAGAAGCCACCACAATGAGAAGCCCGCACACCAGAAGGAAGAGTAGCCCCCACTCGACGCAACTAAAGAAAGCCCGCGTGCAGCAACGAAGACCTAATGCAGCCACAAATAAATAAATAAATAAATAAATAAATAAATAAATAAATAAAAAATTAATTAATATATAAATAAATAAATAAATAAATAAATAAATAAATAAATAAATAAATAAATAAATAAATAAATAAATAAATAAATAAATAAATAAATAAATAAATAAATAAATAAATAAATAAATAAATAAATAAATAAATAAATAAAAAATTAAAATGTTGGAACTTCCCCGATGGTCCAGTGGTTAAGAATCCGCCTGCCAATGCAGGGGACTAAGGTTTGATCCCTGGTCGGGAAACTAAGATCCCACATGCCACAAGCAACTAAGCCCACGTGCCACAACTAGAGAGCCCTCGTGCTGCAGCTACAGAGCCCACACACTCTGGAGCCCATGTGCCACCAGAGAGAAGCCTGTGCACCACAACTAGAGAGAAGCCTGCACACCGCCACAAAAAGCCCATGCGCCGCAATGAAAGATGCCATGTGCCACAACTAAGACCCAAAATAAATACATAAATAAAAATAAATATTAAATAAAAGGTTAAAATGTTAAAAAGAACACTTGGTTGTAGGCGTGTCATAAAGCTGAAGGAGACTAAACTCTCCCTTTGTGATTCAACAGGTTCTAAAACGGAGGTCAGGATTATCTGTCATCCCCGCCCTGAGTACAGCGCTATGTCCTTAGATACCTGTGTCCCACACAAAACTTTGCACACAGTATTAAATACACATTTGGGAAACTGAAACTGAGAGGATATTCAGAGAAAACAAAGACTAATAAGTTTCACCCCAACAGAGTTCTGGAATGGAATCCGTACTTTTAACGTAAATAATTACCATCATGGTGAAGAGATGGTCCCGCCGGGTCTGTCGATCAGGAAAGAAGATGGCAGCCCCATTAAGAAGAGTATTCCTGACTTCTTGTTTCAATATTTCCATGGGTGCAGAGTCTCCATCCACCCTATCCACCACTGAAAAAAATGAATAATCAGCTTTAATATATCCCACCTATTCACTTACAATATATACATCGGCTTTAGCCCATAAACTCGCTACCAGAGCAAAGAAATACTTCTGTACAGGCTAGGCAGTGTAAAGAAATTATTTTTTTATTTGTTTACATTTAACAAAAATAAAGACTCTATGTACCAGTTTTTATATCATTATTTCTGTCCTTTTGAGACACAACTTGGTGACGCTTTAAAAATAACTTCAGGTGGTCACGTGTTTTATTCTCAATTAATATTACCATCTCCCCACCTCAAGCTATCAGCCTCATCCCCGTGTCTCAGCTGAAGTAAAGACTGGAGTGTGATAGCAATTACTCTCAATATAACACAAAGGTATACCAGAAACCAGGAGGAAGTCGTTGAAGAGGGACTAAATCCTGAACTCCAAATAATGATTCAAAAGAGGATCAAGGAAACTCATTTTCCAAAGATGTAAACCCTTTCCTGGGTTTGCATGGTCAGAGGACCCCCTGTTCTCTAAAGCAAAAGGCCCTGCAGGCTACAAGCTCAGGGTCACAGTAAAGAAGAACTCCAATCCCTACCATCACATAGGTGTGTGTAGAGCTCCTTGGCGGCCTCTACCCGCCTACGGCTCATGCTTGGAGCCTTGGCGTCCTCAGAGGTGGCCGACGCGTCTCCTTGCAGCACGGAGAAACAGCTCTGGAGGAGCTGCAGAAGCAGGGTTTGGGCACAGATGCATTCTTCCCTCGGGCTACAGAAAGACAAAGAACATCAGAGAGCAAAAATGCAAGTTGCTTTTACCCTCCAAGCCAAACAACTACCTACAAAGGGCTCTCCCCGCTAGGCATCAGGCTCAGTAAAAAGAATGCCAACCAGAGGCAGAAAGGTGGAAAGGAAAGAACAATGGACTGGGTAGAGTCTGAAAACACAGACCCTGTCTGACCGTGCCCACTCTGGGCAAAGAAATGCACCTCTGATTCTGTTTCTTCAGTAGTATAATGAGAATACTATAATACTTGACCTGCTTATCATTATAAGGTTGTAATATAAATGACAAAATGCTTGCAAAAACACTGCCCAAATAAAGCACTTTGTAGAAATGTAAGATGTTTATTTTCAACAATAACCAAATCTTTCGAATCAGAGCAATATAAACTAGTAGGAAGTAAAAAATCTTGGGAGAAAAAAATTGTCCGTTTAGAACAGCAAAACTCAGTGTTTTCAGTTGTGCTTATCAATATACGATTATCATCTTGTAACAAATTCTGACTTACTTTTGCTTTAATTTACTGTAAAAATCCCAGAAGATCTGCAAATCAAGACCCGCGAAGTCCAGAAAAGATCTGTATTTTAAGCCACTTTCCTTCTGCTGTACCTAAAAAATAATAAAGACCAGAAAAAATAAAATTGAAAAATGCATTTAGAGAAATATTGCAGTGGCTCATTTACTTCTCACTGTTAAGGGATAAGTTGGCTCCGCATGTGTAAAATTCCAACGTAACTGATGCTTACTCTTAAACTGAAAAGTCCGTGAACAACTGTTTTTGGTGTGAAACTTTCTAAAATACGTGTGTGTGTGTACATATGTACGTGAATGCATATATATACACATAACATATACACACACATCCCTATGAAAGCTCCTTGACTTCATAGATACTATACCTGGAACATAAGTGAATCTTTACTTGGTGATGATTATTGTCCAGGACCATCCTGCAGCATGTTTTGACCCTTCCCTGCATGTAGGCTGAAAGATCAATTCTGCTGTAATCGCTTCTGCTACTCCTAAGCATCTCCCTCTCATTTGTTATTTTCTGCTGTGATAGGAGAGCTCCAGTAACAAAGACCAAACAGTCAATATACAAATTGAGTCACCAGCCTCTGAACGTGCCCTGAAGCAGAATGCAGGTCAAGAGTAGACACTGCTGCATACCACACGTGAGAAGGCTCCACCGGATTCCTGAGTGATAAGCCATGTTCTCTATAGTGATGGCTGCAAGAACCTTTCTTTGAGTAGACTGTCACTGTGTTTTAATTAGTGACTGTAGAAGTCAGTATCAAAAAACACAATGTTCACAGCAGCATTGTTTACAATAGCCAAGATATGGAAGCAACCTAAGTGTCCATCAACAATGAATGGATAAAGAAGATACGGTATATGTAAACGATGGAATATTACTCAGCCATAAGTAGAACAAAATTTTGCCATTTGTGACAACATGGATGGACCTGGAGGGTATTATGCCTAATGAAATAAGCCAGACAGAGAAAGATAAATACTGTAAGTTTTCACTTATATGTCGAATCTAAAAAATGAAATAAACAAACAAATATAACAAAGCAGAAACAGACTCACAGCTGCAGAGAACAAACTAGTGGTTACCAGAGGGGAGGGGAGTGTGGGGAAGGGCAAAAATAGGTGAAGGAGATTAAGAGGTACAAACTACTAGGTATAAAATAAAATTTAAGTTACAAGGATATAATGTACAATACAGGGAATATAGTCAATATTTTATAATAACTTTGCATGGAGTGTAATCTATAAAAATATCAGATTACTATGTTGTATACCTGAAACTAATACTGTAAGTCAACTATATTTCAATTAAAAAAAAATCCTGTTATTATTTTTGGTACTTTTAGTAAACAAACAGAATTCACCTACACTTCAGGAATAATTCTAGGACTTAAAGAAGACATAAATCCCATAAATGTGCTTTGTCTCCCTGGCAACCAAAGCTGGGGCCCTTTAAGATCTGCATGTAAGTGTATCCCAGGAAACCTCACGATGGTGGCCACATGCCACTTCATCTTCCACTGACTGATGCCATTAATGCCCAACGCCTCACTCCCCTTGGCCTCCCAACGTCATCACAGCAGCGCGATGCCTGCCGTCCTCATTCGTACTGCGTGGCTTCAGCAGGGCCAGGTTTCACTGGTTGGTGTTCCTTTCCCCAAACACTGTCGTTACTCTTCCCAAAGGAATGAGGTCTAACAACTGAGGAAACACTACCAGGTCATGGGCGAGCTGCTGGATGAACTGAAGGGTCCTGAGGAGCAGTGTGGCCCCACAGACGCTCTCCTCCACGCCCTTTCTGCAGTGAGCACGGACGATGCTCTGCTCTGCTTCCGCCCTCGCAGGCCGGAGGTACCCGCTGACGCTCAAGCCTTGTACTCCCAGGCGCTCTGCCGACTCCTGGCGGGTGCAGAGGAACTTCACCATCAAATACTGGAAAAGGACAAGACAGAGGTGAGGAGAAGGACTTAGAAGTCCCAGGTACTGACGAAAGGGAGATAAAGGCCTTTCTGGGCAGGTCTTCCTGTGACTTTAATAATTAATGAGGTACCACTATGCCTAGCACTGGAGACACAAAGTATAAGTCCAGCATCTACAACAAACAGGGAAGAGACAATAAAAACGCTGAAGTCAGGTTTGGGGAAAGATCACAATAAGCAAAACAGCACTATTCCTGCTTCAAGGCAAAAACAGGATAAGACAGGATGAATAAGAGAAGGACGTCTGCTCTGTGGCACAGTCATTTTGAAACAGACAACAGCTGTATGATGAAAACAGTCAATTACTGCCCTAAGGGATCATCTCCAAGCCCCCAATTACCTGTAATCCATGTGCTGGGAGCCCAGGACACAGCCTTGTCTGCTCAAAGCTAAAGCCATTTGCAGAGCCCAACTTCTATGCACACTCTCTGCTTATTACAGTGAAAGCTCCTTTGTTGAGGGCCTTTCAGAATCCACTACTCAGCTGCATAAATATTTACTGAGCACCTACTATGTACAAGCCCTAAAGATATTGTTTCTCTTATTTAAGCTTCTTACTAAGATTCACAACGGAGGTTAAAAAAAATTAAGTAGCCAGATAATCATTGTTTCTTTCATAGCTATGGAAAGACATCTCTCTTGCATTTAGGCCTGAGGACTTACTGCTCCCTCAGCCTGAGAGGCCCTTCTCCACACCTCTCAGCCTGGCTAAAGATGACAGCTTAATCAACTTTCAACACCTGGCATCGCACCAACTTTCCTGGGAAGCCTTCACTAGTGAATTCCAGGCTGGGTAAATATTGTTCCTCTGGGCTGCAACAGCCCCCTGTGTGTCTCTTTATCAGCCCATATCACACTGTCTCATACATCTGTGTCTCCCACTAGACTCGGAGCTCCGTGAGGGTCATGATCACGTCTGATTCACCTCCAGGGTCCCAGTGCTGGCACAGGGCTGGCACACAATAACCGCTTGATAAACACTTACACTACAAATGGAGGGGAGTGGGCAGGTGTGCGAAGGCCACACCTCACTGACACTTACCTTGGCAACCCTGCACTGCTGCAACTTGACATCTGCTTCATCCCACTCTTCCTCCAGCTCAAACCAGCCAATAGGATCATCCTCGCCAAGGTTATCAGACGGGCAACCAATCCTGTGAACACAAAGGTAATCACAGAACGTTCTCCTATTCCTAAACTTCTCAAGGGTCTAACGAATAAGGCACCACCTAAATGGCGTTTAACTTGTTTACATGGCCTGTCGGTTAACAATCGGGGACGGGGTGTGGCATGTGGTGCCTCTCTGAGCATACGAGGGAGCTGGTGGTAACGTCCTCCTCACTTTTCAGCCTCCTCATCTGTGCCATGGGAACTATTATTAGTCCCAAATGTAACCTGGGAACTAAGAAGAAAGTTTGCTTCTCTAGATAACTGGCTTATCTGAAGAATGAGACCTGAAGTCAAGGCATCTGAGATGAAGCTACTCAGGAATAAGGTACCATGCAACAGCTGGTGTGTGCTTCTGGAAAGATCCAAAGGAGAGGCAGGTTCAGTTTTCTTTCCCTAGGTCTGGCTAACATAGGTACGACCGGCCTGAGATTCACAACTGCAACAACTGAAGGGTAAAAGCTGAGGAGCTTTCAGATCCTGGAGCTCCAAAAAAGGAAAACTTCAGCCTTCACAGGACTCAGGATTTTTCCCTATTACTTAAGAAGTCCTTCCAGGGAAGCATTTCAACCCAAAGACTGAAGAAGTATAACTGTGTGCCGTTTCTTTCTTTATTTTTTTTTTTTAATTTATTTATTTTATTTATTTATTTTTGGATACGTTGGGTCTTCGTTGCTGCGCGTGGGTTTTCTCTAGTTGCGGCAAGCGGGGGCTACTGTTTGCTGTGGTGCGCGGGCTTCTCATTGCACTGGCTTCTCCTGTTGCGGAGCACAGACTCTAGGCACGCGGGCTTCAGTAGCTGTGGCACACGGGCTTAGTTGCTCCGTGGCACGTAGGATCTTTCCGGACCAGGGCTCAAACCCGTGTCCCCTGTGTTAGCAGGCAGATTCTTAACCACTGTGCCACCAGGAAAGCCCCTGTTTCTTTTTAAAATTGGATACTTGAATGGTACTTCCTTTTCAGGAATTAAATAACTGAGAAGGAGAAAATGGCAGTCTTTTCAAGAAACATTCCTAAAACTTTAAACTATTTAGTCTGTGATACGACTAACAAGCTAGCCAACACATAGGTATTCTGTATGGATAAGATAAGCAAACACAGGGATTTACAAGAAGAAAACAGCAAGAAGAAAAAGACAAAGGACCCAGAGTAGGTTCTGTGACAGAGAGAAAAAAAAGTTCTCTTCTTACCGTTAAGTCTTTCTTAGCATAAACCTTTCATGATATAGTTAACCCTAAAACCAATGGGACGGTGGTATTCCGTCTCAGCCCAAAACCATGCCAATGACTTTCATCAATATGGTGTGTTTGAGGATTTTTCAATTCACCCTTTGGGAGTCATCAAGGAAATCCTTGAGATACAGAGAGCTGGCAGGATGTCAGAGAGTGGGGAGAAGCAACCTTGCTCACTATACCAACTCACAGGCAGGGTGGAGAAAACAGAGCTAAGTACCAGTCCTCTTAAATATGTACAGCAACCAAACAGCTGGTCCCAGAGTGTGCTGACTGACCGATGTGTGACCAGAGGGCAGACAAAAAAAAAAAAAAAAAAAAAAAAGGCAAGAAGACAGACACATGTCTATTACCATTTTGACCTCCAAACTGGAGAGGGACTGATAATATGTAGCCCAAGCAAATCAGGATTTCAGAGTAGCTCAGGCTGGAACCAGGAGCTAAAATCAACAAGGGACTAGCAAATAAGCCTGCATTTAGGTTAAAAAAAAAATCATCCTATATAAGATGTGAAAGATCTTGTTTGACAGCAGGTTTAGGGAAAAAAACATCTATATTAATATGTCCCAGGAGTGGGACACAGCTACTTAAAAACAAGTGTATCTCTAGATATTGTTTAAAAAGAAAAGCATCTTTTAAAAAAGCATGTATGTGTGATGGGAGAGAGATTTGTTTCATTTAGAGGGCTGAAATTAAGACCACAGAGTTGAAATTACAAGTGTAGATGTCAATAAACATAGAATATGTTACTGAAGTGCAGTGAGTTCTCCATCATTAAGGATATTCTAGGGAGGCCGAGTGACCCTTTGTCAGGGATGCCACCAAAGGAAGTCCAGCAGAGAGAGGAAGTTATTCTAGATCCTTGCTATTCCACGTGTGATCCATGGTTGGGGAGCATCAGAGTCGCCAGGGAGCTTGTTAGAAATGAAGGTCTCAGGCCCCAGGCAGAACCACTGATTCAGAATCCGCATTTTCACACAATTATCGGTGGTTCATACGTACATGAAAGCCTAGTAGTACAGTACTCAGTGATAGTAAAAACTCCAGCACCCCCATTACCTGTGAAATACAGGAGCAAGAAGGGCAAGTCTTGGGCTCAGCTGCATGAGTTTTAACTTGCTACTAGTAATTAGGGAGGTAACACTGTCCAAGAGGTCACCAACAAGTCCACTTCTAGACCTACCTCACCGACTCCGGCGTAACATCCAACACCGTTGCCCACTCCCTACCTCTTTAACCACGATTTTCCCCTGGCTTCATGAGGACACTTCCCTGGCTTCCCTGCTGCTTCTCTGGCTGTTTTTCTCAGCCTCCCTTTCTCTGCTGCCCCATAAATGCTGGTGCCTCTCAGCATGTTGGCCTAAGGTCTCTGTTCTTTCTTCCCAGCCCAAACACTCCTCCAGAATGATCTCTTCTAATTCATTTTAAACTATCACCGAAACGTCTCTCATATCTCTGCCTTCAGGACAACATCTCTTCCAGGTTCCTGACCTGTTTATCCAACTAGCTGTGGGATATCTCAGAGGCTTCCTAGAACCTCAAATCCAACAGGACCAAAACTGAGCTCATCGTCTTCCCACAAAACTGTTTTCCCCGAGGTATTTTCTGTCTCAGAAAAAGGCGCTACCAATGTCCCCTCTGGCAAACCAAAAATCCAGGACTCACTGATGCCTAAGCCTCCTTCTCTCTCCTGCTGTACATCAGTCACTCACCAGGTCCTGCCGCTTCTACTTTGTAGCCGTCTCTTCAATCGTCCACATCTCTCCATGGCTCCTGTTGCTGCTCTAGTTGAGGTTACCCACACTCTGGCTTCCCAGGTGACCGTGACAGCCTCCCCCCATTTCATCTGGCCTCCCTGCTCGCTCTCCTCCAGCCCACCTCACACAGCAGGCTCCAGAGCAGCACTTCCAAACCACAAATGCGATCTCTCCTCGCTCTTCTTGAAGCTCGTCCGTAACACACTCCACCCTGCTCCCTTCCCCTGCCCCCATGGCTTTCAAGATAAAGTCTAAACCCTGAAACAGAGACAAAAGGGCCTTCAACGACCTGACCCTTTCCTAGCTCTCCAGCTTCACCTCTCCCCACTCTCCAACTCACGGCACACCTCAGCAACATGGGGCTTGTCAGTCCCTTGTGTACGCCAGACCCGACCTGAGTTCTCAACTCTGCTCTGCTCTTTGCTCAGGACACTCTCCTTCTACTTCTTCAGGTAGTTAATTAGCTTTAGCTCATCCATATTCAACGCTTCCTCCAGGAAGCCTTCCATGATCAGGTCAGGTGCTCTGCCATATGCTCCCAGAGCACCTTATCCCTCCTACCCACCTCGCATTTATAGTACTGTGACACTGTAGGCTTTATCATCCATCTTCTGAGCTAAACAGTAGGCTCTATAGATCAGGGAACAGGCCAATCTGCTCATTACGGTATCTTCAGTACCTAGCATCAGGCCTAGCACATCGTAGGTGCTTAATAAATATTTTCAGTAAAAACACAAAAATAGGAGGAGGGAACCTGGGGCCTGGGTAAATTTTCCAGTGGCTAGATAAGACTAGAGACCTCAGGCTGCCCACAATTCAGGCATGTATTATTACCCAACCATTTTGAAGATGTGTACACCCGGTCACAGAAGGGACCGAGTAAGAGACTAAGAACAAACTAAAATATATGTCTTCACATGTGCTGCCAGAAAGCAATGAATGCTCATGGCCACTGAAGATGGGTTAGTGGCAACTTTTCTATAAAGAAAACATATTTCACCAATAAAAGAATGTATACAATCTTATTAACTATGAAGATTTTTATTCTGTTCCTTACCTGCTTTTTACAAACTGCCTGAATTCCTGAAGCTTCCATTTGTCATATTTTTCAAACCTTTTGAAGTGTTCTTCTGCATGAAATTTATCAGAAGATGAATTATAGGCAAACACCAACCCACACTGGGCACCAATGCCACCACGCCGAACCTGGAAATAGAGATCTAAATAAAGTACATCAAAGGGACCAAAGTTCTGTGGCCATTTTGTTCCCAAATAACATGGTCAAATTCAAATAGCTTAACGCAAAAATCAAACCAACAAAATGAGATTTCAAATACATTAAGTCCTGGAAAAGTAAGAAAGCTGCTTCCCAAGAAATGATTCCTTACTTTTCTTGATCCTTATACTCACACCATTTACAGACTTAACAATCTATTCATCTTTGTGCCCTTGCCCTCTGCTACAGGTCTGATACAGAATAAATAATCACTAAATGTTCAATGAAAAACCAGTGACGTGGACCTCTGAAATACAATCCTATTTTTAAAAATAGTAGTCACATTTCCTAAAGAAGGCAGCATAAGAATTACCATAATTCTGATCTGAGTAACTTGGAAGGCAGATTCAGTTCCTGTAGAAAAAATAGTACTTGCTCTGGTTTTTCCAGTCTCTGTAAGAAAACCTACAAAAAAGAAAAACTAAAGTTAGGATGACTGAGGCATCTGTAATAACCCTAACAACTAGGACCAACAAAACCAAAGCATATCCTTTGAGGCAGAGGGCATCTAGTCTATCTGGCTCTCTCATAAAAGTTAGAAGAAAGAAGAAAATTAGAAAAAGAATTCCCCTCTGGGCAGAAGCAACCCCCTGATAGATACCGAGGTAACCGATCATGGTCCAGGTATAACTTGGTCAGAGCACAATCTTTTCAACTATACAGGCCGCTCGGCTCTGAGGTAACGATAAAGAAATAAAAAGTTGATAAAGACTGTGACTTTAATTCAAAGAGACAAAAGACTGGACAATCAATAACCTTTCTGAACCATTCCTAAAACCATGACTGACGTTTGGCTGGGCTGTTAGAAGCAAGCAGGCTTAAAGGCTGAGAGAGGAATTAGATAGTTCCTTGAATACTCTGTCAGGAAAGACTGTAAAAGTCTTTGAAATGGGCAAGAAAAGAATGCTGGGTGTTTGTTTAGTGCACTCTTTGGGTCATCTCCACCTTTCTTTGTCTCTGAACTATTTTACAACTCTGTAAATTGTAGAATAATAACAGTAATGCAAAAGATTCTTGTCCACAGAAATAAAAATTGTGTCTATAGGAACATAGCTGATTATTCCTTATGAAGACTGACCAATTTTGCAACCATCTGTAGATTCGTGTCAGCATTCTTACTGGTCTACGTGTATTAATGAGTTCTCCTTTGACCTGCTTGTAACATCTTACCGGTTCCCTCAGTAATTAATGGGATAAATAAAAAGACTGACGTGTTCATTTTATATTTGTATGAGAGTTGTGGTTCACCTTTTTTGCTGTTGTTAATTATCCTTTAAAAATTTACAAAAAGGTCTGTTAAATCCAAGGCTGCTTTTCTCTTTCCAACCTCTGTAAATTATATAACTTACACATTTACTCAAATCAGCCTGACCACTCATTCTTCCCGAAACCATGAACTGCTTTCAACCACTTTGCCTTATCAAGATGAAAAGACTAAAACCAATTTCATGCTTATTTCATTACACTGAGTTCAATAAAACAAAGTTTGTGAAGTTAAATCTCCGTTAAGACAATATGCATTATTTGTCACCAAAACCAAGACAATTAAATCCAAAGGAACCTTTACTAAATCACAGGGAGAAGCTATTATTGATCTAATGCTATCAAATTGTAATTTTACAGACAATTTTAAGAAGCCATACGGCCAGAAATTCACACAATTCTACTAACAGTAATACTAAAAACTATCCCAATTATTGAACTGTCACCTTTTCTAGGAGGTCTGGATGCCTCTAACTAATCAAATCTATTGTAAAGGCCGAAACGCTGCCTGGGAGTAGC
Organism: Physeter macrocephalus; assembly: GCF_002837175.3. Classification (NCBI taxonomy): domain Eukaryota; kingdom Metazoa; phylum Chordata; class Mammalia; order Artiodactyla; family Physeteridae; genus Physeter; species Physeter macrocephalus. The sequence continues at coordinate 91,356,323 of NC_041227.1, read as the reverse complement.
TGCCAGTTTTCATTAGTCTCAAAGTAGCTGAAGCAATAATTTAAGTCAAAAGAATGACTCTTTTAAAATAACATTGCCATCAATTTTTTTAAGGCCCAAATAAATACATACATTAAACAAATAAAGCTTAAAAAGTAAATAAATAAAACCTCTGTGCTTCCTTTTCTTGGTAAAAAAACCCAGCTCATATGTCTAACTATAATATTTTAAAGCTACAACTGTTTGGACACCATGCCCCTCCTGCCCAATTTATTCTCTTAAAGTGACAGGAAGAAAATAACCAATCTCAAACGTAAAGAATTCAATAACCCTACTCCTTCAGTTCTATTGGCAGCAGCCTGCACTCCTTTAAAATGCCAGACCCGTGGCTGTGACTCACGGGAGGTCAGCGCTCGGAGTGTCCACATTAGGGTTCTCCGGGCACTCTGTGAAGCAAGGGGGAATGTCCAGTGTTTCCCAGCAGCTGGGGAATTTGAAAGGTAGCAGTGAAAAAGAGCTTTGGCCCCCGTAAGGGGAAGAAACAAATCACTCCTCAAAACCCCACAGTTCCGGCTGCGAGGACTGTCCTCTGTCCTCCCTATCTCGTCAGGTTCATTTTTTGTAGAGGACCGAATCCTAACCTGAGTTACAAGAAACAGACAGTGACAGCTGTGGAGGGAGAGACCAGGGGAAACCAAGGCTCCTCCCCACGCCCAGTCACATCCCATCTGGGTGCTCATCAGAAACACAACAAAAGTAACAAATCCACACACTACAACTAGTTTATGCAATTTATCCGTGCAAGGTTAGGTGGAAGGCAGGGAGGAGAGGGGGATGGATAAGACACAGGGAGAGTAACAAACTATTCAAATCAGACCAGGCAGAAGAGCTGGCAAATGCATTTCAATAGCTACAGAAAAACCTGTGGTGCTTTCAGACTTAGAATGGTGTTAAAAATCCAGGCTGATTTTAAGGACAATGAAAACACCCTGTATGGTATTTTAATGATGGATATAGGTCATTATACATTTGTTCAAACCCACAGAATGGAAGACATCAAGAGTGAAGCCTTGGGCGATTACGATGTGTCAATGTAGGTTCACCCTTCGTAAAAATGTACCACTCTGGTGAGTGATGTGGATAAGGGGGGAGGCTCTGCCTGTGTGGGGCAGTGGGCATATGGGAAATCTCTGTACCTCCTTCCAGTTTTGTTGTAAACCTAAAACTGCTCTTAAAAAAAGAAAATAGGGCTTCCCTGGTGGCGCAGTGGTTGCGCGTCCGCCTGCCGATGCAGGGGAACCGGGTTCGCGCCCCGGTCTGGGAGGATCCTACATGCCGCGGAGCGGCTGGGCCCGTGAGCCATGGCCGCTGAGCCTGCGCGTCCGGAGCCTGTGCTCCGCGACGGGAGAGGCCGCAGCAGAGGGAGGCCCGCATACCACAAAAAAAAAAAATAAATAAAAAAAATAAAGTCTTTAAAAAGAAAGACTAGATGGAGACAATTTGAAATTGTTATAAAAGTTTTAAAAAGTAAGATAAAACAAGAGAGGCCTTTCAGTAGATGATGATGAGAGTATGAAAAAAAAAATCCATACCCTGGTTTTAAGAAGATTCTGCCTTACATACTCCAGAGACAAAGATCCCAATTCTTCAGAGAGCAAAGGAAAACTGCAGAGGGCCTTTGGTAGAGTGGTCTTGCTTTCCTGAGTGTGGGGAGGGGGAAACGGGCAAAGAGCTGCCACCACCTCCTCCCAACCCCACTTTGGACGGCAGGTGACTGGGCAGTCTGTGGTGGCCTTCAGGGTGGCAGGAGATGAATGTGGGGGAGGAAATGTGTCTGCAGAGGCTGAGTTGCTCAGCAAGGACTGTAGGAAGCCTGTCTCGTACGGCAGTCAGGGCTTAAGAAGACCACCAGGAGAAGGTACGACTGGTGAAGCACGTTTTCCCAGGCGTCTTTACTTCACAGGTGCTAATGACCACAGGAAACAGGACAGAGAGGAGGCGACTACTGAGAATGCACAAGGTCTGTTCTGCTGTGAGGAAAGCCAAGGGGAAACCGAGTCCAAAGTGGTAAGGCCAGTTCCCTTCAATGTTTGATAACTGCTGGAACATTCCACGTCCTTTTCTGAACTGGCAATATTCAAAGCAGTATAGTGAGCAGAAAGGGGACATGTGCAGGAGACTAACCAGCTGGCCAACAAGACGGATGAGGAAGAGACTCACAAACACTCCCTGGATGAGGAAAAGAGCCACAGTGCTGAAGAGCACATCAGCAATCACCATGCTGACGCCAGGGAAGGAGTGAGGCTTCCTTCCAGACACTTCAAATGCCAGAGCAGCCATATGGAGAAATACGCTCATCTTAAGCTACGTTTTTAGCACTCGAGTGCTACTGATCCACTGAGTTTCTCAATACTTTGAGATAACACAACAGGAAGACAATCTGAACTTAAAAATGGTAACTTTTTATATTCCAAGAGGAGAAGTCTTTGCTTTTCAAAACTGAAGGCTCTCAAGTACTTTTAAGTTGTTACAGGTGACTGACACCTAGCAGGTGGCAACACTATAGTAAAGAAATCACGCAAATGGTTCAGGAACCACTGAAGCCAACTGAAGGACATCGCAGCGAAGACTGCATATCTTGAAAGTTTCGAAGACCACAGGGCGGTTTCACAGCCTCTAGTGAGCGCAATGGCCCTTTCTATTCACTAAAACCCGACAGGTCCACCACTCACCGTCCCTCGTCCACGGTTCAACAAGGAGGTTTTCAGGTCCTGACTTCTCTTCTTTTCCCTTGACATCACAGGCCTGAAGAGTCAACTGCAGAGGTTTACCTGATCAAAGAAGAGAAAGAGAGAGAAAGAGACAGCCTGAAGCTAGCGCTATGAAAATATGAAAACTAGAACGCTCAATCAGTGCAAATGGAGAGCCTGTGGACACCCAGACTGCTCAGCAAAAATTTACCCATTTAAAAGCTAAAATAGGAAGTAATATTAGACAAAAGTTGACATCATCCTTTTCTGCTTTCCTGAAACAGACAAAGTACAGCTTATGTCCCTAAGTAATTCTGAGGAGAATCAATCTAGAATAACCACTAGTTGGAAACAAAGCACATTATAAGACATAGGTTAATAGCACAGGCTCAACATATTTGTGTGTTGTGTGGGGGGAAGGGAGGAATTCCTAAGACACTGATTTGGAGCCAATAATTAATTTTATTGTAATTGCATTTAAATATATAAATAATGTCTTAGCGTTCTGGGTCTTGTTTCTTTAAAACATCTCCAGGCAAATTTTGAAAGTTTTCAAAATTATAAAAATCAACTTTTGCTATAACGATCTGAAAACTACTCATTTTCTTTTGTTTTAATAATATAATGAAAACCTTATAACCCTATTAACCTATAACCCAACCCAGAACTAGAACATTATCAATAATGAACAGTCCCCCTATGCATTCCTCCTCCATCCTGTATTCCCTGCTCAAATAACTGCTAAACTGAATCAAAAACCTTTCTGGAGAATATTTTCCAGACACTACGTATCCCTCCCATTTGGCTGTGCCTTCTACGGGTCCCTACCCCTCCAAAAAAATGACCTTTCCAAAACTGGGGAGGGACTGGATTTACAAGACATCGATTGTCAGACTTAAAAAATTAAAACATAAAATACATTATTAAGTGATATTAAGGCAAAGGTACAAATATCATGAGGAAATATCACAGTATTGCCTCTATTACTGAAGAGGATGGGATCCAATACTGTACTTGTGGACAGAAACTTTAGCACTAGAGGCCAGGACAGCACATGTCCACTGCAGTCATCTGAGAGTAGCTGTATGGACTCCTGTGTTGAGAAGGATTAGGAGGCCCCATCCTGGGTCAGTAGAAAAGTGCTAAGATGGACTGCCGTTGGGCCCAGGAGGGGAAAGTGGTGGCAGGCATGTATGTATGACCATATATGTTGCTCCAACCAGCTATAAACTATCATGAGGATGCAGAGGGATGGATTCCAAGACAAGGATCCTTTGCTCTGGGTCTGGGGTAGTTTCCTCCCTCCTCCAGATGAGAGGTACTCCAACTTCCCAACCTCTTGACCTACACCATGAGACACTCCCATACTTTATCAAAGATGGCTGTGTTCAAATGGCCACCAAGCCTAAGTGATTAGGCCAGTAAGTCCTGGGAGTGCAGCCTAGTGAACACTCAGGTCCTCTTCTGCTAATGCATCCATAAATGAACCAACATCTCCCTTCTCCCTACCAACCCCAAAGAAGATACACTCTTCCAGAAATCATTGTATAACTACAACGACTGAGCCCACAAACTACACAAAAAGATAAGAAGATGCCAGGAAGTCCCACGTTGGTGATGGTTTTATGACGTGTGCATCATGCCGAGGTCATTTACCATATTTAAGGAGCAGGTTCTGCCTGACTGATGCCATGGATGAGATGAGGGATGAGGCTTCATAGTGTGTGTCCAGGTGGTCAGTGACAGTACACAGAGAGTTCAGCACTTTGGCAACACTCCCTCTTGCTAGTGCAAAAGCCAGAAGAGTCAGCTCCACCTCTGGAGTAGAACAGCAGCTATAAACAAAGAACAAAAAACACTTCACTTCTTAAAACTATGAGAAAATCCAGGTAGCTCAAACTCTGTGTAACTGATTACATAAGCAAAATCAACCTGCCATATGCTTTCTCTGTTTACCAGAAATACTTTTTCAAAATCCTTAAGACAGCCTAAAGAAAAACTAAATCAACCCAGAGGACCAGGAAATTAAATCCTCATTTCTGTAACCTTCACCTATAAGTATTAAATAATGCTATCAACTTTAATAAGTCAAACTTTATAAACCAAAAATAAATAGGCTGTGGCAATAGGCCGCTGCTATGAAGAGGCCTCAGGTAATAATGTGGCTTGGCCAGAGAGTTAAGGGCTTATTCCTTCAAGCACCAGTAACATATTTTAGATCTATTCCACATCACATCTGCGTTTTTAAACATATTGCACTGAAACTTTTAAACCTGTCTAGATGGGGACCTTCCCTGGCAGTCCAGTGGTTAGGACTCTGTGCTTCCACTGCCGGGGGCGTGGGTCTGATCCCTGGTCGGGGAACGAAGATCCCCACATGCCACGTGGTGTGGCCAAAAAAGAAAAAACAAACAAAACCCTGTCTAGATGGCTCAGGGCCTGGTTTGTACTCTAACAGGGCTCACTGTGACAGAGCTGAGTGTCCCCACACTACACAACCCCTCAAACAGCTAGCAGGGTGTCCTTTCCCAGGCCTATGGACAATCAGGCTTGTTAGACCTGTGCATGGAGACAGCAGGTGCTGGGCTGGGGATGTGAGGGAACTGAGAGGCTTTGCATTCTGGACTTTGAGATCCCTGCTCTAGCTGAATCTGAGGACTACTCCGCACCTACCCCCAATTCCTGAGGGCAGGTGTGTTGCTAGATCATGGAGTTTACATGGGTGCACCGTTATTTCACTTTCTCTTCAGTCACTACAAATGATTCTTTAAAAAAAAAAATCTTTAAAAGATTTTAAAATTTAAAAAAACAAAAAAGACTTATCAAGCACATATGCCCTCTATCCCCCACCAGCCCTTATCAACCTTATCAACCTTAATTTTACCTAGTTATCCTTATGAGGAAGCTGTCCACTTCTTCCAGAACATTGGGAGACAGGAAAGTTGAGAAATCTGTAGATCCTGGTGAGAGGGAAAGCGGAGGCATGTGCTGCAGTGCCTTCCTAGAAGTGTAAAATGTGCAATCAGAACAATCCCTGGCAAACAATAAACTTAATAATACAATTTTAGACAAAAAAAATAAATTGTTGGAAGCTTGTTTGGATTAATCCCTTATCAAGAAACAGTGTTCCTACAGAGAACCTGGTACATAACACAGATCAGCCTTTTTCCTGCAGGGGTCCTGGTGTTAAACAGTTTAATGGGGTTTCTTTCTTTTCTTTTCTTTTTTCTTGAAGAGTTCAATTTCCCTCTATAAAAGCTCATTCAACCCTCTGGAAGCAAGTGTTCATTTTAAGCAGTATGAGCAAAAGACATATGTCTACAGAAAAACCCTGAGTTCTTAGAAAACTTGACCCCAGGGGCAGAGCTGTTTGTGACACACAAAAAAAATTCATCTTCAGATCTCTTGTATCTAAAGATGCATCATGATATGTTTATTTTATCCTAAACATATCAGCACCTGTCACCTCCTCTATTCCTGCCTGTGTTTCTTGGCCTTTCTACCTCAGAGTCTGCTTTAATGTTTCTCTTTTCTCATCTCCTTTTACAATAGCTTTACCTCCTCTGGACCAGCAGTCATCTAATAAACTTATGCAACAAAATATTACTGAGTCCTACTTGTGCCAGCAACTGTGCTAGGCAATGAGTGCACCATGAACAACGTGAAGGTACAGAAAAAGTCACTCAAAATTCTACACTTGATAGTCATTTTACGATAATAGTAGTGGGAATCCCTGACACTATTTTATTTCTACATTTCACAACAGAGACAAAACAGCAAGGCTAACACTGTGTCAGCTTCCACTCTGCTCTTGTTTCTTGTCCCCTCTATATGAGCTGCATCAGTAGGGCGGCTACACTAACATACAGTCGATCAACAAGGTCTAATGCACCTAAGTGGCATGCAAGGATTTGCAGAATTTATTTCCACTTTGGTTTCATAATATTTTTTTTCTTATTTTTCCTCATTGATTTTTTAAAATAATTTTTAAATTTTAGAATAGTTTTAAGATTACTGATATTTAAAAGTTAGGAGTGAAGATACCATTGCCGATTAACTATTACAACTGTTTAGGGATATATCCGTTCTTCAACAACGTGGCATAGCTTCACAAAAATAAGGTAGAAAACTTTTCCTCTTCCCCTTCCTGAAAATTCAGTCCATAAAGTAGGGCTGTGCAAGGTAGGCACTCGTGTGTCCTTGGGTGGGTGCATGGGTGGGGTGCATGGTGGCCCAGAGCGAGGTATTGGAGTGGGGTACTGAGCAAAGGGACAGCCTGGCATGGAATGCAAGCACCAAGAGGATGAGGAAGGTGTCCAGGCAAGAGCCAGGGAGGTGGGAGACTGGTTATATAGAGCGGGATTGTTTAAATAAGTAAATATTTTAGGGATGACGGGAGCCAGGTTTCTCACAATCATAGAAGGGAGTTACAAACAGAGAAAGGGAGAAAACTAGAATGAACAGTAGTGCTGGATTAGAATTAGAAGTTATCAGAGTTTATTAGAAGTATAAACTCAGAGTTTTCGGTGTTACAGATATAGAAATAAATATAGGTGTCAATGTGTCTATGCATACACATAAGTGTCTATTACTTACACACAAATGTGTATTTCCCAGCCGTGTACACTGAGAGAAGCAACACTCCAACAGCAATGAGTTTAGTTTGTTTAGTTTCTAAACACAACTCTCCACTAAGAGTGACCATGACTCTTGAGCAAAACAGCTGATTCTAGGACTATGGCAGGGAACATTCAAGATAAGCCTGGAATATCTTGTAGTAAGGAAGTGTTCCAAGAAGATGAGGACACATCAAAAGGACATATGAACCAGACTGAAGGGGTTCCATTGGCTAAATCTGGGCCAATCTGACCGTCAAAACTGTGATGGATTATAACTCAGGGAATAAAACAGGAATCTTGAGTCACACCAACATAAAGTTTGATGAGGAATGGGATATTTACATAGTCTCAAAGTACCTCCTCACAAAATATTTATTAATTACAAAGGGAAAAGAATTCTTTTACACTGGAAAAGTCTGGCAGACACCACTTTCATCAAAGGGTCGAAGTTAACATCACCAAACTAGTAACAGGACAATCTGAAGCTGTGTATCGCTGATGGGATGCAATGAGAACCCATCATCACTTCTATGATATTCCTGCTAAAGATACAAAATCTAATTTTAATCATGATGAAACTTCAGATAAACCACAACTGAAGGACGCTCTTCAAAATAACTGACCTATAATTTTCAAAAGTGTCAAAGTCTTAAAAGTCAAGGAAAGACAGAGGAATTGTTCCTTATTGAAGGAAACTACAGAGACATGACAATGAAATACCAAGTATGATTCTGGACTGGATCCTTTTGCTATAAAGGACATTACCGAGACAACTAGCAAAACCTGAAAGGGATCAGAGAATTAGATGGTAGCAATGTATATTAATGTTAATTTTCTGATTTTAATGGTTGTAGCAGCATGTTCTCATTTGTAGGAAATACATACTAAATAAAATATTCAGGAACCATGGGGCATCAGGTTAGCAAATTACTCTCAACTGGCTCAGGAAGAAGCTACTTTTTCTTTTTGCATCAAATTTGCAATATTTCTCTAAGTTTGAAATTTTTTTAATTTTTTTAAATTTTAAAACAGGCAGGAAGAAAGGAGTCTGGCCAAATATTACCCTTCAGATCTAGCACTGCCAGCAGTATTATTTGCTGAAGAGTTTTATTTAATAGCAATAACAAATCTCAAAAGACATCTACAGAACAAAATATTAGCTATCTCTTTTATCTGATATTTTAATAGCCTGAACTAATAGTGCCTATTATCAGTTATTAAACTTACATAAAATACTAATACTTCATTGCTACTGAAGCTAGTTGCTTTGCCTTATATATTACTACTGAGTCTTTTTGCCCTAACAGTTTTTAGAAGAAAATTTTCAAAGGTACTCTACATTTAAAAATAAATTAATTTGGTGTCCTTGAAGAGATTTGACTCTTTAGTGAAAAGAGCTTTCAACCTAGGGCCTAGGTCCAAAGACCTAGATTCAAACTGATCCGTCACTGCCTGGTCATATGCCTCAGGGAAGGTCACTGTATCCTTGTCTATAAAACAGGGATAATTTTTACAGATACATTTTACGACATAAGTAGGTAAATAATATATAGCATCTGAAGGTGTTTTATCCCATATAAATTGCTATGTAAATGTGAACAACTGTTCCCCAGTGGATATGGAAGAGGAATGGCATGTGGGACCCCCTCACAAGATAGGAGCCGAAAGCACAAACAGGAAACAACAAGGCACCTGAGGCCCAGCTGTTGACTGAGTCTCGATGATCAAAGGCTGCTCAGTGACTCGCCCTAAAGGGTTAGAGAATGAGCGCCCCGTGACAAGCCTAGAAAGCAGAGCGACTTACTGAGTGTTGCGTAGCACTGTTTGGACAAAGGCGGGATTTGTCTCCATGGAAGCCGTCACCAGAGATGTCAGCAGAGACCAATACCATATTGCAGAAGCATCTGAGACTGAGACCCCAGACTTCTTGACTCTCTGAAAGCCAACAGCCCTCAGACCATGAATTCTAGTGTCACATCCATCACTAAGACAACGCTTTATGTTAATCTGGACATCTGTCAAGCGCAAACAACAAATTCAGTATTGGATTAACTTCTTCAGTTCAGCAAATGCTAGCTTCCAACTAAAAGCAAGATAGTAATTCACATTTCGAAAAGAAAATTCTGAAGATATACTTTGATGCCAGAAATAAATGATGTGTGCAATGGAGCTAGTATATATAATAAATTTGTCAAAAAAGCATTGACCAATCTAAGGAGTCAAAAGAATCATGTGTAAAATTAAGGGTGGCTTAAATCTTTATATCACAAAGCTTCATAGGCATTTATAAGTTCTGATAATTAACACAAAGTGCATTTTTTTTTTTTTTTTTTTTTTTTTTTTTTTTGGTATGCGGGCCTTTCTCTGTTGTGGCCTCTCCCGTTGCGGAGCACAGTCTCCGGACGCGCAGGCTCAGCGGCCATGGCTCACGGGCCCAGCCGCTCCGCGGCATGTGGGATCCTCCCGGACCGGGGCGCGAACCCGGTTCCCCTGCATCGGCAGGCGGACGCGCAACCACTGCGCCACCAGGGAAGCCCCGAAAGTGCATTTTTAAAATCCTGATTAAATACACGGTAAGAAAATGTCTAAAAATTTTTCCTAGAGTTCCGAAATTTGGATGTTGTTATGAAACAGAAGCTGGCTCATAGCAGTTGTGAGAACTTCTTTTTAATTATCAAGTCCAGATAAATGGCATAGGCATGACTCACTTTTAAGAGCTGTCATAATTTCTTATTTGGGTTGGAAAGGAGGTGAGAAGTTTAAAAGGACACAATTTAGAGAAAAGACCACCACAGTATAAGACAGGAAGCTTCTACTCCACAAGCTTAACTACTTCTTTGCCCAGGGGTGAGACACAAAGACTCTACCTCCCCAGGCCTCAGTTCCTTTGAGCAAAGTAAGAATACTTCTTTTGGCCCAGGAAAGCATTAGAAGAAATGAGACAAAACATGAAGCATTCCGGCTCCCTGAATGAAATAAGCCTGGAAAGAAATCACAGAATTGTGATTATTTCCAAAATGCTATGTGTGAAGCAAGGTTATAATAGTATAAAAATGGAAACAACCTAAATGTCCACGAATAAAAGGCTTGCTAAAATTAAGGCATATTCTTACAACACTAAATAAAGGTGCACATGAACATATGATAAGACAACATGTTAAAAAGTTACAAAAGAGCGTGTACAAAATATCACCATTTTTTGTAAAAAGACATGTATAGATATATGTAAATATATATATATGTAAACCTATCTTTTATTTTTAAAAATGTGTATATATATATATATATATACACATATATGTGCGTGTGTGTGTGTGTATTTATACACACACATAGAGAAATATAAGAAAAGGTCTGGAAGGATCCATACCAACAGATTCAGAGCGACAATCCCTGGGTAGTGGGATTTTGAATAATTTTTACCTAAATATTTCTGATTTTCTAATAAGAAAAAAATAAAATATTTTTAATTAAAATAGGCTTTACTGCTTTTCTATAACTTTTAAAAACACTGAATAGGTGAAATAATGACCACTTTCACGTATATGATGCGAAGTAACTCAGATCTCCAAAGAAAAGCAAACAGCTTTTCTACTTCAGAGGTCTTCCCGCCGAGAAACATGACTTCTTCCTCCCCTCCCAATCCCCTTAGTTAGAAGGGCAAGGCGTATCTTGGTTGACTCACAGAGCTGACTGATGTTGGCATTTTCCAGCAGTGTCACATAGCCGGTGACATTGCTGGGAATGTGCACGTCGCGGACTTCCTGAAGATCGCTGGCACTCCTCCCCACAGCTACAGTCACCTGCTGTGGCATGTAGCTCTGGTCAGTGGCAGCCACTGCGATGGACAGGTGCCTAAGCACAACATCTGGCTTCAGTTTTAAACTGGAAAACACGGAGAGCAGAAACTACAAGTGTTTATACAGGTTGAGAACTGGCAGGGCCCACAAGTCCCATCTCTAAGATCTTACATGTGATATACCCCGAGACTGATTCCCCTAAAAGCAACTAACTTGAAATGCTGGCTATTAGTTTCAAAGTCCTTATGACCTTCCCAAGTTTCTAAACTTCCTTTCAGTTCAAGATCAATCTTCTATTTCTTTTTAAGCTACTAATACAAGCAGGAAAGTACAATATGAACAGTCTAACAAAATCCCTTTACCTGGCAAGAAGCAAATTTCTAAACTGCATGCAAAGAACTGGGTATATTCCCTCATGTATAGATGGCTAAATATTTATCCTCTATGAGAAAACAAGGTAATTATTTCTATTTCCACCAACTGAAATCAGCCCATTTTCCAAAGGGACAGGTGAAATTTTAGATAGCAGCTTCATCATAGTTTACTGTCATCTATTTCACTCCAGTGGGGGTGTTCCCTGGCGGTTCAGCGGTTAGGACTCCGTGCCTCCACTGCAGGGGGTACGGGTTCGATCCCTGTCAGGGAACTAAGATCCCCCCGCGTGCTGTGTGGGGGTGGGGAAAAAAAATTCCACTCCAGGATTCCTGACCACCCCCATTCCCTCTTTCTCTACTAAACTGGCCAACTTACTTGCACACAATTTTTTTTTTTTTTTTTTTTTTTTTGCGGTACGTGGGCCTCTCACTGTTGTGGCCTCTCCCGTCGCGGAGCACAGTCTCCGGACGCGCAGGCTCAGCGGCCATGGCTCATGGGCCCAGCCGCTCCGCGGCATGTGGGATCTTCCCGGACCGGGGCACGAACCCGTGTCCCCTGCATCGGCAGGCGGACTCTCAACCACTGCGCCACCAGGGAAGCCCGCACACAAATTTTTTAAATGTGCAGAAAAAATCTTAAGAAGTAAAATCACATCAGATATAAGAAAAGTCCTTGTCCCTTGTGATATTAATCTTCCTGAAAACCTAGTGAAAAAGATCTGAAATCCGTATCATAAAATATTAGTCAAATGCTAATTTTCTCCCTTAAAATACCAAGTAAAGAAATTATCCATATTTATGAATATATGAACCAGGTTAGATAATTTTACATGATTCCTTTAACTTGATTCTTTTCTTTTTTAGTAATTTTTTAAATACATTTATTTTTATTTATTTATTTATTTTTGGCTGCATTGTGTCTTCGTTGCTGCGCGCGGGCTTTCTCTAGTTACAGCGACCGGGGGCTAACTCTTCATTGCAGTGCGCGGGCTTCGCACTGCAGTGGCTTCTCTTGCTGTGGAGCATGAGCTCTAGGCACGCAGGCTTCAGTAGTTGTGGCACGTGGGCTCAGTAGTTGTGGTGCACAGGCCTAGTTGCTCCGTGGCATGTGGGATCTTCCCGGACCAGGGCTCGAACCCGTGTCCCCTGCATTGGCAGGTGGATTCTTAACCACTGCGCCACCAGGGAAGTACTAACTTGATTCTTAAAGCATCTTTCCAGATAGTCACAAGAAGAAAAACGCTAGCCAGTTAAGTAGAAAATATTCTAAAATTTTAAAAAATAATTTTTTAACACATTGATGGCATAAGAGAAAGAAAGTGGGTAATTTTCTTGGACTTTCACTCAAGAATTGGTATTACAGCACCCACCGAATCCAGTGTGAGCGGGCACTGCCATCTGACTGCCAGTATGATGACGTTTCTCCATTTGTCATCTTGTCAATGTCTGCAGCGTTGGAGGATGTTTCTATATACGCATAGCACTTTGCTACTGACTTGAGTTTGTCCGTCTCTGGACTTCTAGTTAGATCTCCAGGGCTCTCTGCAAGAAAAAGCAGATTTTATCATGACATCTCTTTCACAAAGAATTTTTTAAAAGATCATTTAAAATATCTAGCAGAAAGATGCTTGGCACTTTGGCCCTAGAAAAATAAATGCTCATTAAAATCTCCTTCCAAATTGGAGAACATGTATAAAGCAGAAGGACTGCTCCATGAGCTGACTGCAGTACAACACAAATCCACTGATATATCTGCAAAACCACCCAAGAGATGAATATGATGTCTTATAGTTTGAATTTACATTCCTTTCATTATGAGTGAGATTTTTTTAAGCCACTTGTTTGTAAGCCACTTGTGTTTCTGAGTATGGCCTGGTCCTACCCTCATCTATTTTTGTTACTGGGTCACAAGTCTTCTTAACAATTTATATATTTTATGTACATTATGTAATGTATATATACACATACATAGTAAGTAATATTTACTGACTGTTTACTGTGAACCAGGCACTTTTCTACACAGTTTTATGTATTAATTCATTTTAGAGATGAGGAAACTAAGGAAATTAAGTAATTGCCCAAGGTCAGAGTTAGTAAAAAAAATTGAGTGTGTCACAAGGTTACAAAATATACTTTTGTTCCTGAAAATGTCATTTGTCTTTTGACTCTGCTTATATTTTTTGCTGTACAGAAATTTAAATTTGCATACAGTCTAACTTATTAATCTTTTCTTCTGTAGTTTTTGAGTTTCATGTCCTGCTCAGAAAGGTTTTCCCATGTCAGGGTTTTTAGCTCTTATAGCTTTCTTTTTGGTTGAACTTTTTAATCCATCTGAAATTTATTTTCGTGAATACAGTGGGTTAAGAATCTTGTTTTATTTTTTTCTGCAAATGGCTAACCAGTTCCCTAACCCAACTTGTTTGCTAATTCACCTTTCCAACCTGACGCGTAATGCTAACTATTTACCTGGTACTATATTCCCACATGTACTTGGGTCTATTTCTGGACTCTTATTATGTTCCACGGACCTGCCAATTCACAGTATCAACTTTTGTTGCGGTCACTAAGTGAGTCTGTAGTGGCTCTGTGAACAACTGTTCACAGAGTACCTACTACGTGGCAGGCACAGTTCCAGGTGCCAAAAGGATAATGAAGCGAACAGACAGACAAACAGGCAAGTAAATACTAATGCTACAACCTCAGAGGATGATAAGTGCCATTTAGACTATTAAACCTACAAAGGGGATAGTAACCAAAAGGTGGGGAGTGGCGGGGGTGGGGGCATTAGTCAGATAAGAGTAATGAGAAAAGGCCTTCCTGAAGTCACATCTGAGCAGAGACTTAGGGTTATGAAGGGGGTGAGAGGGAGGGGGAGGGGAAGGAGAGGGGGAGGGGAAAGGCAGAGCAGGTCACATTCTTGTGCTACAAACTGGTCACTATTACATTTTCAGAAATAAAAGCAGGGAGAAGTGTTGGCTCATCCTATCAATAAATACCACGCTTGGAAGAAACGATGATCACAGCTTCTCAAGAACAGCCCCCACCCCCGCACACGTACCCTTTTCTTTTTGTACCAGTTGATCCAGAGAGTCCTTCAGAACAGAAGCCCTCATGGTGCTCATGTTATTGCAGTGGTCCAACATAGGGTAGGGGATGACGGTGCTAGAGAGCCGGTTGCGATGCAGGAAGCGCAGAATCATTGACGAGTGAACATCCAGGCCCTCCTTGGACTCTGAAAATATGTCTATGAAACCTAAGCAGACAAAATCCATCTTTGGTGTTTTTGGGAACCCACCACAATAGTTTCCACATCCCCTGCCTGGCGGCCTCTCTGAATTAGCTGAGTTAAAAGCAGCCGGTAAGAATCCTCACTGATAGTTTCATCTTTAATCACTGAAAAATCTAAAAAGGCTTTTAAGAAGTGAATCAGTGGTAATCTCAATTAAAAAATTTAACTTCATTGTAGTTTAACAGAAAGTTTAGAAGACTTAGAATAGTGATTATTTGTTTCAATCCAAGCTTCAAATTTTTATAAGTTTAATTTATAAACCTACATACTAACTTGAAATTTTTAAAGAAGTTTTGCATATAGAATGTGGGCTAGGAATAAAGTTTATCACGTTAGAGAGTAAAGGCGTAACTGCTTTTACACTAAGCTACAAAAGACCACAATAATGAAAATATAACCACTGCCCTGACCACAATTCCCGATGGCATCTTATAGTTTTTAAGGCCCTTCCACACACAGCACCTCTTTTGGTCCCCACGATAAGGTGCGGGGGTGGGGGAGAGAACGCACCAGAAGGTACTGGTATCCTCCTCTTACAACTGAGGAAAATGAGGCTCAGGTGACAGACCAAGACAACAAAAAAGGGGTAGGACCGGAAATAGCTCCTCGCACGCACTGCCTCCGAGTGCTCCTTCCACCATTCCGGTTTTCTCTCCCCAGTGTGGCTCCTCTGGAGTCTCCGCCATCTGTCCATCCCTCTGGCCACTGCCCAGGCTCTGGCCTCAACACCGCCCATTCATACACCTCCCCAGATATCCTAAGCAGCTCCCCTGGCTGCATTTTGTCTGACATTAACTTGAGTAATCTTACAAAAACACCAAACAGGCCATGTCTACCCTGTTTAAAATCCTTTCATGGTTCCTCACAACCTGCAATAATATGCTTTAAACTGAGGTGCACATAACCCAGGCGGTTAAGTGAAGAGAGAATAAACATGGCAGCTTTTCCTGGAGCTCAGATATGCTTGTAGATTTGGGGAGGATTTGTTTTTCTTTTTGTTTTGCTTTCTAATTAAAACAAAAGTACATATATTATAATTGTATCATTTGATAAACTGTCACAAACCGAACACACCCACGTAAGCAGCACCTAGAGCAGGACTCCAGAAGTCTGCAGGAGAAACCACTTTTAAGTGTGAAACAGAAACATTATATGAGAGCAGAAGGAAACTTTGCATTGATTTTTAAAGATAAACGTAAGATTGAGGAGAAATTGTGCCCCTGAAGCAGCCCATTGGATTCTGCCCCCTACACAAAACCCAGAGACACTGGTTTGATTTCCCAAGCCGCAGCAGTTGATGCCATCCCTTGCCTCTCCTCTTACAGTTCTTTTCTAAGCAGATGCCCACAGTAATACCCAAACCTCACACGATGACGCTGCCGATGCTGCACTGATCCCAGAATCCGTGTGACGCTCGTAATGGGAAAACTTTTGTCATGTGCTGAAATAGTCCCGGTAAAGGGACTGTCTCTCTTTTAAACATTCAGCACCCATACAATGAGAAACAAAAGGAATAAGTGTCAGTCTGGGTTAGACAGAGGGACCAGGGAGCTAGGATCCCACCAGAGAGGTGAGGTCAGCTCACCAAGGTTCAGCCTAGGACTGCGAAAAACAACTCTTTTAAGTTGGCTGTTGATAAAAATTTTGAGTAGAAAGTCCTAACTCATTGGGATTTCCCTGGTGATCCAGTGGGTAAGACTCTGAGCTCCTAATGCAGGGGGTCTGGGTTCCATCCCTGGTTGGGGAACTAGATCCCGCATGCATGCCGCGACAAAGAGTCTGCATGCCGCAACTAAAACCCGGCACAGCCAAAATAAATAAATAAAATAAATAATAAATAAATAAATAATATTTAAAAATAAAGTAGCGCTACCTTCAGTGTTGTAACTAAACAAAAAGAAAGAAAGAAAGTCCTAACTCACAACCCTGCTAATAAGGTAAGAACCTTGGGATCTGGACCCCCAACTTTTCTAACCTAATCTCCCCCTCTCCTCAAGGTCACCCAGAGCAATGGTGCACTAAGTATTGGTGGATCCCCTGGTCTCCACTCCTTTCCTCTCCTCCCAAAACGTCTCTTTGAAGTGCTCAAATAAACTCCTAATGCTATCCACATGCTGGTAACACAGAGGTGGGAGTAATACATAAATGCCAAGATGTAAGTTAGTTATGCATAATTCAAAGCATAATTTTAACTGCCATGAGAACAGGAGAAAAGTTAACATGCACAGGTTACCTATAATGCTCTATAAAAATTACGCAATTAAAGACAATTTGAGGAAGAGTGGAAATAGGCATTCTTCATTGAGATACGGAAACCATCCTTCCCTAGCTCAATAGATCCTCAGCAGGAAGTCAGAGAGATCAAGGACAATCAGAGTTACATTTATGTATCCAATGAGTCTATCTGCCTCCTTGCTGGCCGAGCTCAGGCTCTATACTAAGTATTATGACTCCAAGTGCACAGAGCAGGAAAAGCTCTTGGATAAGATAAACTGAACCAAAAGGATGATATGCCAAGTTTGTTTGTTTGTTTGTTTTTCCCTTTCAAACTCAATTGTTTTCTCACTAGAAAAAAAAAAGGTAATTTTATTTTGATTCTGTTTCTGAGCCCCCCAAAGAAACCATCAAAAACATAGACAAGGGCTTCCCTGGTGGCGCAGTGGTTGGGATCCACCTGCCGACGCAGGGAGCGTGGGTTCGTGCCCCGGTCTGGGAGGATCCCGCGTGCCACGGAGCGGCTGGGCCCGTGAGCCATGGCCGCTGGGCCTGTGCGTCCGGAGCCTGTGCTCTGCAGGGGGAGAGGCCGCAGCGGTGAGAGGCCCGCATATTGCAAAACAAACAAACAAAAAATAGACAAAACTTTTTCATAGGTATAATGTAGAAGTATTGCTTAATTTTAAGCTATTTTTATTCTTACTTAAATTTCAGAGCGATAGCGTTCTAAAAAAAAAACACTGGGTGCCTCCAATGTGCCAAAATTTGTATTAAATGTGAGGACACAACAGAAATAAAAGAGAAGGTTCCCTGCCCTCGTGGAGCTCACAGGATAAGAGTGAAGACAGACATTTACAAATAAGTGAGCAATAATTAATTAATTAATTACAACGGTAATATGTTGCAAAAAACAAATGCAGGATGCTAAGAGAACATACAGTTGGGGCCAAGGAAGGCTTCTTGAGAGACTGAAATAAAGAGATACACTAAGGAAGGCAGTCTCATGACAAAGGTTCATAAAAATGGTAGAACTGCTCAACCAACACTGAACTGGGGAGCAAAAGAAATGATTATACTGAACACTAATTCAGACCACGAGCTTAACGAAGACTATCAAGAAGCACACTTATTTCATGGTGCCCACAAGCTTGCCTAATTACAACCTGTATTATAGCAGAGTTCATTTGGGCCTTAAGAGAGCGTTCTTCAGCATTCAGCACTCAGAGGAGAGCCTTACCTGGAACAAGAGAACAGGCTTGCAGCTGTCTGATGATATGGCTCAGCTCCCCTTGAAGATTAGCTCCACTGGAATTCTTGAGAGCCTCCAACATGTTCTCAGCATCAACGGTACCATCACCCTCGGCATCAAACTGTGCAAAGGCCTAAAAGACGAGATGCAAGAAAGTCAGGTCTGCTCCAAATCCTGAATAATTTTGACACTTCCCAAGACCAGTGATTTTTGTTGCTACTGTTGTTGTGGGAAGAGTTCCTATACATCATTCAAAGAACAAATACATTCAGGATAGTAACTCACTATGCTCTGCAGAATGTGTGTATAAGTATTGCTACATGTATGCACAATTTCATCATCTCACAACTTTCAAGAGAGTAAGCCCCCTTCCCCCAAATAATTTCAGAAGAAAGCAACCACTGCAAAAATGTTCAACTGGTTACAAAGTGCCAAAAACAAAGCATTGGCTTAGGGTAGCACCTCAGGTTTATCTGGGCTTTTTCTTTTAAACACTCTTTGGACACGAGAGCTAACTTGGTTTACCTACTTCACAGCCCTGTTTTCACTAACCTTTAACCATAATCTAATATGCTTCCTGTTCACGTTGGGCCATCTGGGGAACCGGGTACAGCATGGGATTTGGCTTGAATCCTGCTCTGTCACTAACTGGCCATGTGACTTTACACACATTTCTTTGCCTCCGTAAGCCTCAGCTTCTTGATCTGAACAATGGAGCAAATATTACCAAACTCACAGACTGCTGCCTGGATTAAGTAACATTGGCACAGAGCCCAGTACACTGAAAGCACAGGAGCAGTGCAAAGTGGTCCTCTTCTCCTTTCTAATCTGCACTGTTACCTCCTCTTGTGTCCCTGACCCTCTCTCACATTCTAAAGACTTTCCTCACCCAGCAGCTGCCCCTCTCCCCAGATCTCAAGCCCTCCTTCATCAGGGCCTTCTTTCTTCCTGCAGATACACTCACTCACAAACATCCCTCACCATGAAATACTTTAGGAATCTTCTACCTCCTTTCTAAGTAATCCTCTCTCTTTCTTAAAACTCCTGCCCTCTTTCCTTACTTCGCCCCTCCAAGAAAAATGGAAATGTCCCACTGACGATTCATGACTGACACAAATACCCCTATTTCCATCACAGACCTCTGAACAATGCAGTGTTTAATAGGAACATATGCAAATTCCTGTGTTTCGGTCCAAAAACCATGGACATAAATGCAGGACAGAGTTTAGAGGTAGAATGTGGGAGAAAGATTACAGCATTCTTGGGGAGGGGGGTGGGAGGGAGGCTCGAGAGGGAGGGGATATATGTATACATATAGCTGACTCACTTTGTTCTACAGCAGAAACTAACCCAACATTGTAAAACAATTATACTCCAATAAAAAAAAAGATTGGGGCTTCCTTGGTGGCGCAGTGGTTAAGAATCTGCCTGCCAATGCAGGGGACACGGGTTCGAGTCCTGCTCCGGGAAGATCTCACATGCCGTGAAGCAACTAAGCCCGTGCACCACAACTAATGAGGCTGTGCTCTAGAGCCCGTGAGCCACAGCTACCAAAGCCTGCGTGCCACAACTACTGAAGCCCGCATGCCTAGAGCCCATGCTCCACAACAAGAGAAGCCACCACAATGAGAAGCCCACGCACCGCAGCGAAGAGTGGCCCCCGCTCTCCGCAACTAGAGGTAGCCCGTGCACAGCAATGAAGACCCACTGCAGCCAAAAATAAAAATAAAAAAATAAATTTATAATTATAAAAAAGAGATTATAGCATTCTTTTTGCCTCTACTTCTTTTGGGGGATTATCCAAAGAGTTAACAGGCTACATTAATCCAAAAAGTTATCAAAGGCTACACTAATGAAGGCATAATGCTCAGAAGGAGGGAAGATACCATCCTGTTCTTTTCTGATTAGACCCAATCGGGAAAGCTGAGCTTAGCTGGGAAGTCACACACCCAAAGTAAATGAAATAGCAGAGATCAGAGGAAAGGGATCCTGATGAAGAGAAGACTAGAAATTGCCCTGTGAGAAGAGCTGAAGGACCATGGAATCTTCAGTGAGGAGAAAAGATGACTGGGAGTAATAGACTCCTCCTCAAATACCTGATGGGTTGTAACAGGAAGGAGCGGTTGATGTCATTAGATAGAAGCTAGAGGGAAAAGCTCATCATAAAGATGGACGTGTCTGGATGAATGGATAAAGAAGATGTGGTACATATATAGTGTAATATTACTCAGCCATAAAAAGAAATGAAATTGGGTCATTCGTAGAGATGCGGATGGACCTAGAGCCTGTCATACAGAGTGAAGTCAGAAAGAGAAAAACAAATATCGTATATTAACTTAACACATATGTGTGGAATCTAGAAAAATGGTACAGATGAACCTACTTGCATGGCAGGAACAGAGATGCAGATGTAGAGAACGGACGTTTGGACATGGTGGGGAAGGGGAGGGTGGGATGAATTGGGAGATTAGGTTTGACATAAATACACTACCATGTGTAAAACAGATAGCTAGTGGGAACCTGCTGTATAACAGGGAGCTCAGCTCGGTGCTATGTGATGGCCTAGTTGGGTGGGATGGAGGCGGGGCGGGAAACGGAGGTGCAAGAGGCAGGGGATGTGTGTATGCGTATGGCTGATTCACTTCACTGTGCAGCAGAAACTGACACAACATTGTAAAACAACTGTACTCCAATAAAAAAAAAAATAACCTGCTGTATAAAAATAAATAAAATTCAAAAAATAAATAAATAAAATAAAATGAGATCAATATTTTATAAAATACTTATGCTTCATCAAAACAAAAAAAGGCGGCTGTGTCTGCTGTTAGTGGGGTATAAAGATGGATTAGGAGGCTCTAGAAGGAATGCCCACCTCATCCCTCAAGGCTTCAGAGCAACAGCTAGACAACCAGCCAACAGGAGTGTTCAAAGAAGTCATACTAAACAAATGCATTTACCTCTGCTCCCTCATGATATCCCACTACAACAATATTATAAAGGGATTTTTTTTTTAAAGCATAAGGACAAAGAGAACAGGAGATGTTACAATAGCAGCAAAATTTTGGAAGCTGGGAAGCAGATGGATGAATAGTACCTCTCTAAATAAAACTGTATGTACATTGGATATATCAGCCATAACGGGAGACTTGTGGGACAACTGGATACATTTTGGGGGGGATTGGGTATTAATTAAACAGAAATTAATGGAACAGTGAAGACCACTAACTGAAAAAACTAGGCTACAGAAGAATATTAGAGAATGATCTCCTGTTAGTTTGAACAAAAAGCAAATATGCACTTCCCACTTTTGTACCAAATATATATAGATAGATACATAGATACATCTGAAAGAATAAACATCAAGATGTTAACAGTGGTAATATAGCAATCTACATATGTTGCTTTCATAATAATAAAGAGGAAATTATAAATATTAAGAAATTTTAAGTACACCCCAATATAAAAAGTAGAGCCAATGGATATGGAGGGAGGTAGAGCAGAAGCACACCTCTGCCTGCCCTGAGGTCCCAGGATGTGAACGCGCAGTACCGGTAACAGCTACCTCCCGACTCCTGTACGTTACAGCATAGTGAGAAAATACTATTTGTATGACTCAGTGTCTGAGGGGATTAGTACAGCTGTAACCCATTAAATTGGGAATGACAGATGGTTTGGGAAGCTCTGAATTAATACTGACCACTGGCTAAATTTTAAGCAGTGTACATATCATTTATTCCTCATAACAACAAAAGACCTTACTATTTAACCTCCCCGTTGTATAGCTGTACAGAGAGGTCGGAGAACTTGCCCAAGGTCGCATGGCTAGTATTCGACTACAAAGCTCCCAGAGCTCACGTTCTTCACCACAACTCCACTCTCCTTCCTTTGACCAGATAACCCCTGGGGCTCCTTGCAGTCCGGAGACCAAGTGCTCAAAACGCCTCTCTTATCCATCTCTTTCCTGCATCTGTAAAACTTGCTCTCAGCACCTTGTGCCCATGTTAACTCAGTATCAACCTTAAAACTTGAGACTCACTCTCTAAATTTCAAATAGCACTCAAGTCCTACTCCTACCAGAACTTCTGCACTTCGAGTGCCACCTGCATCTCAAGTGCTGTTTGTTCCCAAATTCCCACACAACTCCTGACGTTTATGGCTGATAAAAATCCTATATAAGCAAGGCTATACAAACGGTGACATTCTGCTATTTTTAACAGACTCTGTGGATCTGTCAATAGTTAACGGATATGATAAAGAGAATTTTCAAACGAACAAAATAAAGACAGTTCGGGTGAGAAAAAATATCAGAAGAGCGCTGCTAACAGCTTCACCAAACAAATACGTGATTTCCTAACAGTCAGAAATTGTCCTTAAAGAGGGGCTTCCCTGGTGGTGCAGTGGTTAAGAATCCTCCTGACAATGCAGGGGACATGAGTTTGAGCCCTGGTCCGGGAAGATCCCACATGCCACGTAGCAACTAAGCCCGTGCGCCACAACTACTGAGCCTGCGCTCTAGAGCCCACGAGCCACAACTACTGAAGCTGGTGCACCTAGAGCCGTGCTCAGCAACAAAAGAAGCCACCACAATGAGAAGCCTGCGCACCGCAACGAAGAGTAGCCCCCGCTCAACGCAACTAGAGAACGCCTGCACGCAGCAACGAAGGCCCAACACAGCCAAAAATAAATAAATTAATTTAAAAATTAAAAAAAGGAATCGTCCTTAAAGAAACGCACAAGTTGTAAAATCTAACACTTAACATCTAGTTTGTTTCACAGAAGCCAATTTACTTAGCACTTATTCAACACCATCCGACAGGCAGCCATATATACTTGACCCACGCTTGGGTATGTGCATATTGGGATTCAGGGCATAGTCCTTGTTCTCCAAAATCCTTACAGCCTAGAAGAAGACAGATACGTAAACCGAGAGCAGCAATGTGATAGGTGTGATAATTATAATATAGAAGTAACAGCATAAACAACTAAAATAGCTGATACTTACTATTAAGTAAGCATTTACTAGGCACCAGACAGAGTTCTAAGTACCTCACCTGGATCAACTCATATTTTCCACAACCCTAAGGTCAGTACTATCGCTTTACTAGAGAGGGAAAGAGAGGTCAAGCATTTTGTTCAAGGTCACATGGTTAGTACTGGTAAATGATGGAGCTTGGATTCCAATCCTGGTTTGATCTGGGACCCCACACTCTCAACCACTATGCCATGAGCTAACAGAAGCACTCCAGAAGCCAGAAGCCCAGGAGGGGTAGGGGCGTCTGGGGGAAACGGCCCTCAGAAAAATGAGCCTTGAACTGAGCCTTAATGAATAACTAGGAATTTGCAAGTATATGAAGACAGGGAGGCCGTCCTGGGTAGAGGGGAGAGTGTGAGAATAGACACAGAGTGCACCACAGATTGTGAGAACTATAACGTACCTGTGGTGTGGAAAGGAGGCGGGGACGGGGCATGAAGAGACACACAGAGGTCAGAATAGAGAGAACCTGGCCAACCAGGCTACAGAGCTCAGATCTCGCAGCAAGGGTACCATGAGGCTGCTGGAGAAGACTAAGGGTGGAGGGGGCCGAGCATCCCAGATCTATAAAGGCTCCCATATTGGAATGGACCTACAAATCTCTTAAAATATGTTCCTTTATACTGCTGAACCCCTTCTCCAGTGTCTCTGTGACATACATTGGTGATGGGAGGCTCCTGTCTTCTGGCCAGTTGACAGCAACAATGCTCTTCTCTATAGAAGAAATGGAAATCTCCATCCCTGATGTTACCACCCCGTGGGGCCCTTCAGAACACATCTGTTCCTTCTACCCCAACACAGCCTGCAGATCACTGGAAACACTGATCCGGTCTTCCGAGTTTCTTCAAACCCTCCATCCTTCAGCCAGTTCTCTATCTGGTATGGCTTTTGGTCTCATTCCCATCCTGGATGCCCCCTCCAAGATCCCTCCAATTTGACAATAAACCTGAGAGCAGTGCCTCTCAACCTTCATCGGCTGATCCACTATAAGAAATATATTTTATATCATGAGCCAGTATACATGTAATCGGTATAGAAGTTTGGTGAAACAACGTAGTTTTTCTTATCAGATATAATGTTCCCTGATCTTTTCTAGTCCATTCTACTCTTTCATTTTTTTTTTAACTTGCAGGTTAACACTGACTAAATAGATTTCCAACCCACTGAAGGGACAGTCTGAAACTCACTGCCCTGGAACGTGGGGCCCCAGACCCAACTCGATACACTGGGTCTAGCCTCATGGTGCAAAGTAAGGCAAGTCTACCTTCGCCTCTCTGCATACAGAGCAAGACCCCCAATTTCCATGGAGTCTCCACATAGACAGCAACCTGGACTGATCTGCTGTATTCCTCCTCCTCCTCCTCCTCTCCTGCTCCAGGTCTCTTCCTGTCACACCCGCTACGTGCTCTGCCATCCACATGACAACTATGCAGGCAGCTCCCAAGTGCAGGCATTATGCTAGGGAGCATGTGGGAGATAAAGAGTATAACACAGTCAGACTAAGGGGAAACGTGGGTAAGAGATCAGTGTCACATGGACCTCTTACTTTCTGTGAGACCTGGGACAAGACTCTTGGCCTCTCCAAGTCTCAACTCCTCTCCCCACCCAACCTTCCTTCATAGCTTGTTGTGGGGATCCAAAGGTTTCATGAACAAGACTATGCTTAGTAAACTGCAAAGGACTATTAATACATTCTAATTAGAGGCCATAATTGATACACCTCACAGACAAGAGACAGAAAAGTGGGCTGGCTGACTACAGATTTCCATCCATTCGCCTTGGCCCGAGGGCAGCATGGGGCAGGGCTCAGACCATTCCTGTCTAACCTTCTTCACCACTACTGGGATCAAGACCACAGTACACATAAGAGAATGAGCCAAAATCATCGCAGACCAGAACTGTGGGCTCACACAAGCAGAATGCAATGCACCAGGCTTACATATAAAGGCTGCACACTGGTTCAACTTGGAGAAGCACACTCCATCAGAAGTCAAAAGATCTAGGTCTGGTCCTAGTTCTGCCACTTGTTGGCTGAAAGGGTCACTTAACCATTTAAGGCCTTAGTTAACTCATCTGTAAGACTGTTTCACATTCCATGTCTAAGTGAAGTACTGAAGGGCTGTCACAGAAGATGGAGTAAACAATCCTAGAGACAGAACAATACAGAAGAATAACACCACTAACAGCAACATTTACTGAGCATTAAGCATGTGCCAGACACTGTTCTAAGGGCTTTACATGAATTCATTTAATCCCACACTGACTATATAAGGTAGATACTATTATTATGCTCATTTTATAGCTGAGGCAACTGAGACCCAGAGTGGTCATGTAAGTCAATCAAGGTCACACGGCTTGAGGATGGTGGAACTAGGATTTGCCCACACGCAGGCTGAGTCCAGGGCCCAATTCTCAAGCTCAGTCTAAAAAAGAACAGTGGACCAGGCAGACTTATAAATTGGCAAACTCCGAACTTCTCTGGTGGTGCAGTGGTTAAGAGTCAGCCTGCCAATGCAGGGGACACGGGTTCGAGCCCTGGTCCAGAAAGTGTCCCACATGCCGCAACTAAGCCCGTGCGCCACAACCAATGAGCCTGAGCTCTAGAGCCCACGAGCCACAACTACTGAGCCGACTGTTGAAGCCCGTGCGCCTAGAGCCCAGGCTCCACAACAAGAGAAGCCACCACAATGAGAAGCCCGTGCAGCACAACGAAGAGTGGCCCCCGCTCGCCGCAACTAGAGAAAGCCCCCGCACACATCAACGAAGACCCAACGCAACCAGAGAAGCCACCACAATGAGAAGCCCGTGCAGCACAACGAAGAGTGGCCCCCGCTCGCCGCAACTAGAGAAAGCCCGCGCACAGCAACAAAGACCCAATGTGGTCAAAAATAAATAAATAAATAAATTTATTTTTAAAAACGTAAAAAATAAATAAGTAAATAAATCAGAAAACTCGCTAATACCTTTAACAGGCTAACTGTCCAAGATGTTACAGAAGTGATCCTTGGGCAGGTGGGGGACAGGTTGCCTGCAATGGCTACAAAGGTCCCAGCCAACTCAGACTCTAGACCAGGTCCCAAAGAAACATCATTCCCCAAGTTTTGCTTTCCCTCACCTCAATATATTTCCACACGCTGTGCCTTTCAAATGGAATATCCCTTTCTTTCTTTGCCTGGCAAATTCTTTCAGCTTCTCAACCGTTGGTTTGGTGAAGCCTTTCCCAAACTCCCATGCTACTGCTAAATGCTTCTATGTGGTCCTTGAAAGTGGAAAGGGCTTAGGAGGGAGTAAAGGGCTGAAATGAGAGAAAGGGAGCAAAGGACAAAACTCCCCTCATATATGGGAAACAGTAAATGGACCCGGCTGGCTAAATAGCACTGGGAGGTAAGAGTGGAAGGGTATAAAGACCTAAATGTTAGACTAACATTTGATTCTGAAGGCAATGGGAAGCCAGTGAAGTTTCTAAAGCAAGACAGTCCACAATGAAGTGGTATTCTGGAAATCAGGGAAAGGCAAAACAGATCTGTGACCTTTCCTCCATAGCTCTCGTGGATTGTGAAGTTCTCCAAAAGAAAGCCAATACCATCACTCCCCCCAAAGCAAAGCACAAAGAGCCAGAATAACCTCCAATTCCCCCAGGATCTTCCTCTTCTGCATTGCCTCATCACTATCAATGGCCAACGCTTACCGAAGGCTTCCTGTGTGCTGGAGAAGCGCAGGCAGTGCCTCAGAGCTCCATGGCAGAGCAAGGCTACACAGTGTGCTCTCAGTGCCAGAAGACCTGTACAGAACAGGAAACAAGAGCCTCAAGGGTAGGACCGAAAATACGATTATATAGAAGCCACCTGAATCATGCCACAGAAAAGGCTTGGTCCTGACCAGGTGATGGTGCCAAGGCAGGGAATCTTGAAGAACTCATAGAAGCAAGGTCCACACACAGGACAAGGCAGGTGTCCCACAGGGGACAGAGGTAGATAAAGTCAGACAGGGAGACAGGCTGGCCTGCGGGCTCCGACTCATTCAGAGGAATATGTACTTGATCCCTCAAGCAGTGGGGAGCCTCTACAGGCTCTGAGCTGAGGGTAAGCAATGCTTGTAGCCTGCTTCCGTGTTACGGTACATTCACATGTCTCTCACACTCTGTGTCTTGACAGGGCACAGAATTACATCTGTATAATTCTATTTGCATAGTTCTTGGGCTCAGAGCCATTCTAAATTAATTGATCAATACTATGACATGATAATGCCAAGATGGTATTTTTCTCCAAATTTCCTCTAAACCCAACAGTGACTAAGAACCTTTCTCAGTTTTCACTAAAACGGTATTTAACTGTTTCCTCCACTGTCAAGAGACAACTTCTTGGGGATTCCCTGGTGGTCTAGTGGTTAGGACTCTGCGTTCTCACTGCTGAGGGCCCAGGTTCGATCCCTGGTCAGGAAACTAAAATCCCACAAACCGTGGGGTGTGGCAAAAAAAAAAGAAAAGAAAAGAGAAGAAAAATCTTCTTATTAAAAGGTTACGGGGCTTCCCTGGTGGCGCAGTGGTTGAGAGTCCGCCTGCCGATGCAGGGGACGCGGGTTCGTGCCCCGGTCCGGGAAGATACCACATGCTGCTGCGCCTGCTTGTCCGGAGCCTGTGCTCCGCAACGGGAGAGGCCACAGCAGTGAGAGGCCCGCGTACTGCCAAAAAAACAAACAAAAAAACAAAACAAACAAACAAAAAAGGTTACGTACTGAATATAAAATATGAGGTTGGAGAATGAGGACTGTACCATATTCAATCTGTCAAATCAAACTGAGGGTTCCATGGGGAAAATACCTACTGAGCACTGGCTATGAGCTGGGACTGTGCTAAGACAGTAAATAAATGAATAAAAATGGTCCTTCCTTAAATGGACAAACTCTTACAAAGGTATAACCTTCCAAGACTGAACCAGGAAGAAATAGAAAATATGAACAGACCAAGCACAAGTAATGAAATTGAAACTGTGATTAAAAATCTTCCAACAGGGTTTCCCTGGTGGCACAGTGGTTGAGAGTCCGCCTGCCGATGCAGGGGACACGGGTTCATGCCCTCGTCCGGGAAGATCCCACATGCCGCGGAGCGGCTGGGCCCGTGAGCCATGGCCGCTGCGCCTGCGCGTCCGGAGCCTGTGCTCCGCAACGGGA
>NC_041227.1:91326491-91327137 GCF_002837175.3 Physeter macrocephalus | reverse complement strand
ATTCAACATAGTTTTGGAAGTCCTAGCCACAGCAATCAGAGAAGAAAAAGAAATAAAAGGAATACAAATTGGAAAAGAAGATGTAAAACTGTCACTGTTTCCAGATGACATGATACTATACATAGAGAATACTAAAGATGCCACCAGAACAACAGTGAGAGGCCCGCGTACCGCAAAAAAAAAAAAACAAAAAAAACTTCTAACAAACAAAAGTCCAGGACTAGATAGCTTCACAGGTGAATTCTATCAAACACTTGGAGAAGAGCTAACACCCATCCTTCTCAAACTCTTCCAAAAAACTGCAGAGGAAGGAACACTTCCAAACTCATTCTATGAGGCCACCATCACCCTGATACCAAAACTAGACAAAGATACTACAAGAAAAGAAAACTACAGACCAATATCACTGATGAATGTAGATGCAAAAATCCTCAACAAAATACTAGCAAACAGAATCCAACAACACCTTAAAAGGATCATACGCCATGATCAAGTGGGATTTATCCCAGGGATGCAAGGATTCTTCAATATACGCAAATCAATCAATGTGATACACCATATTAACAAATTGAAGAATAAAAACCATATGATCATCTCAAGAGATGCAGAAAAAGCTTTTGACAAAATTCAACACCCATTTATGACA
>NC_041227.1:91287353-91325213 GCF_002837175.3 Physeter macrocephalus | reverse complement strand
GGAGGCAAGAATATACAATGGACAAAAGACAGCCTCTTCAATAAGTGGTGCTGGAAAAACTGGACAGCTACATGTAAAAGAATGAAATTAGAACACTCCCTAACACCATACACAAAAATAAACTCTAAATGGATTAGAGACCTAAATGTAAGACCGGACACTACAAAACTCTTAGAGGAAAACATAGGAAGAACACTCTTTGACATAAATCACAGCAAGATCTTTTTTGATCCACTTCCTAGAGTAATGGAAATAAAAATAAACAAATGGGACACAGTGAAACTTAAAAGCTTTTGCAAAGCAAAGGAAACTACAAACAAGACAAAAAGACAACCCTCGTAATGGGAGAAAATATTGGCAAACGAATCAACAAAGGATTTCACAACTACTGAGCCTGAGTGCCACAACTACTGAAGCCCACACACCTAAAGCCCGAGCTCTGCAACAAGAGAAGCCACTGCAATGAGAAGCCCACACACCACAACGAAGAGTAGCCCCGCTCGCCGCAACTAGAGAAAGCCTGTGTGCAGCAATGAAGAACCAACAACGAAGACCCAATGCAGCCAAAAATAAATAAATAAAATTTTTTAAAAAAAGACACATGCACCCCAATGTTCACTGCAGCACTATTTACAATAGCCAGGTCATGAAAGCAACCTAAATACCCACTGACAGACGAATGGATAAAGAAGATGTGGGGACTTCCCTGGTGGTGCAGTGATTAAGAATCTGCCAGCCAATGCAGGGGACACGGGTTCGAGCCCTGGTCCTGGAAGATCCTACATGCTGCAGAGCAACTAAGCCCGTGCGCCACAACTTCTGAAGCCCGCGTGCCTAGAGCCTGTGCTCCACAACAAGAGAACCCGTGCGATGAGAAGCCCACGCACCACAACAAAGAGGGGCCCCCAGTCGCTGCAACCTGAGAAAGCCAGTGCGCAGCAATGAAGACCCAAAGCAGCCAAAAATAAAAAAATAAAATAAATAAATTTATTTTTTAAAAAGATGTGGTACATATATACAATGGAATATTACTCAGCCATAAGCAGGAACGAAATTAGGTCATTTGTAGAGACATGGATGGATCTAGAGACTGTCATACAGAGTGAAGTAAGTCAGAAAGAGAAAAACAAATATCATATATTAACGCCTATATGTGGAATCTAGAAAAATGGTACAGATGAACCAGTCTGCAGGGCGGAAACAGAGACACAGATGTAGAGAACAAATGTATGGACTCCAAGGGGGGAAAGTGGCGGGGGGTGGGGTGGGGTGGTGGTGGGATGAATTGGGAGATTGGGATTGACATGTATACACTGATGTGTATAACACAGATAACTAATGAGAACCTGCTGTATAAAAAATAAATATAATAAAATTCAAAAAAGAAAATGGTCCTTCCTTCAGACTTTACAACCCAACGAATTTCACAAAGTAGGCACCAAAGCTAATACAGAAAATGAATAAAATGAGACCTACTCGTACTAAATTCCCACATTCAAGGCATGTGCTATCATCCTGTGTTCAGCACTTTTTTCCTGCTCCAGAGTCTACATGATTTTCTGGAAGCTTATCATATTAAGAGCACAATATCTAATCTCTAATGTCAAATAAGAATTTCATTTTAACTCTAATTCCTCTTCTACATAGGAGTCAATTAAACATTGCTCCCTGTGAGCAAATCAAAGGGTCCTTCTCCATGGACCACACCCACCAAGAGAAAAGGTGTGTTGTACTATAAAATGATAACGTTTCAGACTTTGGTCTTTGGTACAAGTTCAAGAATTATTTTAGGACAACACCTCAAGCAACTGAGGTCACAGGAATGTGAAGGCAAGACAGCTGGGTACACACGGATGGCAACAGGAGCTGGAAGAACCAACATGTACAACTTGGAAACTCTTACCATTACACTAGCAAATACTATACACCGATGAGAACCTGCTCTACAATCTGGTCCCTGCCTGTTTCCTAGCCTTGTTCTCCTCCTGCTGCAGTCTCTGAAATTGTAACCCAATATCTGTTTTCCTCTCCTCAGTAATTAAAGCCTGATTTTTAGCTGAATATACGGCCATGGAATAAGGATCTTTCCCAGCCTCCCTTGCAGTTAAGTGTAGCCATGTGACTGGGTTTGGCCAAATGGGTTTGTGGCCCTCTCCTTCCTTTTCCCTTTCCTGCTGGTTGTGCAAAGCAACAGCAACAGAGTCATTTGGGTCATTAAGTGGAAGGTGACTGTGGAGGATGACAGCACAAGAAGATGGCCAGAGTCGGGTCCCTGATAACTGTGAAACTGCCGTATCAATCCTGGACTGCCTAAGTGGACTTTTACATAAAAAGCTTCTTTATCATTTAAAGCATTGATGCACTGGATTTTCTGTCTTGAAGCAGTTTTGTAACCATAACACATCCTACCATTCTTTCTGATTCTCTATTCTCTGGACTTGGGACTTGTGTATTCGACTCCCTCTGCCTGAAACACTGCTAACACCTCTGCTCCTTGTCTGCTTTCAGCCTTCAAATCAGAGCTGAAAAGTTAACTTTCTCAGGTAAGTCTTCCTGGACACCCTGGATGAGGTTAAGTACTCCTATTTTTTCACTATGCTTTCCCTTGGATAATACTCACCACACCTATAACTGCTGGGTTAACATGCATCACTTTCAGCACTAGATACTCTTTAAGAACAAGTTATCTGCTTTGTCCACTGTCATCCAAGTGCTGAGCACTCAGTATATGCCCAACAAATATTTGCTCAGTGAATGAATGGATAACGTCATAGCCCTTGAGTGAATTCTGGCCCACACCTCGAGGACTTCTGGCCTTATGTTACAGGACTCCTGTAGCTCTATTCCTGTCAGACACTCTCACAATGTAAACACTATTTCTCTCCATTCTCTTTTGGACAATTTTGAAATGTGCTAACTCCTTCAAGAGATCTGCACAGCTCTTTCTGACACTGCTTCATTTTCTCTTTATACACCTAGGACTAGAGTGGAAAGTACTGGGAATTCCCTGGCAGTCCAGTAACTAGGACTCCACGCTTCCACTGCAGGGGGCCCAGGTTTGATCCCTGGTCAGGGAAATAAGATCCCACAAGCCACGCAGCATGGCCAAAAAACAAAACAGAACAAAACAAAAAGATAGAGTGGAAAGTATTATGTATGCTCCTGGAATTAAAAAAAAAAAAAAAATGGAGACACTTCACTAAGTTATATGACCAACATTTTCAAAAGTCGGGATTCTTTACAGGTATTTTTAAAAGGAAAATATAAAAAACACACAAACCACATTATCTGAATTCTGGCCATGTAGAGGAAAACATCCTTAAAATATTTTAAAAGCCTCCGGTTTTAAAGTGTACATCAATGGCATTTAATGGCATTACAAGTACCTGTCAGTTCACTGCTTTATGCACTCACCTTTCATTGACACTGAATATACTACATGGTTTACCCATTTTCACAAATTAAGCACCTTTTTGTTATAACATTGTGGAGTTAAAGAAATAGGGCCCCAAGAAGGAGGTAGTGTGATGTAAGAAAAACAAACAAAAAACCAAGAGATCTGAGTGACAGTCTCAGTTTTGCCAATGATTCACAGGGTGATCCTGGATCAGTTCTTTTCTTAACTCTAAAATGAAGGATGCGGTACAGATAATTTCTAAGATCCCTTTCAAGGAAAATATTTTGTTGCCGTATCAATTTGCTGTTAATTACTTAACAGAAACAATGTTGGTGACTATGCCCAAAACTATTATATATAATTACAAGTAGTGACAGGAAACCTGGAATTTGCCTATCAGTTTTAAGTTCGAGGTAGGTTTAAATGAGTCAAAAATATGACTTTTCAAAGTTCTAAAACAAACGTGTTTTGGAAAAGCTAGTTTCTGCGTGATGAGAATGGCTTTCAGAATGTGAAAATTTCCAATATGTGTTATTCTCCCCCCACATTCGTCAGGCCCACACACTGGATTCAGAAGGGGCTTGCAAAAGCCCACTGGCCAATAAAACAGAATGGTTTTCATGGCCACTCCCTTGATCCCTAGAGCACATCTCCCTTAAACCATTCTGGAGCATGATAAGGAAGCTACAGAGGGCAGTTGATGCAGCGTCAGGCAACAGCACAAAGGTCTATACTACAGCAACATGCAAAGACATCTACATTTGTCCAGTACTTCCGAGCAAAAACGGCCTAGTCCCGGATTTCCACACCTCTAATAAAGGTTAAAGAGATTCACAGTCGTCTCCCGAAGTGAACAGGCTGGAAGCGCCCACTGTGAGTCCCGACACACTCATGCTCCTATTCTGGGAACCTGCAGACCCTATGGGTTCCTGCCCAGCCTCTCCAAAGCCACCGCCCACCTCTTCACGACCTTGGAGGCGACCGCCCTGCCCCCGCCCCACAGTCGCCAGTCAGCCCTGACCTCCTCGAACCGCTCGCCCGAGAAGCCGGCGCCACGAGCCTCCAGCAGCTCCCCGAACTGCTCCAGGGTGACGGACTCTTCGCCGCGGCCCAGCCGCTCTTCCAGCCAGCGCAACAGCGCGCCGTGGTGCCTGGACACCAGAGACTCGCAGGGCGGCGCGGGCCGCAGCGCAGCCGCCGCCTCTCGCAGTCGGGCCGGCTCCAGTAGCGCTGCGGCGGGAGGTAGCGCCGGGGCCGCGGGGCCCGGGCCCGGGGTCGTGCCCGAGTCCTTGGCCCAGTCCTGGTGCGGACCCCAGCCCTCGCCCCCGGCGGCTGCCGCCTCGTCTTCACTGCTGTGACTCGGAGCGTTCCCCATGAGGTCTCCGTCTCGGGCGCCCGGCTCTGCCGCCGCCGCCGCCTCCCCGCCACGACCTGTCAACCTCCGACGGCACCCGGCGGGCGGGGACGGGGAAGGGACGGCGGCGGCTGCGGCTTCCGGCTTCCTCGCCGACAAGCGAGGATTGATGTCGCAAAGGCGCCGTCAAGCGGACTCCACCAGCTGTCGTGAGACAGCTAGTTAGGGCAGCCTGATTTCCAAGACGGCGCGTTTGTCATTACGTCTACGTCATCCCGCGGGCTCCTTTGCCACCATCTTTGTTGGGGGCAGATAATCTGCCGGCCAGGAAGGCTTTCCGCTGCTCACTTTCTCGGTATCCCTCCACAGTCGCTAGCTATGCTGGAAAAGTACGAGAAAGAGTTGGAGCCAGGGAGTGAACTTTTCGCCAGACTTTCCCCTTTCAGTCCTCCGTTGTCCCCTTGGTGACAGGCGGACACAGGAGAGCGCGTGTCGCGCTGGTGACGTCGCGCCGGTTCTCTGCCATCTTAGTTGTGGACAGAGAGGCAGCAAGCTCGGAGGAGCCGAGGCGGTGCGGCTATCTAAATGCTGAGGCTCGGCAGGCGTGGGCTCTGGCTGGGCCTGGCCGCGGCGGCGGCGGCGGCGATGGCCGCACGGCTGATGGGCTGGTGGAGTCCCCGCGCTGACTTTCGCCTTTTCATACCCGAGGAGCTGGCCCGCTATCGCGGCCGCCCTGGGGACCCGGGCCTCTACTTGGCATTGCTCGGACGCGTCTACGATGTGTCCTCTGGTCGGAGGCACTACGAGCCTGGGGCCCACTATAGCGGCTTCGCAGGTATTAGCGGGGCGGTTCACGCCTTTTCCTGTTACGACGCGG
Source organism: Physeter macrocephalus (assembly GCF_002837175.3). Classification (NCBI taxonomy): domain Eukaryota; kingdom Metazoa; phylum Chordata; class Mammalia; order Artiodactyla; family Physeteridae; genus Physeter; species Physeter macrocephalus. The sequence continues at coordinate 91,319,585 of NC_041227.1, read as the reverse complement.
GCCGGTAGGCGCCTGCGCTTCATTCATTCACTTATTCATTCGTTTATTCATTTCCTCTTTTCCTCCCCACATTCGTCAGACCAGCGTGGGGACCGGGCTCAGCTGCATCATCCTTCTGGTCTGTTTTGACTCGGGCAGCACTATGGGCAGCTGTTGCCGGTCTCTGCTTTCCCTGTCTTTCCGCACCCTCTTCCTGAGTTAGGCTGGAGAAACACATCTCTCGCCTCTTACTAGTTACTTTTTACCCGCCAGCAGAAGCCCCCAGTACCTGCTTTGTGCCACACTGCGTGGCTCTCAGGGCCCAGAGATGAGTGACGCCCTGTCCCCGGCCTCAAGAGTTCCCCAAATGGTTGGAAATGATTCCAACCATTTCTTCAATGTGCCCCAATCGGAAGCGATCTTCCTTTCCCCCCACTCCAGGTTTCCCCTAAAAGTAGTAATTTGGTTTGAGTCGTTCTATTTGTCTGCCTTCCTTAAAAAAGTTTATCAGGTTAGGGGCTTCCCTGGTGGCGCAGTGGTTGAGAGTCCGCCTGCCGATGCGGGGGACACGGGTTCGTGCCCCGGTCCGGGAAGATCCTACATGCCGCGGAGCAGCTGGGCCCGTGAGCCACGGCCGCTGAGCCTGCGCGTGCGGAGCCTGTGCTCCGCAATGGGAGAGGCCACAGCAGTGAGAGGCCCGCGTACCGCAAAAAAAAAAAAAAAAAAAAAGTTTATCAGGTTAGAGCACAGGGAAGGAGTCTGGCCCCATTTACAGTCCTTAAGTACTTAGAACAAAGCTGGCACGTTAGGCCTCAGAGAACATTTGTCAGATGAGGATTATTCTGTCCTCCCCTCCCTATTTTATATCTTGGGGGATTGGAGGATGTGATTTGCCTAAAGCCCTCACAACTAAGTCCTGACAGGACTTGAACTAGGAGCACCAGCCTATTACTTTTAGAGATGTCTTACCAGCCCAGAAGAATGACCATCTTCTAGATTAAAAAAAAGAAAATGATGAGCAAGCCTACGGTCAGTGACTAAGCTGATATGAAATAAGCATTTCCCACTTGTCATTATCTCAGGAGAACTGGGAAGCTGCCTCTGGTACTTAAATACAAGTCACTTCCCTGTCTTTAGGGAGAACTTTTAAGAAATAGAAGCATTGACAGAGAAGGAATTAAGTTCAGTTGGTGTTGCTGAGCTCCTCAAACAGTCCAGAAGGGGAAGGGACTTACCCAGGGCTACACAGAGAGAAGGAGAGCTGGAACTGGAATCAAGTGTTTTACTTACCTGCCAGGTGAGGACACTTTGGTGCACTCTCCTGCCGCACTCTGATGCAGCCATCATGGCTGTATGCACAAGTGTGAGCAGAAAACGCTCCATTTCTGGAGTGATTTTTCTTTTGCAATGTGCTCTACTGTTGACTGAGTTCCTTTGTGCCCAATATTTATTCACCATCCATTTACTGACCACTGCCATGTAGCTGGCTCTGTACCACGTGCTGAGGAATCAGAGATTATAACATTGCTCCCCAACACCTATGCACTCTAGTAGGGAAGCAGGTATGTTCACTTACTCGCTCAGTCAATATTTTTATTTTTTTAAGAGATACTCAGATGGTATAAAATCCACCCTTTTAAAGAGTACAAGTGGTTTTTAACATAGAAAGATGTGCAAGTATCACCATTATCTCATTCCAGAGCAAGTTTATCACCCCAAAAAGAAACCCCATATCTATTAGGAGTCATTCCCCAACCCCTCCGACTACTTAGCCCCTGGCAACCAGTATCTACTTTCTGTCTCAAACGATTTGCCTCTTCTGGGCATTTCATGTAAATGGAGTCATGCATGTGGCCTTTTGTATCTGGCTTCATTCACTTAGCATAATGTTTTCAAAGTTCATCATGATGTTTTGGCATGTCAAGACTCCATTCCTTTTTATGGCCAAATAATATTCCATTGTATAGATATACCACACTTTGTTGATCTATTCATTATTTCTTGGATATTTGGGTTGTTTCCACTTTTTGCTTATTATGAATAATGCTGCTATGAACATTATGTACAAGTTTTGTTGTGGACATGTGTTTTCAGTTCTCTTGTGTATATACCCGGGAGTGGAATTGCTGAGTCATATGGTAACTTATGTTTAACTTTCTGAGAAACTGCCCGTTGTTTCCTAAAGTGGCTGCACCAACCTACATGCCCATCATTGATGTATGAGAGTTCCAGTTTCTTCACATTCTCAGCAAACTTGTTACTGTCTTTTTTTTTCTTTTTGATTATAGCCATTTTTATGGGTTTGAAGTGGTATTTCATTGTGGCTTTGGTTATTTGCATCTCGCTGATAACTAATGATGTTGAGCATATTTTCATGTGCTTGTTGACCATTTGTATATCTTCCTTGGAGAAATGTCTATTCAAATCCTTTGTCCATTGTTAAATTGTCTTTTTATTGTTGAGTTGTATATATGAGTTCTTCATATATTCTGGACACTTAGACCCCTATCAGATATATAATTTGCAAATATTTCCTCCCATTCTGCAGGTTGTCTTTTCCCTTTTTTTTTGAAGTATAAATGACTCACAATATTATGTTAGTTTCAGGTGTATACCATAGTGATTCGATATTTTTATATATTACAAAATGATCACCACGATAGGTCTAGTGACCATCTGTCACCATACAAACTTATTACAGTATTATTGGCTCTATGCCCTACGCTGTATCCCCATACTTATTTATAACTGGAAGTTTGTACCTCATAATCTCCCTCACCTATTTCATTCAACCTCCTGCCTCCTACCCTGTGGGCAACCACAAGTTTGTTCTCTGTATCTATGAGTCCATTTCTGTTTTGTTATGTTTGTTTTTTTGATTCCACATATAAGTGAAATTATACGGTATTTGTCTTTCTCTGACTTACTTCACTTAGCATAATACCCTATAGGTCCATCCATGTTGTCGCAAATGGTAAGATTTCATTCGCTTTTATGGCTAATATTCCATTGTATATGTGTATATCCATTTATCCATCTATGGACACTTAGGTTGCTTCCATATATTGGCTATTGTAAATAATGCTGCAGTGAACATAGGGGTGCATATTTCTTTTTGAATTTGTGTTTTTGTTTTCTTTGGATAAATACCCAGGAGTGGAATTGCTGGATCATATGGTAGTTCTATTTTTTTTTTTTTTGAGGAACCTCCACAGTGTTTTCCATAGTAGCTCCCCAATTTACATTCCCACCAACAGTGTACAAGGTTCCTTTCTCTCCACATCCTCGCCAACACTTGTTATTTGTTGTCTTTTTGATAATATCCATTCCTACAGGTGTGAGGTAATATCTCGTGGTTTTGATTTGCATTCCTCTAATGATTAGTGATGCTGAGCATCTTTTCACTTCTCTGTTGGCTATTTGTATAGCTTCTTCGGAAAAAAATGTCTATTCAGGTCCTCTGCCATTTTTTAATCAGGTTGCTTGGGTTTTTTTTTTTTAATTTATTTATTTATTTATTTTAAATGTTTGGCTGCGTTGGGTCTTCATTGCTGTGCGCGGGCTTTTTCTAGTTGCGGAGAGCAAGGGCTACTCTTCGTTGCAGTGCGCGGGCTTCTCATTGCGGTGGCTTCTCTTGTTGTGGAGCACAGGCTCTAGGCACATGGGCTTCAGTAGTTGTGGCACATGGGCTTAGTTGCTCCGCGGCATGTGGGATCTTCCCGGACCAGGGCTCGAACCCGTGTCCCCTGCATTAGCAGGCGGACTCTTTTAACCACTATGCCACCAGGGAAGTCCCTGTTTTGTTTCGTTCTGTTGATGTTGAGTTGTATGAGTTCTTTGTATATTTTAGATAGTAACCCTTTATCAGATATATTGTTTGCAAATATCTTCTCCCATTCAGTAGGCTGCCTTTTCGGGTTTTCTGTTTGTTTGTTTTGGCTGCGCCTCGAAGCTTGCAGGATCTTAGTTCCCCAACCAGAGATCAAACCCTGGCCCCCTGCAGTGGAAGTACGGAGTCCTAACCACTGGACCGCTAGGGAATTCCCCTGCCTTTTCATTTTGTTGATAGTTTCCTTTGCTGTGCAAAAGCTTTTAAGTTTGATGTAGTTTCATTTGTTTGCTTTTGCTTTTTTTTCCTTGCCTGAGGAGACATACCCAAAAGTATTGCCAAGACCAATGTCAAAGAGCATACTGCCAGGAATTCCCTGGCAGTCCAGTAGTTAGAACTCTGCAGTTTCACTGCTGAGGGCCCGGGCTCGATCCCTGGTTGGGGAACTAAGATCCCACAAACAGCACGGCCAAAAAAAAAAAAAAAGAGCATGCTGCCTATGTTTTCTCTTGGGTGTTTTATGGTTTCAGGGCTTCACTTTCTTGATAGTGTCCTTTAATGCACAAAATTTAAAATTTCTGACCAAATTCTATTTATTTTCCCTCTGGTGGCTTGTGCTTTTGGTGTCCTAGCTAAGAAACCATTGCCTAATCCTAGGTCACAAAGACTTACACCTATGTTTTCTCCTAAGAATTTTATATTTTTAGCTCATATAATCAAGTCATTGATTTATTTTGAGTCAATTTTATAGATGGTAGGGGTCCAATTTCATTCTTTTGCATGTCATTATTCATTTGTCCCAGCACCATTTGTTGTAAAGACTATTCTTTCCCTCATTGATTGGCACCCTTACTGAAAATCAATTAACTATAAATATATGGGTCTCATTCAGTCATATATTTATTGAGAATTTACTAAAGATCAGGCACTACCAGACACTGGGGAACTGATCCTGAAGTTTGGTGTGTCCTTTTCCCTGATCAAACTTGCAGACTAGTAGAAATGACAGACGTTAAATAGTTATTACGTAAGCAGTTAATCAGTTATTTTTGTGATGAGTGTTAAAAGAACATAGTGGTGGGCTTCTTGTTGTGGACCACAGGCTCTAGCCACATGGGCTTCAGTAGTTGTGGCACATGGGCTTAGTTGCTCCGCGGCATGTGGGATCTTCCCGGACCAGGGCTCGAACCCGTGTCCCCTGCATTAGCAGGCGGACTCTTTTAACCACTATGCCACCAGGGAAGTCCCTGTTTTGTTTCGTTCTGTTGATGTTGAGTTGTATGAGTTCTTTGTATATTTTAGATAGTAACCCTTTATCAGATATATTGTTTGCAAATATCTTCTCCCATTCAGTAGGCTGCCTTTTCGGGTTTTCTGTTTGTTTGTTTTGGCTGCGCCTCGAAGCTTGCAGGATCTTAGTTCCCCAACCAGAGATCAAACCCTGGCCCCCTGCAGTGGAAGTACGGAGTCCTAACCACTGGACCGCTAGGGAATTCCCCTGCCTTTTCATTTTGTTGATAGTTTCCTTTGCTGTGCAAAAGCTTTTAAGTTTGATGTAGTTTCATTTGTTTGCTTTTGCTTTTCTTTCCTTGCCTGAGGAGACATACCCAAAAGTATTGCCAAGACCAATGTCAAAGAGCATACTGCCAGGAATTCCCTGGCAGTCCAGTAGTTAGAACTCTGCAGTTTCACTGCTGAGGGCCCGGGCTCGATCCCTGGTTGGGGAACTAAGATCCCACAAACAGCACGGCCAAAAAAAAAAAAAAAGAGCATGCTGCCTATGTTTTCTCTTGGGTGTTTTATGGTTTCAGGGCTTCACTTTCTTGATAGTGTCCTTTAATGCACAAAATTTAAAATTTCTGACCAAATTCTATTTATTTTCCCTCTGGTGGCTTGTGCTTTTGGTGTCCTAGCTAAGAAACCATTGCCTAATCCTAGGTCACAAAGACTTACACCTATGTTTTCTCCTAAGAATTTTATATTTTTAGCTCATATAATCAAGTCATTGATTTATTTTGAGTCAATTTTATAGATGGTAGGGGTCCAATTTCATTCTTTTGCATGTCATTATTCATTTGTCCCAGCACCATTTGTTGTAAAGACTATTCTTTCCCTCATTGATTGGCACCCTTACTGAAAATCAATTAACTATAAATATATGGGTTTCATTCAGTCATATATTTATTGAGAATTTACTAAAGATCAGGCACTACCAGACACTGGGGAACTGATCCTGAAGTTTGGTGTGTCCTTTTCCCTGATCAAACTTGCAGACTAGTAGAAATGACAGACGTTAAATAGTTATTACGTAAGCAGTTAATCAGTTATTTTTGTGATGAGTGTTAAAAGAACATAGTGGTGGGCTTCCCTGGTGGCGCAGTGGTTGCGCGTCCGCCTGCCGATGCAGGGGAACCGGGTTCGCGCCCCGGTCTGGGAGGATCCCACATGCCGCGGAGCGGCTGGGTCCGTGAGCCAAGGCCGCTGAGCCTGCGCGTCCGGAGCCTGTGCTCCGCAACGGGAGAGGCCGCAGCAGAGGGAGGCCCGCATACCACAAAAAAAAAAAAAAAAAAAAAGAACATAGTGGTGTTACTAGAGGCCTTAGCCTCGTGGGGGAGGAGGACAGCGAGGAAGGGAGTACGGTGGCAAGGTGAGGTTGGCGGTGGCTGGTGCAGAGCCTTGAATGGCCTGTTAAGGACTATGTACCTTGTCATAGGGCCAAAGTAAGCCCCTGAGGATTCTCAAGCAAGAGAATGATATGATCGACTTATTTAAAATATCAGTCTAAGTGTTTTATGGAAAATAGATGAGCGGGGGACCAAATGAATGCAGGGAGACCTAGCAGGTTACTCTAGCAGTTCAGATGAGAGATGACGGCAGCCCGGGCTTGCTTAGTAGTAGATGGGACCAGACAGACTGATATTTAGGAAGAAATTATAGGACTTGGGGACTGACTGGATGTGAGGGATGAAGGAGGAGTCAAGGACTACATTTCTGGACTGAGCAACTGCTTATTAACCGAGACAGGGAGTACTAGAATAGAGGCAGGTTTCCAGGGGCTGGGGATGCAGTATGGACATTTTGAACTTGTGACGTCTAAAAGTATCTAAGGCACGTTGGGCAGACAACTGGATATACAGGCCTGGAGCTCAAGAGAAGTCTGAGCTAAACATACAAATTTGGCATCTTTGGCGTCGAGGTGGTACCTGAAAGCACGGGAGCGGATGAGATTGTCAAGTGGAGGGTGTGGATGGAGCAAAGGAGGTGAACAAGAACTGATGTCTGAGGCTGGTAGAAAAGGAGCTAGAGGGGTAGGAGGAAACCAAGAGTGTAGTGTCACAGAAGCCAAGGGACATGGTCCACCATGCGAAATGTCGCTGAAGTCAATGAAAGAACAGGATGCGTGCCAGAAAGTGTGTCCGAGATCCAGGGTGTCTGTCACCGGGGTGAGGAGGGGTCGGCTTTGCTGGGGGCTGGCGGTGAGGGCTTGGGGAGGTGTTTCTCAGAAAACAGATTCTTGAGTTGCTACAGTGTTGGTGATTTATAAGCTAATCTGCTGGAAACATCTCCCCTGCAGGCCGAGACGCATCCAGAGCGTTTGTGACCGGGGACTACTCTGAAGGAGGCCTTGTGGATGATGTGTCTGCCCTGTCACTTTCTGAGATGCTGACACTCCAGAGTTGGCTTTCATTCTATGAGAAGAATTATGAAGTCATGGGTAAGTATTCCACAGGTCATTTCCGTATATTTCATTTAGCTGTCTTGCAGTTTTCTTTTTTTAAAAAATAAATTTATTTATTTATTTATTTATTTTTGGCTGCGTCGGGTCTTCGTTGCTGCACGCGGGTTTTCTCTAGTTGCCGAGAGCGGGGGCCACTCTTCGTGGCGGTGCGCGGGCTTCTCACTGCGGTGGCTTCTCTTGTCGCGGAGCACGGGCTCTAGGCGCGCGGGCTTCAGTAGTCGTGGCACACGGGCTTCAGTAGTTGTGGCTCGCGGGCTCTAGAGCGCAGGCTCAGTCGTTGTGGCGCGCGGGCTTAGTTGCTCCGCGGCAGGTGGGATCTTCCCGGACCAGGGCTGAACCCGTGTCCCCCGCATCGGCAGGCGGATTCTTAACCACTGCGCCACCAGGGAAGCCCTGCAGTTGTTTTTTTGTTTTGTTTTGTTTGTCTTGCAGTTTTTTTAAGGGGCTGGAATTCTTTGGGGTTTGGACTCAAGGTTAAAATCTGAAAAATGCCCACGGATTTTTCACCTTCAACTCTGGCTGTCAGTGTGGCGGTATGTCCCAGAAGGAAATGGCTGGGGCGCTTGTTTCCGTCACCTTTTTTTTTTTTTTTTGGCCGTGCCACGGCTTGTGGGATCTCGGTTTCCTGACCAGGGATCCAACCCAGGCCCTTGGCAGTGAAGGCGCGGAGTCCTAACCACGGGCCCGCCGGGGAGGTCCGTTTCCCTGGCTCTCGCTCCTGGGAGAGGACTGCCCGACCATTGGCTTTGGCCTCTGCTGCCCCACAGCCTGCGCCACTCTTGAGCGACCCGCCCAGGAGGGCAGCTTCCCCATCTCGCCGTGTTCCAGGCGTCTGGCTTCAGACACAGTCAGGGAGGCTCAAAGCCTGTTTGCAAGAGGTTTTGACAAATATCCTTTTACTTCGTCCCCGAAGGACAGACATCAACCTGTGCCCATCCTCAACGAACTGCCTCCCAGGTGGAAGTCATGCTCATCAAACACGTGCTCAAGCCAGCTGTGTGGAGCGCCGCACTTGCTGCCTAAATGAGAAGATACCTAACGGTGTCCTAAAGAAATGTTAGACACTAAACAATAGATTGCTTCACAAACACTGAAAACTGGGATGGTTGGGCCCCCTTTCTCCATCTACTGCTGCCCTGACCTCTCACTGGAGCCCACTTAGACACCGCTAATTTCCTGAGGAACATCAGTGTCACTTCACCACTGGAACAGGTCTAAATTGGAAGTTCTTTCTCTGCCCCTAATGCCCCTGCATGTCTGCTTCTGTCCTTACTCCCTGGGTTACCTTTGCTGAGAACCTTTCACTGGCATTTTCACGGACTCCTCTGCTCCCTCCGCATCCAACCAGCCGAGGCTTTTTTCATGAATCTGAAGTTCTGTTTCCAGTGCCCTCTCTTCCACGCCCACCACTGTTGGCCCCTGTCACCCCAACCTGCAGCACCCCCCATCTTTGTTTTCACCCAGTCTGCACCAGGCCACTCCTCAAAGTCACAACTACGTTTGCCACTGAAGGAACTGACCTCTATCCGTCTGGCCTTCAGAAGGCTTGGTTCTCCCTTTTCCCCATAAAGTTGCCAAATCAAAGCTGAAACATGACTGTGTTAATAAGGAAAACACCCAACACAGAAGAATAAAAGTGGAGTCCTGTGTGTCAGCAAAGGGTGCTAGACCAAACACATCGCACTGATACTGAGGAGCAAACTGATGTGTTTGGTTAGATGAGTGAACTCGTCTTGTCTGAACGGTGTCAACCTGTAGGGCAGTGAGGGGCACATGGCCAGAAATGCCTCCGAAGGACTGTAGTTATAAACTCACGATATATTAGAATATCTGCTGTGGATACACTGTGGTTCTGGTCCTCATGGGGACCACAGATGAGCTGAATGCAGTTCCCGTCCTCTGTTAGCTCATTCTGTAGGGGGAGGGCAGTGTTAGGTTCTTTCAGGGCACCAGAAACCCTCAGGACAGAGCGTCAGAAGATGAAGGTTTATTACACGGGTGCACACTGACGGACGACAGTAGGAAGCCATCTGGGCAGCCACATGGCCGGGCCTCGAGGGGAAACGAGATGTCATTTGTGTGTTCTGGAGACCTGGCCAATGGTGACCGCCATTCTCACGACACAGCTTCTACCTCTTTCTCTGTTGCCTCTACTACTGCTGTCCTCTCTTTGGGTCTCATGTCCAAAACCCACCAGGACAGGCTTGTCACCGTGCGTACAGAGACCCTCTATAGGAGAAAGTGCAGTGCCAGGCCAACTCATAGACTGCAGGCCTGGGACTTGGGCCCTGATCCCTTCATTTATTCTAACAAGCGTTCAAAATGAATGCTCTGAACTAAGCTGCTTTGAGTGCTGGGGCCTCACTGGTGGGGAGAGCAATATCATAAACTAGCAAACTGACTAGACAATTCCAGATAGGACTGTGAATAAACTAAAACTAACGTGATGCATGTTTGGGCATGTGCGTGACACCTTTAGGGCAGACGGCCAGGGGAGGCCTCTTGGAGGAAATGAAAATTAAGCTGAGACCTGGAAGGTGAGAAGGAGCCAGCCATCCTGAGATCTGAGAAGAGAGTATTTCAGGCTGAGGGAACAGAGTACCCGAGGCGGGGAGCAGCGAAGCATGGTCAAGGAGCCTACAGTGAGGGAGGGAACAGCTTAAGAGGCTGAAGAAGCAAACCCAAGTCAGATGGTTGTCTTGGAGGCCTTTGATAGGAAGTTTGTGTTTTATCCATATGTTTTAGGAAGCCATAGGAGGGTATAAACCAGGCATGGAGGTGTGATTTATGTTTTTAAAAGGTCACCCCAGCTACTCTGTAGAGAAAGAACTGTGGGAAGGAATGAGCTGAAGCAGAGACCACTGGGAGGCCACTGTCATAATCCATCGTCTGGATTAGGGTGGTAGCGGTGGAAATGGAAAGGAATGGGCAGAATCAGGGTGTTTGGACCGACATGATTCGCTCATGGTTTGGACATGAAGGAAGGGAAGTGTACATTTAGATGTGGAGGAGGAGTCAGAGATCCAAGGCTCCTAAGCCAGGGAACACAGGCAGAAGTGATAATAGGGACTTCCCTGGCGGTCCCGCGGTTAGGACTCTGCGCTTCCACCACAGGGGGCCTGGGTTCAACCCCTGGTTGGGGAACTAAGATCCCGCGAGCCACATGGAGTGGCCAAAAAAACAAAGTGATAAGAAGAGAATTGGAAAGGTCAGGATAGGGAGTTGGACTTGAGAAGATGAACTGAATCTTGGGTACACGAACGTACCCTGGAATCTCAGTGCTCGGGGACTGAGAAGATTGGACAGACACAGCAGGGGCAGGTATGTACGGACACCTCCTCCTACTTGGGCAAACCTCCTGGAAGTGCTTTCTGCCGCTTCTCTTGCCCTGTGACAGGGGCTGCTGTGAAAGCCACTTGCACTTCAGGACTCGGAGATGAAAGTTCCTGCATCTAAGAACTGATCCCTTCTTGGCTCTGGCCTACAGGCTCACTGACCACTTGCTGACCACTGCCATAGCTTAGACCTTACAAATTCTGACAGGGATTTTAAACTAAAACCAGTTTCCACTCAGTTTGTCCACTGAAGGACTGAGCCAGAAAAGAATGGTGGAGGGGAGAGCATCAGCTCAGGGCCAGACCCACTTACTAGCTTCAGAGACTTGCCAGCTATTCAGTCTCCCAGTCTCTCTCCTAGGACCACGGGAGCACTGATTTCTCTCTCAAACGGGTGTTAGGAGGATTACAAAATACTGGTAAAGTGCTAGCACAGCTCCTGATGCTGAGTGAACACTCAGTAAATGACTTATTTATATCCATAAAAGACAAAATAATTCAATGTGGGGAAGAAATGAGCCACAAAAATGTTATGCAATAAGCCATTCATTCATCAAGCATTTCTTGAACACCTACCGTGTACCTCAAGCACTGTGGAACATTGAAAAATGAGTGACATGTGGTTCCACTCTCAGGGAACCGATGTCCGGAAGGGGAAAGGTTTTATAATTTCCGTGCTGGAGGACTCTACATGTAGAACAGGGAGGCGTCTATCCAGAGTCGTATAAGATGTTGAGAGACGTCAGGATAGAAGGCAACACAAGTCGCTCCAACCAGCTCTTAATAAATCAGCAGCCAGCAGGCTACTGTGGCAGGCGGAAGCCCTGGGGACTCGGCTTTACTAGGACTTCTGCAGGAGCTAAGCCTCTGTTCCTGCCCCACCTCCCACGGCTACTCTGATGTCAGCTTTCCTGTCACCACAGGGAGGGTGACAGGAAGGTTCTACGGAGAGGATGGGCTACCTACTCCAGAACTGACCCAGGCAGAAGCCATGATCACCAAAGGCTTGGAGGCAAATAAACAGGAACTGAAAGAGAAGCAGAAGTTTCCACCATGCAATGCTGAGTGGAGCTCAACCCGGGGCAGCCGGTTCTGGTGCTCCCAGAGGAGGTAAACGGGCTTCCCTTCTGTTTCTCCCGCCTCTCCCCCAGATCCATCTTCTAGGTCACCACATCTGTGTTGTTCAGTGAGGCCAAAAATTGACTGTTAACCCAGGGGAACTTTGTCCAAATACGTGTGCTCCGGGATAGCGATTCTCGAGCCATACGCTGCTTTTGAGACGCTCAGAGGCCAGTGGGGGAAAGCCTTTCACAGGTGTTGCCACCGGTGCAGGGAAGTGGCGCTGCCTCCTAGGAAGGCGGAGGGCAGGGGCCGGAGCAGCAGTGAAAGGACGACGGGCTCTGCCCTCGGAGGGGAAGCTGGAGGACCTCAGGGGAGAGCAAGAAGGTTCGGGTGAACACTGCAGACCACCGCCTTGGGAAAACACCAAGGCGGCAAGCGAAATGGCTTCTACTTTTCACAAGGCCTGGCTCACTGCTCCCTCTCCTCCCTTCCCAGAGAAACTCACGACTTCATGCTTTAAGCAGCCCTCTTTCCTTCTCTCCTTAGTGGAGGTGTGAGCAGAGACTGGATTGGCGTCCCCAGGAAGCTGTTTAAGCCAGGTGCCAAGGAGCCCCACTGCGTGTGTGTGAGAACAACTGGCCCCCCTAGTGACCAGACGCCGGACAAGCCTACGCACAGAAATCGTGGGGACCTGGAGCACCCCAGCTTGGAGGAATACACAGGCTGCCCACGCCTAGCCGCCAGGTGCAGTGTCCCCCCCTGAGCTGGCGCCCTGCGTGCCCGTGGCCCACAGGGAGCCCTCACCTGCCTTTCCCTGGTGGGCCCTTGACCTCTGTGCCCTAGGATGGCTCCTACAGGAAACAGGAGGGCCTGGAAGGACTGGGCCATGCTCTGCAGACGGGCCTCACGCCCCTCCCCGTGGGCTCACCATTTTGGTGACCGAGGCCGGCGCTCGGCAACCTGCCTAGTACTGGTCGGCCTGTTTTTGCCACTAGATCTCCTCACCGTCATCCTTTGGAGTTCGCAGGTATTTATGGGCACAAATTTGACCAACTCAAAGCTAAGCGGAGAGACGCGCAGAAGGGCTCTGAGCTCCAACAGCTTCCTTCCCACGGACTCCCAGGCTGCCCAGATCAGCTGCCGGCCTGGGCCCTGCTTGTAACTCCCACCCTGGTCAGGACATCGGGGGCTACATCATTCCCTTACAACTCAGAAACAAGCAGACACATCCAGAAAAGCCATACGAACTAACAGTGTCAACACAACCCTGTTCCGGTTCCCCACTTGCTAATGTGAGCCCTGACTTTTACAACCTTTCTTAAAAGTAAGACCTCTGCCCTAAGGCAAACTTGAATTTATCAATACAACCAAAAGCCACATTGACTAATTCGAGCTGGACCAACATAGTGAGAGGTGACAATAAAACAGGATAGGCTAATTCTGGAAATGGAAACGTTTTTGCTTATAGGGATGCAGCAAATCCAGATGACTGAACAAAGCAACAATATAAAGCAAGGATATTGTTTCTCTTTCAAACACTTACAATTAGGGGTGGTGTGTTTTCAAAGGGAGAAGTCTGCATTTTGAGCAAAAGGTAGTTTCAGGGCTTCCCTGGTGGCGCAGTGGTTGGGGGTCCGCCTGCCGATGCAGGGGACGCGGGTTCGTGCCCCGATCCGGGAGGGTCCCGCGTGCCGCGGAGCGGCTGGGCCCGTGGGCCGTGGCCGCGGGGCCTGCGCGTCCGGAGCCCGTGCTCCGCGATGGGAGAGGCCACGGCAGTGAGAGGCCCACGTACCACAAAAAAAAAAAAAAAAAAAAAAAAGGTACTTTCTCAGCTCTAACACGGACACTGGCTAGCACAACATCAAAGTTTGGGCAAGGCTGCAAATGCCAATACAAACAGCCTCAGCAGTGGGTGGTGTGTCCAAGGTCATCTGTAATCTCCCACACTGGACCAAGTTCATACCCATTACCTCCTGGATTCTAGTTAAGCTCATGGGGGCAAGGAGTTCCTACCTTACAGGTAAGGAAACGAATCTGGAGCGATTACGGGTTCATGTTCTCCCCATCTGCGCCTTCACCTCAACTTTTCCCAATCCCCTCAGCTGTTAATCTAAACATTCTCTGTCCTCCCTTTCTTGATCTTTTTTCCTCTCCTTTATCATTAATCTCACTTAATAGCTTTCCAGATTCATGGACTAGAAAACGGAGGCTGCCTGCCCTGAACTGGCATGGCTCGCTGCCCTTTGGCCACAGCTGCTCTTCACGCCTGACTCTCGCTCTTGGCTCCTTTTGCCATGCAGGATCTTCCTCACCTGCCTTTCCGGTACCTTTAACCTCTTCCTGCCTCCTGGCTCTTCCCTCTAAGTCTGCATTCAACAGCTCACTTCCCTTCCCTCCTGCCCCATTCTTCTGAGGCCCCGTATCTACTTCCTGTCCCTGCTTCCCGTCCCAGCAAAGCTTTGGAAAATGCTGCATGTACTCAGCCTTTGCTCCTCAGCCCCCATTTGCTTGCAACACAGTCGCCCAGCTTCGCCCTTCCCTGCGCCACAGCAGGATAAATTCTATACTGGCAAACCCACAGCCACATTCAATTATTACCTACCTGGAACTGTCCCATTTGAGGGCCCTCATGAAAGCCTCCCTTGGCTTTTTCCTCATCTCCCTTATCTCCCTCGGGGGTTCCTTCCAACCTCCTGGAAAGCCTCTCCTCCACACGCCTTCCCACCAGCTCCTCTCTCTCCTGCGTCAGCTGCCAAGTCTGTCATCTAGTCCAGGCAGCTTTCCTGACCATTTCTGCAGGCACCGCAGACGCCACAGTTCTGGCATCTAGTCTTCATCTTCTCCCTGGTGATTCTTCCAGTGTCCCTGGATGGTTCCACCATCGCCATCTTAAAGCACCCCGTCACAACAAGTAAGAATCCTGGCCATCATCCCCAGCCCCTTCCCTCCCGAGCCCCTCCTCCTGACCAGTCTCCAGGTCCTGGCAATCCCACCCCCTTACCTGCTCAGTACTCCTCCTCTGGTTGAGGCCTTCCTTTCTCACCTGGTCTAACTGCACTCCCGCCAGCCCATCCTCCACGCTGCCAAGCCATCCCCTGATGTTCAGGGCATCCTCCGTTTAAACCTCTTCAGTGGCTCCCTTATCTGTAAGGACCAGGTGCTGACTCTGCAGCGGCACACGAGGCCCTTCCAGGGTCCGTCTCCTCTCAGCCTCTGTATCTCCGCCACCACCTCCCACGTGCACTGACCCCTCCAGCCTTCACCTCGCTGCTTTATGCCTGCAACACCTTCACCCCGGCCGTCCCTTCTGCCTGGAATGACATGTCTTCTTCTCAGTTTTTCTACCTCTTATCCCTTAATAACTTAGCTCGATCAACTGGGAGGCTTCATTAACCACCGGCCCACCAGTGGATTTAGATGCACTTTCCTCTAGGAAAATAATACTGTGTTCACTTCTAAAATAACAAATGTCACAGTGTCCCGTAACTATGAGTTTCCTATCAGCCTCTCGCATTGGACTGCAGACTCTCTTTGAGACAGGGACCAAGGATCGCTTGGCTTTGTACCCCCATAGCCACCATACCTAGGACACGAGAAGTGTGCAGAATTAGCTCTCTCTTGCAGATGAGGCAACCAAGGCCCAAAGAACTTAATAAAGGCACGCAGCAGTGAAGCTGAGCCTAGAACTCAAGGTTCTTGTCCTGATTCAGTGCTGTCTTCGTGCCTCCATGGTTTGGTATGTCTCTGCCCTCCCTGGAGCAGGAGCAAACGATAAGGAGGCGAACTTAAGTTAGGACCTTATTCTGAGTTCCACACAGCCCTTGAGCTCAGTGCCTGAGGCATCCCTGCTTACTCAACCCCAGGCTGACTGAGAACTAGTCACTGCCACTGCTCTCCTTAGTCCTTGGTTATTCGACAAATATTTACCAAGCATCTGTGTGCCATGGGGTTGGGGCTGGGGGGAAGTGAGGCTCCTGACCTCCAGGAGCTTGTAGTATGGCCAAGGAAAGCCCTGGTTAGAGCGGCCAGAGGCCACTCCGGGGTAGGAATGCAGGGGTAGCGTGGAAGCCAGGGCCACAGATGTTTAGATCCTTCCAAAACAAACTGATAAAGAAAAAGAGCAAAACAAGGCACTTAGAGTCATCCCAGCCGAGTACAGGCCCGAACTCTGGCTGACGCAAGACCCCTGAGCCCACATTTCAGGACACCCTCCTCCAGCCTCTGCGGGCTGCTCACTTCCTGGCTCAATGAGCACTCGTTTCCTTTTTGATGCCGACCACTTACTTTATAGTAAACGGCCTCCTCACACCAGGGCAGTGGGTGAATCTCCAAAGGATTCTCCAAGAGTAGGTTGTCATGTTAATGATCCAAAAGGCTCAGCCATGAGAAGCTAGTGGTTACTGGAGAAATGCCTCTCCTTCCTCTCTCCTGGGCAAGACTATGGAGGAGGAAGGTAGTCCCGCCCTGATGGGAGCCACAGAAAGTTCAGCTCGGGCAGCTAAGACTTGCTGACAGAGGGAAGTGGAGAAGGAAACTAATACATGTTGGGCAAACATGCTGAGCAGGGAGGGAGCTTTATCTGTTCTCGCTGAACCTCGATGCCAGCGTTGAGAGGGTCTTTTTTTTTTTTTTTGGTACGCGGGCCTCTCACCGCTGTGGCCTCTCCCGTTGCGGAGCACAGGCTCAGCGGCCATGGCTCACGGGCCCAGCCGCTCCGCAGCATGTGGGATCTTCCCGGACCTGGGCACGAACCCGCGTGCCCTGCATCGGCAGGCGGACTCTCAACCACTGCGCCACCAGGGGAGCCCGAGAGGGTCTTTTTATGGTTCAGAAAAGGGGCATAAATTCTCCCACCCCACATCTAATGGTTACAACAGTCATCGCATGACAGAGCTGAGCTTTTTACCCAGGTCTGCTCTCTCTGCCACACCATGAGCAGTGTTAAAGCAAAGGCTGGGCAGCTGGCTGCCTTCCAACATGCTGGAGGAAATTATAACGTCTGCCTTTTAATCCTGAGATTCCAGTTTTTCTAGAAACACAGAACTAAGAGTGAAGAGCCCAGAATTTTTTGGCCACAGCTCAGTCCCTCTAACTTGCAGAGGGACCCGTATAAGACCACTGCCGCCATCCCTTAGCTTGCTCAGCTCCAGGACAAACTGTGATCTGAAAGACAGACCCTACGGATAGGTTAGGGATATCTGTTCAGAAATCTGTGGAAATCTGAATTTCCATCCTCGAAAGCACTTCCTATTGCCTGGGCCCCCAGATTCCTGCAGATAGGCAGCAGACATTGCTCCCATCAGCCCGCACTGGAGGGGACCCTCGCTGTGCACACCAGAATTCGTGTACTTGCATGAGAGGAAGGACATATGACTTATTACTGATCACCTTCCTCAGGGCAACCCTGCGAGCTAGGACGAACCGTGGTCACTTCTATTTTACAGACATAAAAATTAAGGCACAGAAATTATGAAACATGCCGGTTTGTACTCACATATTATGACAAAATATGACCAGTGTTCGCCTCAGGGACGGCTATTAGGATTACTTGGAATTGTTACATGGAAGCCCCCAACAGTGCCTATTAACTCTGAGTAAAGCCACCAGAGAATGAGATTTATCAATCACCAAGCTGGTCCGAACCGGGAGTGAGCAAAATGGAAAACAGGTAAGGGAAAGGAGAACACTAGCTCAAGAAAGTGTGATGGCGAGGTGAGCCACTAGATTCGTGCAGTTTGTATGGGGGGATTATGGATCACTAGATTTTAACTTGCAAACCCCTAAACTTTCCTTAGTTTTCTCTGAAACCCACAGCACCGGTCCTCCCTTCAGACCAAGGCCAGCAGAAACCTCACCATGGGGGGGATCTTCTCGAGTTGCTCCTAAATAATGGAGTCAGGGAGGGAATTTCCAGGGTCCGCGGGAGAGCTGCAGTGGGGTCAGGTGGCTGAGCCTGGGCAGCTGTGGTCACACACGTCGCCATGAGCTGAAGTCCGGGCCAAGAGCACAGGCCATCCAGGCAGCTGGTCACTATGCCTAAAACAGCTACTTTCTCACTGCTGCCAACCATGTGCTTCTGAAAAGTGTTGGAAATTCAGATTTTCCTAGAGGGTAGTTGTTAAAGAAATGTATTCACATGTCAGGAGTGTTAAAATTTTTGTTTGTTTGTTTTTAATGCTTACTGGTACTTTTTGCATTAAAAGGAACTACAAATGTGTTATTAAGGTTTCCACTTTAACTGTACAATTTTACCTCATTTTATTTATAAGGAAATGTTACAGAAAATGCAAATATCAATATTTGAAAAATACATTCCATTACACGGACTCCAAAGAAACGATGCTGCTACGTGCCATGGTCCTGCATGATGCTCTCGCCCCACACTGGGCACCACCCGGAACGGCTCGGAAGCCAAGGTGATCAACCCAAAGGTGTGCCTGCAGTTTCGGCCCAGCCCTCCCCCTGGGCATAGCACACAGGTATGTCATGGCAACAGCCAACTCATCTGCCAAAAAAGGACATTAAGTCATTAAGCTGAGCAGGCTGCCAACTCAAGACTCCCTAGCTACAGAAAACCAATGTTGTCGGTTGTAACAGGTTAATATATTATTTATGCCACACAAAAAAAGTAACTGTACAGGCAATGATCTTCCAAAGAAAATCTTTAAGGCATCTATGATAACTTCTGGAAATTTAATAAGTGTTTAGTCAAATAATCAGCTCTTCACTAAATTACTTCCACAAAATGAGAATGTGGCTTCCAAACCCTTTCGAAAGTTATTTGTCCTTGGCTTCCTCCTCTCCCCGGCGGGGCTGGGGAGCTTTGGTGCTTCAGATTAGGAGGGGCTGGTCTTGCCAGCCCCGTGCCCAGTCCTCCTGGGCCTGGTCCTGAGGGAAGCAGTCCCAGGTCCTGGAAGAAAGCTCGTCTCTCTCAGTCTCAACCCGCAAGCTCCACGCGGGGCTGTCACGGAAGCGTTACATTTACTTGCTCGTGCTACTGTCACCTGGGGAGTTAGTTTGCCTTTCAGATCTAAGCATTACATAGTTCAATAGGGTTTTTTCTCCAGATTCAAACGAAACCTAGATGGAGATCAAGGTTTTCCCCTGTCCCAAGGCTTTTCCTCCACTTCATGCCTACAGATGAGATTAGCACAATACCGTTCAATACAGCAAGTGGGAGACATGAACCGGGAGTGGTGGTGAACCCACAGGCACGCTGAGTTCCATGCAGGGACCCCATTCAGGGAGAGGACAGAGGAAAGCTGAACAGGGCGGTCACAAATTACTCAGGGCTCTGAGGTAGAGGACTAGTGGTCACGTGGACCCCACTCCTGGAGAGAATATGGCAGGCGAACTGAACAATCTAATCCAGCCTCGACTAAGGTGGTAACTGGGGTTGACAATGCACAGGCAGCAAACTCCAAACGGACACACATTCGAATACATCATTCAGTGAGACCCCACTAAAAAGATAACTGAAAATGAAGAAGTCCTAAGTGTATGTAGGCACTTAAGTTTGTGGGAAATTCCTGTGTTCGAGGATCATAGCAAGTTAGTTTTAGCCATTCCATTTATATATATAGCACATGGTTTGTACCTTCATCTTTAAAAAAAAAAAAAAAAGGACTGTTAAGAACACACTGTATCATAAATCTGGTGATGAGCATGAGGCAGTTAAAAAGCTAATTTAGCGTAACAATGTTGACTGATTCAGCAAATTATATTTCAATAAAGTTTATTCTTCCTGCTCTACTCATTCACAGTTGGCAACTTTCTGAATGAATAAAATTGAGTTTTTTCTATTAGTATGTTAAGCTATGGATTAAAATGTAACAAGAACAGCCAGGCAGTTCTAGAGTCAAGTTTGACGGCTTGGAGAGCACAAAGGGGCCTGAGAGCATGTCAGGTCCCCCCAGGTCAGCCACCACTCAAGGAACCTGAGACACAGCCCCGTAAGCATCAGCACGGCAGGGAGAGCCTAAGACTGTGGAAAGGTGCTTTTTCTAGATCTACAAGAATGCACCCTGAAGCCAATGCAGAACTCACAAAATGTTCCCCCAACTTGTGGCAGCTAAGTACCATTGCTATCCCTGGACTCTGTGAAGAAAAAGAAGCTTGACTCAACGATTTCAAACATGATTTTAAGATTTTTAAGTGAAATTAGAGTGTTACTGAAATTGGTATAGTAGGGCAGGGGCAGGACAATCCACCTCATCCCTGACTGAATTCCCGTCCTCCTCTCCCTACCGTGGACGTTAAAAGAACAGGTATAAAAGTACCGACTACCTCAATTCATATCTGAAGCATAATTATCTACTTTCCGATTAAAGAATCAAGCCACCTAACTAAGGCCTACTTCCTCAGGCCCTGTTCAGGCAACAGAAAATGGAAACTGACCACATGCTTCGTGTGGTCAGGTGTTTGCCAAGACTAGCTGTTTTCCTATAAAAATTCTATATGAAATATGTCACAGACTTTAGGGGACAGGGGAACTCTTCTAATTAATTTTTTCTTCGAAACATTGTGCACAAGCTCATATTAACATAGAAAGCATATATATCTTATAAACCCACAGAAATGTTAAAAAAAAAAAAAAAAGTAGCACTGTGGTTCATCAGCTCATTTTACACACATATTTAGGCAGTAAGATGTATAAATCTACAGCAACATGGAGGACATACCACTATCCAAACAAAACAAGAGGCTGCTGCAAAAAAATATTTAGTCCCTTTTACACATATATATCCGTACTTCATTAATACAAAAAAATGTAGTGGTTAAATGTCTGAAAAAAACAGTATGTAAGATTGAGATTGTTAATCTCTGAGTATAGCTGTACAACACATATTTGTTCATCTCAGAGTTTTGTTTCGTTTTTAAGCAGTGGTAGAAGTTTCTCTTTAAATGTGCATTTTTTAAAAAACTGGCCAAACCTTCAAAAGAAAAGAAGTTTAACACTTCAGGATTAATGCATGTACTAGCAGCAACTAAGGCCTGGTAGGCTCTGGGGGCCTCATTCAGCACACGAGCGAGCCTTCCAAGATGGGGTCACACACGCTTGGCCAGGGCCTTTGGCTGTTGGCTCTTATGGGGCAAGGACCTAGGACCTGGGACCTGGGACGGACAGCACTCACAACATAACTAAAAAGGTTTCAGCAAGAAGCACTCATGTCAAGGAGATGGGACCTGCCAGCCTGAGGCCGGAGATTCCCCTTCCCCTCGCTTGGCCCATGTCACTCTCCTGCTCCAAATGACACTCCGCAGGAGTTTTCCCTTTAAGACTTAGTGTGAGCTGAGGTCCAGTCAAAGCCGATCATTAGAATCACTGATGCACGGATGTGTGAGGGTATTTTTGAATATGGATTTTTAAATTGGAATCACCAATAATGCAGCTATGTAAAAAGTGCAGCACGATGAAAGTGCATTTTCTCCACCACTGCCTACTGGCAGGTGACTGAGGGCTCCACAGACAGGACACAGCGAGATGAGAGAACAAGCCGGCTGCTAGGAGGTGTCAAGCTGCCACACCGCGATCCTGACACCCGAGTAGCATGAATACTGGGAAAGCTTTCAGTTGTTAAGGCCACAATTTTTCAGCTCTCATCTTTGAACCCTGCTTAGAAAGATTTCACCTTTTTTAAAGGGGTAGTTCACTAAAAATACAGCTTAGCTTTTCCCAAGAAAAAAAAAAAAAAAGAGAGAGAGAGAGAAAGAGAGAGCGAGATTTCAGGGCAAGAGGATCCTATTACCTTTACGAAAACACTGTGCAGAAAAGTCCACAGCCACGTACCCTAGAGTAAAGCCAGCTCTTGTCGTGCAGCCAGATGCCAGCTTCCTACGGTCAGGCTCTGCCTGGGAAGTCCGCCCAGTCAGGAAGACTTCATGAATGCTCTGAGATGGACACTAAGCTACCGGAAGGGAAAATGGTTTTCGAAGCATCCTTGTACATTGCTAGCAGAATGGGGTCTAATTCCTATCACATTTACCACTTAGGCTAAAAGGCCTGGTCCAATTAGTGAGACATCTAGTGACCTTGATCATAGTCTGATAAACTGACAATCACACAGAATCATTTGAGATGGGATCTATCACACCGTGGTCCTTAACTGTTCCAGTCTATTGCCGCAAGAAGACAACTGCCAGCTCCTGCTCTGGGGGGTGGGGGGGTTGGGGGGGGTCAGGCTGGTGAGCAGAGCAGCTGCTGGGGAGGGAACCGAGGATGTAGCCTGGAGCCCCCCGGGGGCTCACTAAGAGACCCCACCCAAGGTCAGTACATCAAAGCAAATGTTGCAGACTCGCACAGGCTTGTTCAGATCAAACTTTATAACAGGAATCTCCTTGGTCGAGCATTTATGGCAAAGAAGACGTCCGCAGTGACGGCTGTGGGAAGCAAAGAAAGGAAGCGTCAGAGGGGTTCTCGAGAGCAGGCTGCCGCCCGGCACGCGAGCACAGCACGGCAGTGCCCCGTCGGACAAGCAAGCCCACGCCTGGCACTCCGAGGTCAGCTCTGCCCCTCGCCAGCCAAATCACACCAACGCATGTACAATTTATAGTCCATGAAAATAAAATTCTAGCCAGTAATTAAGCTAAAGTGATCCTGGAGAAGCCTCTTTCTTTAAAGCTCAAGAAAGGCTCAGCAAGAGCCCAAGAGTCGTCTCACTGTAATGGGAACAGCTCCCTCAGTTCTCAGGAGAGTGGCCTGCGCTCAGGCTGGGAAGCACACGTCCTGGGAGCGCAGCGATCAACTCAGCTTCACTGCAAGCGGGAAGCCTGGCTAAGATGACAGGAGGCCCGACAGGCCACCTAGCACTGTGAACCCCAGCATTCGGCAGGAAAGCCATCAGTCTGAGTGCCCGCTGGCCTCCGTACATCACTAGAAGTGCGCAGGGTCCCGTCACTTCATTGCTCCATGTGGTCAAGTTTTGCCCAGGAGAGTACAGGGCCCTGGCAAGTTCATGGTTTACCATGGGAAAAGGCAGCAGCAATGGTATAGCAGAAATCCCCTTATTCCTCTGGCAAGTGATTGGTGGGGGGTGGGTGGGGACAGTCTTACCAGTGATGTTTGCGAGTCGTGACTCCAAACTTGGCAGTGCACTCATAGCAATTGGAGCCGTCACACCACGGAGGCTCCTTGGACAGCATATCTGCAACACAGCACAAGACTAGTTCCTGTCAGATACCGACTGTGCCCAGCCGGACCCGGGGCTCAGAAGTAGCAGGGAAATGGCCCAGTAAATAAAGCAACACGTCGCAGAGGGACGTGAAGGATAAGGAAGCAACATGTAGGCACGCTTCCTTTTACTGCGCTTTGCAGATATCGTGCTTTTTACAAATTGAAGGTTTGTGGCGACCCTGCATTGAGCAAGTCTAGCGGTGCCATTTTTCCAACAGCGTTTTCTTACTTCATGTCTCTGTCACGCTTTGGTAATTCTCAAAAATTTCAAACTTTTTCGTTATTATTATATTTGCTATGGTGATCTGTGATCACTGATCTTTGATGTTACTATTTTAATTGTTTTGGCATTTTTTTAACAATGAAGTATTTTTCAATTGAGGTATATACATTGTTTTTTAGACAGTGCCATTGCATATGCAATAGACTACAGTACAATGTAAACAGAACTTTTATATGCACTGGGAAACCAAAAACATTTGTGTGACTTAGTTTATTGCAATATTCACTTTCTTGTGGTGGTCGGGAACTGACCGAGGTCCGTCTATATTCTAATTAGGTCAGGGAAAGTGTCACACAGGAAAATATGGAGAACCAGCGTTTGCCAGGCAGACTGGGGTAGAAGGAAACGGTCTTAAGGCAGTGAAACGGCCCAGTGTCTGTGGGGGAAACACATGCGGTCAGGGATGGTACGGCAGCGAGAGGGCAGACCAACAGCCGGCAAGACTGGCAGGGGCCCAATGGTAAGGGGAACAGGGATGGAGGGACCAGACAAGAGAAATGAAGGGGGCAGAATCCGTCAGGTCTGGCGACTGAACAGAAGCCGGGGGTGAGAGGGAGGCGGGGAGCCGGAAGGAGACGAAGGTGATTCCCAGGTTTCTGGACAGAGTGACTGAGTCTGAGGTGGCACCACTGGCAGGGAAGAGACATCAGAGAGAAGCAGAGCAGCAGAGGAGTTCAGTTTTGAGTCTGTGGAAGCTGTGGGGCGTTTAGGTTGGAAGCTGCCAGTGTAGGTGACAGCAGCAACCACCAGTATCTCTCTAACCACAGGCCGGCACTGCTTGGAGTGCTCCGCGCACAGAAGGAGACCGAGCTCACGGGGAGGAATCAGTCGTCACCAAGCACCTTCCACACGCCAGCACCGCAGATGGCGTGGGCTCCTGATCTGAGCTCCTAAAAGGCCGACCAAGAGCACGGCAGATAGTAGACTAGACATAGAAACACCGCACTTCGGCGCTGGCTCTGCTACAAACCAGCTTTGTGACCTTGGGCAAGTCACCTACGTCAAGATCACACAGCTACTAAGTATGTCTGAGCTTGTTTCTCTGCACATACCATGGGGCTAAGAACCCTGTTCCACCTGCACTGTGGGTGGTGACAGCACGGCGGCACTTGAGGCATTCTGGGTCTTTCGGCTACCTCAACGGGGACAAGTAAAGACCTGCAATATGACATCATCAAGCGTGAAGCTCTCCTCGCCACAAAAGGAACACAGAGGAGGAAGAGTCAGTGGGGCCGAACCAGGAGGCAATTCTGAAGGATGCAGAGAACCGGCATCGGCTGAAGGACAAAGGGTGTGCAGACATGCAGTCAGGAGCCGTGGGAAGGGGGAATGCCTGGAGCTGATAGGTTTCTGGTAGGATCCAGGGACCTGGGAAACTGACGGGAGCGCCAAAGCGGGACACCCTGTAAACCAGACTTCCAAAACTGACCCTCCCACCCCTGCTCAAAGGCCCTTCGTGGCATTTACAAAGTCCTAAACCATAGGGCGCCTGGAAAACTGCTGGTTCAGACCATGAAGCAAGTCATCATGAGATTTCAAGGTCACCAATACATCCAGATAATCAACGCTATCACTGTGCTTGCACTGGAAGAGCAGAAAGTGGGCCACTCACCTAAGAGTCTAAACAGCAGCTGCTTGGTGGCAACCTGGTAGTTGAAGATGTTGACCCCTTGGTTGTTGTTCACCCCCAGGCGAGCACCCGAGCGGACGACGGCGCGGCACAAGTTGGCATTCCCTTTCATGTATGCCAAGAGCAGCACTGGGAAACAAAACCACGGGCAGGGCTACTTCCCACAGCCGAGGGCAGGACATGTGATGGCAAGGTCCCCACTGACGCACGAGGGCCCTGGGGCTCTCGTGACAGCGCCGCGGGGGATCTTGCGGCCAAGGACCCGGCCACAGCCAGGGGGTCCAAGGCAGCTCCAGCTCCAGAGACACACTCCTGCCCATTCAGAGCTTCGGCCACGGGAGAACTGAGAAGGATCACACACTGACGGGAAAATACACCATTGTTTCAGCTGCCTTCCTCTGGCCTAAAACACTGGGGGGCTGGGGGACAAAGCTCTCTTCACACAACGTGACTCATTCTAAAGGCTCGTGAGGTGTGTACGTACACATGGAGAAAACAATGGATTAGCAGGGTAAACCTGCTCCAGAAAGTTCTTCCACCCCACGGAGCCTCTCTCCTGGGCAGGTGCAGGCCTGGTGGGCACCCGGGCTCTGGCCGGGCCATCCTGTTGGCCCTCCCTGCTGGGCGTGAGGCACCTGCCTGCCTGTTCACCTGCTCCTGGACAATGGGGCTCACTGGAGCAGGCTCTGGGTCCAGCAGCTCACTCCCAGGGCTGACTCCCCGGAAGCTCAGGCTCACCACCACTGGTTTAAAACACATGTTCCTGAATCAGGGCCAAGAACTGATGACAGAATATTTGGTCCCATGCTAAGGTCTGGGACGCCCTTTGGTGACTGCGTTGCTGCCAAAGGCCGTGGGGGTCTGTCCGGCGTGACGGCGAATGAATGGGAGTGCGGCAGCCGCAAAGGGCCCACAGAGCCCTGGGCTAGCAAGAAAGAAACTCGGGTTTCATCCTTGTTTCCTTACTTGAAAAATGGGGACACACTACACGCACCGCTTCCCCGAGTAGTCAACAAGAAAACGAACGCCAAAGTCCATCAAAAACACTATGAAAGCTACACAAATTAACGTAGCGATTGTGGGTGGCTAGAGCACTACCGTGACAGAGGCCTGATTATTAAAGCCCTCAATTAGACATCAGCCCTCATCTGTATATAACATGCCACTTTTTCAAAGCACATAAATACACACTGTAGCACATTTCCTCCTTCTGAAGCACCTGGGAGATGGCTACACTTCCTCTCTCTCTCGGGATTTGGAAGCTTGGGTAGGGATCTAGCTGACTGGATATGAGATAGATGAGGGCAATAAAAACAGGTGGGCAGGCCTGTCTGGACATGGATATGGCTTTGGAGCACTAGACCCACTTCAGGTGTGCTTGAGCCTAAAATCAGATACTGCCAAATTCCAAGTCAGGAATCTGTGACAGGTTCTCACAGAGCCCAGCCCACTGGGCTGAATGTCCTTAAGTAACGGCACGGGTGCCTTGTTTTTCGGCATGGGCTCTTATTTTTCTAGGAAGCAAGGAACACCAGTGAGACAGGACAGACAAAAACCTTATTACATACCTGTGTTTCCTTCTGCATCTGGTTTATCCAGAGGATACTCAGGCATGCACTCTAAGAAGAGATCAAAGATGGCTGCTGCGTTCTCCTTGCCGTATTGTCCCAAAATGTGCAGTGGTGACTGGCCTCTGATAAAACAAGTAGGAAAAGTTAGGGATTTAGGGATATATCTGCCACAGCCATCATGCATAAGAGAAATGGGATTTCCA
This sequence comes from Physeter macrocephalus, assembly GCF_002837175.3. Lineage (NCBI taxonomy): Eukaryota > Metazoa > Chordata > Mammalia > Artiodactyla > Physeteridae > Physeter > Physeter macrocephalus. The sequence goes on along the minus strand of NC_041227.1, from coordinate 91,292,781 downwards.
GAACTTTGTGATGCCGGATAAATCTAAATAATCATAAAAGTTTTCCTAAAAAGTATTTTCAAAAAGAAAAATTCTGGGGTACTAAAGGCTGGTCAAGGGCCCTAGTGGACAGTTCTGCAGCATGCCCCTGGGGCTAATACAAGGTGACCGTGACCACCAGGTCGGAGGGGCAGGCCAGGGGCGTGGAGCTCTGGCCTCTGCCCTGAACCACACACACTCACCGTAGATTAAAGGCTTCAGCATCCACGGTGCACTCTGTCAGGAGGACCCGGATGTTGTTGAGCCGGCCATGCATGACAGCGAGGTGAAGAGCTGGGGAGGGAATCCTCTTACAGTGCAAGCCCAGAGGCACAGAGAGAACATCTCGACCCTTCCTCACCCTCACAAACCTCCCTCTAAATGGGACTCAGCCAGAGCAGCCACTGTCCACTCACAGAACCATCCTTTCCATGCTTCACCATCCCCAAGAATGAGTCCTAAATGCAACCTCCTAAGATTCACCTTCTGCCTCTGCCGCTATCCAAAGATGAGATTCAGTGGTTTCACAAGAAGCCATTTAGGCTTCTAGGGTTACCACTCACATCAGGAGACTGCTCAGGCCCTGGTCAGGAGCAGGGTGCATGCCTGGCTCAGAGCACCTCCTGTCGCGGCACCGCCCCCGTAAGAGCCAAGCTCCGGGATGGGGAGCAGACCCAAGGGGGCAGTGCCCCTCCAACCCTAGAAGGGAGGGACTGCTCGAGGCACTCAGCACTGCACACGAGGAATGACTGAAGTTACCGTTATTTCCATTCTCATCCACAGCAGCAAAGTCCACTCCATTCTCCAAGAGGACTGAGCAAATGGTGGGCAGGTCCTGCTGGGCAGCAAGATGGAGGGCGGTCTGGCGGTGCTTGGTTAATTCATTCACTTTGGCTCCTGCAAGAAGCTGTTGAAGTTGATTACACGATCAGCCGTTCTACCACAACCAACCAAGGTCCTGTGTAAGGGACCAAGCCTGCCTATCTTCTGGCATCCACAGAGTCCGCCCTGCTGGCAAAGCTGGGAGCAAACTCCTGGTGAGGCACAGGCCAGCAAAACCTATCCCAAGGGCAAACTGGCGATTATCAAAATGTTCAAAAAGCCATTCCCAGGACACAGAAATTCTAAGACTTCAGTATATTAAACTACACAGGACTGCAGTGCACTATATAAGGATGTCCACTGCGTGTAACAGTAAAATCAGACTGCAGAGAAGATTTAGTTATAGAAATTATAATATATACAAACAATAGAACTGATAGCCACTGAGATGTTAAAAATTTATGGTTTAACATGAAAGGATATCTATGCTATAGTAAGTTTAGAAAAAAGGCAAGTTAGGCCTCTCTTGCTTTCTGAGATGGCCCATACTCTGTCTGTGGAGTGTGTTTCTCTCTAAATAACCACTACTTACCTATCAAAAAACAAAAAATAAAAATAAAAAAAATAAAATTTAAATTTAAAAAGGCACATTGGAAAACAGGAAGATAGTGTGACTCCATTTGGTGAGACAGACATAGAGAAATGCATATACACACACACAAACATACACAAACCGTGAAGGTGTTTAAAAGCATACACGCCAAACTCAGGGAAGAGTCAGGAGTGAACGGGAGTTACTAACTGCTTTATATCCTTACATGCTTTAAGGGATATAAATAAATCCACAATAAAAATGTACTTTTTTTTTTTTTTTTTTTTTGCGGTACAGTACGCGGGCCTCTCACTGTTGTGGCCTCCCCCGCTGCAGAGCACAGGCTCCGGACGCGCAGGCCCAGCGGCCATGGCTCACGGGCCCAGCGGCTCCGCGGCATGTGGGATCTTCCCGGACCGGGGCACGAACCCGCGTCCCCTGCATCGGCAGGCGGACTCTCACACTGTGCCACCAGGGAAGCCCCAAAAATGTCCTTTTTTAAATTATTTTTTTTAGAAGAAAAAAAGCAACACAAAGAATTACAGAATCAAAGGCAGGAAGGTCCTTTAAATAGTGTCTTACATATTCATTTAGTATCTGAAGTTCATTCATCATCCACTTCCTGACAAAGTTTCAAAGACAGCTGCTGTTAACAGAACAGAACCTCTACTTTGCAGTCAAAGCCCAATTTGCCTTTCCTGAGGTCTGCAGCCACCCTTGGTTCCTTTGTCTGTGTGTGCAGGCACTCTGCCTCTGGGAAAATCTAGGCAGTGGTCAGCTTCTCTGGTTCTGACCCTGACTTCCAAGTCCCAGCCCCCCAGACCTCTGGGTACCTGGTCAAATCACTCATAGGTCCAAACAGGACATGTCATAGAGGGGTATTCACGGTCGTGAGTGCTGTGCTAGGGTCATCGCTAACCCCAAGGCTGGTTAACTGAGGGCAAGGGGAGAGGTTTGGAGAAAGGCACTGTTTCAGCGTGAACAGGTTCCAACATTAAGCTATACCGAGTCATAGACAAAGGACTACATGGCCACTGTTTGGAAGATCAGCTATTTCTAGGGACTCCTATCACCTGCCAGATCAAGCCACAGTAAGACAGAAGCATGACCTTGAGGAAGGGGCCCTGACCCTCAAAACGCCAAGGTTCCCAGGGTGGCAGGAAGACTGACAAACACGGGGCACAACTCCCTATTCACCTCTGCTTCCTTCGCTGCTCCCCACATCCAATCTGCACCTGGCGTCTGTCAGACCCACCTCCTCACCACTCTCCAGTCCATCCTTCTCTGCGGTTGCCTCCCCTAGGCCTCTTCTCTGCTGACACTGCCCCCACACCCTCACACCCCACCCCCAAGGCAGATGCTCTGTCAGCTCCAACACATGTCAAGTCATAAAGATTTTCCTAAAAAGAATTCTTCAAAAACAAAAATGGCAGGGCACCAAAGGCTGGTCAAGTGCCCTAGTGGTCAGTTCTGATGGGAGGCACCAGCAAGTGCCAGCTCTGTAAGCCAGCCAGGTGGCGTGGAGCCCTGGTCTTGGCTCGGGGCCGTGCTCTCAGCTCAAACACTCTACTACTCAAAGGATAAAGGCTGCTCACAGTTCTTGGTTTGAAATATGAGACCCCATGACCTGGTTTCTACCTGCCTCTCCAACCACATTCCTTCTACTCTCTGCTCAAATTTCAACCAAACTTTGCCACTTGAAACACCACGTGCACCTTCCAGTCTCCACATCTTTGCTCAGACCCTTCCCCTGCCTGGGTGGCATTAAGTTGTCCTGGAAAAGACAGGCTTTGGGGTCAAACAGAAATGGCCAAAATCCCAGCTATACTACTAACTAGTTGATTTTCCTTCCTTCCTTCCTCCCTCCCTCCTTCCCTCCCTCCCTTCTTTCTTTCTTATTTATCTATCTATCTATCCATCCATTCATTCATTCATTCCTGCATGTGGGTTTTCTCTAGTTGTGGCGAGCGGGGGCTTCTCATTGCAGTGGCTTCTCTTGTTGCGGAGCACGGGCTCTAGGTGCACAGGCTTCAGTAATTGTAGCACACGGGCTTCAGTAGTTGTGGCTCGCGGGCTCTAGAGCAAAGGCTCAGTAGTTGTGGCACAAGGGCTTAGTTGCTCCACAGCATGTGGGATCTTCCCGGACCAGGGATCGAACTCATGTCCCCCTGCAATGGCAGGCGGATTCTTGACCACTGCGCCACCGGGGAAGTCCACTGATATTCTTTTTTTTTTTTTTTTTTTTAATGTGGCCTTTTTTTATGTTGAATTTATTGCATACTTTTTTGTGTGTGTGTGTGATACGCGGGCCTCTCACTGTTGTGGCCACTCCCGTTGCGGAGCACAGGCTCCAGAAGCACAGGCTCAGCGGCCATGGCTCACGGGCCCAGCTGCTCCGCGGCATGTGGGATCTTCCCGGACTGGGGCACAAACCCGTGTCTCCTGCATTGGCAGGCGGACTCTCAACCACTGCGCCACCAGGGAAGCCCCACTGATATTCTTGAGGGAAGAAAATTCTTTGAGATTAAATTTTCTCCTTTGTAAAATGTAAAACATTTCCTACATCCCTCTGAGTAGTTTTGAGAATTAAGATGTAGTAAGCTCCCTGACATCAGTACTGGTGATAGTTTTTTAGATCTGACACCAAAAGCAAATGCAACAAAAGCAAAAATAAAAAACTGGGACTACAAACTAAAAAGCTTCTGCACAGCAAAGGAAAAACAATCCAATTAAAAATGGGCAAAGGATCTGAATACATATTTTTCCACAGAAGACATACAGATGGCCAATAGGTACATGAAAAGATGCTCAACATTACTAATCATCAGGGAAATGTAAATCCAAACCACAATGAGAGGGACTTCCCTGGTGGTCCAGTGGGTAAGACTCCAAGCTCCCAATGCAGGGGGCCCGGGTTCGATCCCTGATCTGGAAACTAGATCCCGCATGCATGCTGCAACTAAGAAGTCCACATGCTGCAACCAAAAAAAAAAAAAAAAAAATCCCACATGCCACAAGGAAGATCCTACATGCCTCAACTAAGACCTGATGCAGCCAAAATAAACAAACAAATAAATAAATCAGCATTTTTTAAAATCCCATGAGATATCACCTCACACCTGTTAGAATGGTTATTATCAGTAACAAATGTTGGCAAGGATGTGGAGAAAAGGGAAGCCTCGTGCATTGCTGGTGGGAATGTAAATTGGTGCAGCCACTAAGGAAAAAAGTATGAAGGTTCCTCAAAAAATTCAAAATAAATCTACCATACGATCTAATAATTCCACTTCTGGGTATTTTTCAAAAAAAACCCCCTGCTAATTCAAAAAGATATATGCACCCATGTTTAACTGCAGCATTATTTTCAGCAGCCAAGATATGGAAGCAACCTAAGTATCTGTGAGGGAGGGATGGATAAAGAGCTGTGTTATGTATATACAATGAATACTATTCAGCCGTAAAAAGGAATGGAATCTTTTGCAGCAACATGGCTGGACCTAGAGGGCATTATGCTAAGTGAAATAAGTCAGAAAGGGAAAGACAAATACCGTATGACCTCACATGTGGAGTTTATAAAACAGACAACAAAAAACCCCGAAGCTCACAGATTCAGAGAATAGACTAGTGGTTGCCAGAGGCAGGGGTGAGGGCTGGGCAAAATGGGTGAAGGGGGTCAAAAGGCACAAACTTCCAGTTACAAAATAAGTCAGTCATGGGGGTGTGAGGCAGAGCGTGGTGACTACAGTGAATGAACTGCAGTGTTTATCTGAGAGTTGCTAAGAGAGTAAATTTAAAAATCCTCATCACAGGAAAAAAATTTGTTGTAACTACATATGGTGACAGATGTTAACGAGACTCTGTTGATCATTTTGCAAAATATATATACAAATACTGAATCAATGTTGTATACCTGAAGCTAACTTAATGTTGTTTGTCAATTATACCCCAAAGAAAGATTTTAAAACTCATGAAAAAAAGAGAGTGGGGGGGAAAGGG
>NC_041227.1:91271018-91287216 GCF_002837175.3 Physeter macrocephalus | reverse complement strand
AAGGGGGAGGGGGAGGGAGGGGAAAGGGGGAGGGGGAGGGAGGGGAAAGGGGGAGAGGGAGGGAGGGGAGGGAGAGGGAGGGAGGGGAGGGAGAGGGAGGGAGAGGGAGAGCGGGCGCGCTCGCTGGAAAGCACCAGCTGAGCGCCTGACACAGAGCAGGCAGACAACAGAAGTGACCTCCCTTCCCTTGATGCTCCCACCCTGCCGCCGCCACCCACACGCGGCCTTCCCTCGCGGCCTCACTCCAGCATCTGCCTGCCCACTAGGCACTCAGGACATGCTGCCCACAGACACACCTGCTTTCCTTGGTGTACCGGCTACCTCCCCAAATTCCTGCTGGCCTTTCACAATACCTGGCAAAACACCTGTGATGAGAGTCCGCACACACTCTACAACATGCTTTGTCCACACGTTTCATGCGATAATGTTTCAGCGACACTTACCAAATTGCGGACAATAATCTCTGAGCCTGCTTGGACAGCAAGGTGCAAAGGGGTCAACTTGGAAGCATCCTGGACTCTGGAATTCACGTTAGCCTGGACACTGATCAGGAACAGCACACTTTCGATATCAGAGTTCTGAACTGCCACATGAAGAAAATTCCGGCCCTTGTTATCCACCTAAGGCAACAAGTGGGAACCAAAATATTAGTGGGCTCCCCCTGCAAGAGGGCCTCCTGAGCACCTGCGAGCTGCACTGACCACTGGAGAGGCCACGGTGTAGTCCTCCCTCAGTTCCAGAAGCTCCCTCCCAAGAACCAACACTAAATGTCACGCTACACCCCACGCCCCACACCCCACCATAGACCCACACTGAGTATTTATGCGTGTGACCACATGTGCGTGGTCAGAAAAAGGGAGCTAACCCAAGCTGCCCCGGCATCCTCCTGCAGCAGGAGTGGACTTGGAAGGCCAAAAAAGAGACAACCTGAAGGACAGAGAAAGGAAAGCACCAGAATACTGGGATGCATGGGGAAAGGCAATGGTGGACATCGGCTTTGGGGGTTTCCTGCTTTGGCTAAAACAAGCACCCAGCATTCTGAAAACCACAGCTGCAATGCCAGCCTGACCCTTGAGCAGCCAAACAAACCTTCAGAAATTTCCAGAAAGTCTCCTCTTTCACTGAGCTACAGGATAATAATACATGTTGGGGGAGGCCGCCAACAGTATGTCATAGACTTTGCACCACTGATGTAAAGCAGACAGAAGCTCACTCACATCAAACCACACAGGACACTACAGCTACCAGAGCTGCCATATCAGTGTGAGGGCTCAGGAGGAAGTGAGGGAGACACACATGCTACACACACACACCACATTCCGTCACACACGCGCGCGCGCGCACACACACACACACACACACACACACGCGCACACACACACACGCACACACACACACACACACACGCACCACTGATGTAAAGCAGACAGAAGCTCACTCACATCAAACCACACAGGACACTACAGCTACCAGAGCTGCCATACCAGTGTGAGGGCTCAGGAGGAAGTGAGGGAGACACACATGCTACACACACACACCACATTCCGTCACACACGCGCGCACACACACACACGCGCGCGCACACACACACACACACACACACAGCAACATAGCTGCAAAGGACTTCGATCAACAGCACCGGTTTCATGCTAGATGGGGAGGAAATGTGAAATGACTATCTCCATTCATGAGCATTTTACCCCATGTGAGCAAGGGTGAGGTCAACACCTACTCGATCAGTCACACTGAGGCAAATGCTGAAGAAGAGGGATGTACGGAAGCCTGAAATACAAAGCAAAAGTCTCCACCCGTGTTAGTACTTTTGTTCAGGTCCCAAGTTTCCAATTTACCTTCATAAATGGCTACTCGTAAATCTTGGCGTAAATAGACAAAGTGCTGGATGGAGATTCAAGTGTCAGAACTGACTTCACAAACCCACCCCAGCTCCCACCTTGAATCAGTTGCCTCTGTCCTTTCCTGAGCGGTCTGATGCTGCAGGTCAACTGCTCACCATCCAGAACAAGGACAGCTGAGCCTGCTAAGCTGAATGCTGACAGCTCCTCTAAAACCCAACATGACCCCAAAAGCTCAAGTTCAATTTAACCCTTTTAAGACATTCATGACTAGGGCAAGTAAACCACCCAGCAAAAACAAAGAATGCCCTCAGTTGTACAAGCACAGAATTCCTGTCACTGGGCCCAGCTTCCGCCAGCTCCCTTCTACACATGGCACCAGCAGGTGGCTGGCATGCAGGGCAGAGCAGGCACATTCCATCCAGCACTGACAGGCCATCTGAATGGCCAAAACTTAAGAAAGGGGAGTACAAATGTCTTTAACTAGAACAGCCCTGTTTAGTTGGTGACACGTGTTTAGTGCTTGGGGCGCCGTGGAGAATGTTGGGTGCCGGTCACTCACCTGCTCAGCAGCCCCGGACTCTCGTTTCAGGATGGCCTCGGCCGCCTTGTTGTTCTTGTAGGTCATGGCACAGGCAAAGGGGGTCAGGCCCTGCCTGTCTCGGACATTCAGGTGGATGTCAGGGTGGGAAATCAGCAGCTGAATGATGACGCCGTGTTGGTTGCTGATGGCCACATGGACAGGCGTTCTTCCTTCTGCATCCTGTGGGGACAAGGCACAGATTTCAATGTCCAAGCAAAGATAAAACCCAGGAAAAATATGAAGGGGAATAACCTGTAAACAGAATTCAGTTCTGAGAATCAATACTGCCACTCTGTATTTGAAATCAGCTTTTCAAGAGGCCAGAGATGACTGACAGCCACTCCCCGTTACCTCCATGCTCCAGTGACCAGGGGCACAAACCCATTTGGTTTAGAAAAGCTACGATATGGGCTTTCCTGGTGGTGGGAATCCGCCTGCCAATGCAGGGCACACAGGTTCGAGCCCTGGTCCGGGAAGACCCCACACGCCACGGAGCAACTAAGCCCGTGCGCCACAACTACTGAGCCTGAGCTCTAGAGCCCGTGAGCCACAACTACTGAAGCCCACGCACCTAGAGCCCGTGCTCCACAACAAGAGAAGCCACCACAAGAAGCCCGGCATACATCCCTCTATTACATTACGGCTCTTATCTCATTCTAGAAGGTTTGTGCAGTAGACTGGTATCTCCTCACAGATAGGGACTGAGTTTTCATCTCTGATCCCCTAGTGTCTACCACTGCACCCCACGCCAGCGACGCTTTACGGCTTCCACGGAGCTTCCACGTGCATTAACCATTCCAACTGTGGATAGACTGTTAGCACGTTCTTGCTTACGCCAGGACAGGCTTTCCTTCCTGGGATAATTTGATTTGTAGCTGGTGATCTCTCTCATTAAACAAAGAGCTCCCTGAGAGAGAATTGCTAGTTCTTTGCCCTCCTCCGGTCCTAACCCCATTTACACAAAAGTCGCCTTCAGTAAATGCAACTTCAGCTGTTCCTGTCCTGACACTTCCCACATTCAAGGAAGCACCCTGATAACCCCATTAGGTCTTTCTGGTGCTTTCTGACCCATGTATCTTCAGGGAACCAGGCAGTCCAATTTGTTTAATGCTATGTGATCTGCTGCATCCACACCACATTTTATGGTCTTAATTCCATTTATTATAGACATTGTGATATGGCTCTGTTTTTCTGAAAAACAGGTCACCTCTTACTCTAGTTATTTAGCCATCAGCCCTCTCCTAGACGACAAGGGTGCGGACTTTTTACATCTCTTTTCTCGTAATGGATAATAGTGCCTCCTGGAATAAGAATCAAAAATCTTAATAATGTTCATAGCCTTTGACCCAGCAAGTTCCACTTCTAGCAGGTAACCCTAGGAAAATGGCCAAAGATTTGCACAAAGGAAGGTTACAGAGGCACTCTTTATATGCAACAGGGAAGACCTCACTAGGGAACTTGGTACAATCTCTCCAAAGCAAACATGGGGGACATCATTGGCCACAGAACATCAGCAGGTCTGAACCTAATGTAGTAGTGAAGTGGAGAAATGGTGAATTCTCTGCTCACCCAGCACGAACAGGGTCTGAGGCACACCATGTCCTGAGGGGCTTAGGGATAGGCCAGACCCTGCAACAGCCTCTTGCCTCTCTAGACTTGGGAATGTCTCCCAAGCAGAAGCCCTCCAGTTCCCTGGTCTCCCAGCTATCTCCAAGTCCTACCTGGGAAATTGTCTGGTTCAAGCATATCTCACAGGTTAAAGCCTAAAAGGATGGGTGGTCCATCCCTCCCAATCTGTAAGTGCATCCCATACCCTGCCACACTATGAGTTACCACTCAACTCTCTCTGCTCCTTGGAGAGTCAGAAGTGTCCTTTCCTAAGTTTTTCTTAGGAGTTTCTCTCTGCTTTCTCTCTGCCAGGTCTGGTTTTAAATGAACATAGATAGCCCTTTTACCTCTCTCCTATAGCAGTAAGTTAATTCAGTGCATCATATTGTTTATTGGTCAGATTCTTTGGGTTGCAAGTAACAAAAACACACTCAAACAAATTTCAACCAAAACAAGAAAGGAAAGAAGGAAGAGAGGGGAAAAAGGAACAGAGGGGGGGAGGGAGGGAGAGACAGTAAAGGAAAGGAAAAAATGGAAAAGAAAAGGAGAAAAAGAGAAAGTGGAAGAAGGGAGAAATCTAGGAATAAATGACTTCAGGTATAGCAGGATCCAGGAGTACAAAATATAACATTAGGGTTCTCTCGTGCTTTACCTTTATTCTTTGCTTTCTCAGTGTTGTCTTCATGCTCAGGCTGACTCTCCTTCCTCATGTAATAGCAAAGATGGCCATTAGCTTCTCTGAACTTACATCACCTTCCCAGCTAATGATTCCATCAGTGGTCACGTGGGGTAGGGGATCAGAGGTGTGGGGCTGGGGGGAGGGGGTCATCTTTTTTGCTAGTTCCAGGAAATATCTCAGGAAAGGCTCTGAGTAGCCTGGCTTGGGTAATGTGCTGAACCCTAAACTAATCACGGTGGCCAGAGGATCTTTGCACATACGTATGATATACATATACATAAATATACATATTTATACTAATTTCTGAGCCTGCTTGGACAGCAAGGTACAAAGGGGTCAACTTGGAAGCATCCTGGACTCTGGAATTCACATTAGCCTGGACACTGATCAGGAACAGCACACTTTCGATATCAGAGTTCTGAACTGCCACGCGAAGAAAATTCCAGCCCTTGCTATCCACCTGCTCGGCAGCCCCGGACTCTCGTTTCAGGATGGCCTCGGCCGCCTTGTTGTTCTTGTAGGTCATGGCACAGGCAAAGGGGGTCAGGCCCTGCCTGTCTCGGACATTCAGGTGGATGTCAGGGTGGGAAATCAGCAGCTGAATGATGACGCCGTGTTGGTTGCTGATGGCCACATGGACAGGCGTTCTTCCTTCTGCATCCTGTGGGGACAAGGCACAGATTTCAATGTCCAAGCAAAGATAAAACCCAGGAAAAATATGAAGGGGAATAACCTGTAAACAGAATTCAGTTCTGAGAATCAATACTGCCACTCTGTATTTGAAATCAGCTTTTCAAGAGGCCAGAGATGACTGACAGCCACTCCCCGTTACCTCCATGCTCCAGTGACCAGGGGCACAAACCCATTTGGTTTAGAAAAGCTACGATATGGGCTTTTCTGGTGGTGGGAATCCGCCTGCCAATGCAGGGCACACAGGTTCGAGCCCTGGTCCGGGAAGACCCCACACGCCACGGAGCAACTAAGCCCGTGCGCCACAACTACTGAGCCTGAGCTCTAGAGCCCGTGAGCCACAACTACTGAAGCCCACGCACCTAGAGCCCGTGCTCCACAACAAGAGAAGCCACCACAAGAAGCCCGCGCACCGCAACAAAGAGTAGCCCCCGCTCGCTGCAACTAGAGAAAGCCCACGTGCAGCAACGAAGACCCAACGCGGCCAAATACAAATAAATAAAATAAATAAATTTATTTTTTTAAAAAAAGCTGCCGTCACCCTCACCTCTAAGTTAAACCACTACTTATCTGGCTGCAGGGCCAGATAAATCTTTTCTGTTTTTGGACGCACCGTGCGGCATGTGGGATCTTAGTTCCCCAACCAGGGATCGAACCCGTCCCCTGTATTAGAAGAACCTTAACCACTGGAGTGCCAGCGAAGTCCGCTGCACACAAATCTTTATAGGCTAGAACGCTGAAAAGCATCAAGGAACGTAACTCAGGGATGCCCTATTGAGCTACTGGAACATTTTCCTAAACACAGTACTCAGCTTGGGATAGGAACAAATTCTCAATGGAAATCTGTAACTAATGTGGACAGGAGGCAAAGAAAAGGTGATTGAACGAATCTTCCTCACTTTGTAGAAAGGACAAAGGCAAAGAGAAGAAAAGTCTTAACCTGAAATCATTAAAACTACTAGACAGGCTACATGACCCAAGAGACAGTCACTTCGTGTGTCCGTCCCTTAGGCCCATTCATGGAAAAGCAGAGGCCCGAGACCAGAGACTCTGCCAGGTCCCTGGCCATAAGAGGAGATTTCCCTGATTCTGGGGTTACCATCCATCTCCCTGGAAAAGAGACACTCTCCTTACCTGTGCATTTACATTGGCACCAAACTCCAGAAGACACTGTATCGTCTCTTCCAGCCCCCAGGAGGCTGCCAAATGCAAGGGGGTCTGCCCATCTCTGGCCTCTTCCTCCCCTTCTCCATTAGCACCAGGTTGTCTGGGACTATTCACATCGCAGCCACTGAAAGTAGAAGGAAGGCATGCTTCCACCGAGCCTGAAGGCATGCTAACAGGTGTAAAGCAGCAGCCTTATCCAACCCAACAGAAAGGCTGCCACCACCAGGGACTGCAGTCCTTGGTCCTTGGCCTCAAATACTGGTGTGTATGTCCTGCTCCCATAGATTTTTTTCTTCTTTTTTTGGCCACGCCACGCGTCTTGCAGGATCTTAGTTCCCCGACGAGGGATGGAACCCGGGCCCCTGCACTGGAAGCGCAGGGTCCTAACTACTGGAGTGCTAGGGAATTCCCTTGCTCCCATAGATTCTTTGGCAACTGCTCCGGGGGCAACCTGGGTATCAGAACTCTTAAGAACTCCCCCAGGGGATCTGCATGCATTTAAGGGTTGAGAATTACTGCTCTAAAGCTTTCCTGAGTAACCTCACCTCCCACACCTCCTGCACTCTGAGGCCGTAGACGCTGGTACGACTCAGGCGTCTGGGTGGAGTCCTGCAGAGGCCATTCGGTCTCCTCCACCCCAGCCCCCTGGTCTCACTGTGTGAACTGGTCTGATGTGACTACAGAGACCTATACGGCTCCCAAAGCAGGAAGCTGGCTTAGCTTTTAGATTCTTTGATCTGGGCACATAAGCCCCTCTCCCTGGCTGACTCGATGTGACAGAACAATGACCCTCTCTAGCCTTCATTACAAAGGTCAAGCTAGCTACAGGCAGGTCAAGACTATAGTTGGAGTAAATGAGAAAAGAGCCAGTTTGCAATAAGCTGAATAAGATCTGAAGGGATACTCAGGCCTCTCAGACCTGCGAATAAGAAAGCAGGCGATGGACTCGTTGTTTCCATCAATGGCTCTGTGCAGCAGTGTCTGAAGGCACCCACTAGGTCCTGGGCCCCAGCACGTGGCGTCACAGCCATGTCTGACCTGCAGGAAAACACAGGTCACTCACAAGCACGGTCAAGCAAAGGTAAACACGTTTATTACCATCTGTAAGCCCTACGCACATCATCGGACCCAGTTTTCAGGCGAGATACAGTAGACAGTTAACTGATATTTAGTTTAATTTGTACCATTCATTAGTTTTACAAACACTGATTAAAATCTGCTCGGTGCAAGTTTTTGCACCAGGTTCTGCGGGAGGGGTCTGAGAAATAAAAGGAAGATATGTTCGATTAGTGCCCTCTAGAGCTGTGTCCTAGAAGGGACAGAAAACACACACAAATGCCTGCATACACACACTCATGAGCCCCCAGTAACACACACCTGTCAACAGCAGGTAATCTCAAGAACAGTTGGGTAAAACCCCCAGGTGTAAAATGCCTTTATGTCACATTTCAGGCCCTTCAGAAAACTAAGTGAGCTTCTGAGGCTACCTCCACTTTTGGAGACTGTCTTCTGAATAAGGGGGACAAACCTGAGATTTGAGAACTTATCACTGTGGTGACAGTGAGGACATCCCACAGCCAGTTAAGCCACCACCGGAGCAGAACCCTGAGGAAATGCCTCAGCTCTCTTGCCTCTTGGTAGTTTTCTTGATTAAAGACACCCTACGAAAAGGTGTTGGCCAAGGCTACGTTGAACCGCAAGCTTCTTTTTTGTGTGTGTGTGTGTGTGTGGTACGCGGGCCTCTCACTACTGCGGCCTCTCCCGTCACGGAGCACAGGCTCCGGAGGCGCAGGCTCAGCGGCCATGGCCCACGGGCCCAGCCGCTCCGCGGCACGTGGGATCTTCCCGGACCGGGGCACGAACCCGTGTCCCCTTGAGGACATCCCACAGCCAGTTAAGCCACCACCGGAGCAGAACCCTGAGGAAATGCCTCAGCTCTCTTGCCTCTTGGTAGTTTTCTTGATTAAAGACACCCTACGAAAAGGTGTTGGCCAAGGCTACGTTGAACCGCCAGCTTCTTTTTTGTGTGTGTGTGTGTGTGGTACACGGGCCTCTCACTACTGCGGCCTCTCCCGTCACGGAGCACAGGCTCCGGACGCGCAGGCTCAGCGGCCATGGCTCACGGGCCCAGCCGCTCCGTGGCACGTGGGATCTTCCCGGACCGGGGCACGAACCCGTGTCCCCTGCATCGGCAGGCGGATTCTCAACCACTGCGCCACCAGGGAAGCCCCTCAAGCTTCTTTAACATGACTTTTGACTGCTTGTCCTTGACCCAATCTGTTACTTGGTAGATCTCATGCTCCTATGATTGCTACGGTGGCCCCAAATCCATCTCTGACACAAAATATCCCCACGTGTAAACGGAGCTGAAGTTGAGCTTGTCTCACCAGAGTGGATGCGATGTCCTCCAGATTATTTGCCAGCGCAAGCCACAGTGGGGGGTTCCCCTTCTCATCTGGCACGGACATGTCAGCTCCTCGGGTGCATATGGCATCCACGACAAGGGGAAGCTGATTTCTGATGGCCAGCTGAAGAGCTGTCTCCCCATCCTGAGTCCTGCTGGGACATGGACACCAAAACCAATGTTTGTATCTGGGGCCGAATGATAAAGGCCAGAGTCCACCGTATCCCTTAACACACTTCACCCACATTCATTAATATTCTTTCAGAGAAAGTTAGCCTGTCAATAGCATCTGTCCCTCCTGTCTTTTTAAAAAATACAGCCAGACTATCCTATTGCACCGAGAAGATAACCGCCAAACATGCCAGCATGCTGAAATCTTACAGGCATTCAGCTGCTTTCAACAGCATCTGAATAAAATGTCACCCCAACTACCCACTTGACAAAACACTTTCACCCACTCAGTCATTCTAGGTCAGTTGACATTGGAGATAAAGATAAATTCCTTTGAAAAAACAAAAATAATAAAAATTTAACTGTGTATTTTCACCCCTCAAGCCTTTTGATAGCTCATCTATTGGAATGTTTTTCATTATAACTGAAATTCCTACTTAAACAATTGATTTTGGACGGTCCTTTTTAATGAGATTTGTGCAATATTGTGCCCTGGTCTCGAAAGGTTCAAATAAGAGCAAAGCACACAATTCTCCTTCTGAGTCCATGATTACATTTAATTACAACACTGTATTGGTACTTTTTCAGAGTCATTGTTTCTCTCCCTTTAACAAGGAACAAAACTCTTTTCTACAAGCAAGTCCATGAACCATCTCAACAAAACGTGACCTGGTGCTGTGGCGGAGTGCTGTTCCAGCCCACCTGACGTTTATGTCTGCCTGGTGCTCCAGGAGAAAGAGCGCGCTCTTGCTGTCCTGCCGCTGCATGGCCATGTGCAGCAAGGTCTGCCCATCTGACATGGTGTCGTTGATGCAAGCCCCGGAGCCCAGCAGCTGGGCTGCGACGGTGTGCATGCCTGGGAAAGAGACAAGCCCCGATTAACGTGGGCTCAGCTTCTCCCACTTCATCAACCTCTTACTACAACAAACACCCAATCAACTTTGCAAAGCCAGCAGTTCTCCACTGGATATTACGGGCTGAACCCAAACAGAAAGGCTGCCCTACAACAAATGATTAGCTCCAACCCTTCCACCTCCCTTCCTCTAGCACCCACTGTCTGGCGTATGTCTGTCTGCAGCCTCTGGCACTACCTTACCAGTCCATAATGCCAGGCCCAGCACAGTTTGGTCTTGGGAATCCTTGAGGCTGAAGTCTGGAATAATTTGCAGGTGCCCTACAACAAATGATTAGCTCCAACCCTTCCACCTCCCTTCCTCTAGCACCCACTGTCTGGCGTATGTCTGTCTGCAGCTGCGGTTGTGTGCATGCCAGTCCATAATGCCAGGCCCAGCACAGTTTGGTCTCGGGAATCCTTGAGGCTGAAGTCTGGAATAATTTGCAGGTTGTTGGTGGCATGAAGAGCATTAGCTAAATTTTTTAAGAGAAAAAGAACACTTGATTTCACCATCCCGTGGATCACGTTTAAAGTATTCAAGAGAATACCACCTCAATTTCAAACTGACTGACTGATCATCTCTATACAAAGAGAACTGATAAATCTTGTTGTGGGAAGTGGAAGCCAAGACATTTGATATTTTGGAGCAAAGTTTATGAGGAAAAAATGAATGGTTTTAAAGGTTAAAATACCGAATCTTCACAAAAGGAAAACAGCGTCCACTACGGAAACACACATTAATTACTTGATTACTGAAAAGAGGATCAAAACAATGCCCTGGTGACCCTTCCCTAACACATAAGTCCTACCATCGTATACCTCCCGTGTGGGCTAAGAGAAAAAGGCACAGCCTACCTAACACCCCACTTCCTTCCATAAGCTCAGTGCTAACAGATGCTGGCCTTAACAAGGACGCAGGAAAGAGTAAAACAAATTTCAAGGCAGGAAAGAGAAAAATTGGAAGATGACTTTCTGAGGGAAACGGGCCTCCCTCGTGGCAGGGGCTTCCCTCGGCCCCTCTTTCTGGCTCCTCTCTCATGGTTCACCTGCCAGGGAGGCTCAGAGGTGGGCGAGAGAGCTGACCGGCTGATGGAAGACCGGCGGCGGCAGAGTTTGCAGAGACAGTGCTCACGCCAAGGCAGAACTCTGCTTGACCCGCACTGAAGTGGCCTGGGGCCACACCCCAAAACAACAGAGGAGCAGCCAGAGACTCTAAACCTTAACCCCGCGGGTGAAGTGGGCAGGCCCCATCCTGAAAATGTACACAGGGAAAAACAGTAGCCGGAGCCAGAATATATGCTTATCTGGTTTGACCGCAAAGGATTTTGGGGGTAAGAAAACTCACCAATGGAAGAAACATCAACTCTGTCATTAACTACTCAAAACCACTGTGCAGAGGTCACGGTGATGGGCAGTAATCCCTAAGTACCTACCTTTTTGCTCCAGGATGACAGACACCACATCTGGATGATTATAGGCAATCGCCATGTGCAGTGGTGTCTGCAGGTAGACGCTGCTGCTGTCCGCTGAGCTGGGCAAGGAGAAAACTCACCAATGGAAGAAACATCAACTCTGTCATTAACTACTCAAAACCACTGTGCAGAGGTCACGGTGATGGGCAGTAATCCCTAAGTACCTACCTTTTTGCTCCAGGATGACAGACACCACATCTGGATGATTATAGGCAATCGTCATGTGCAGTGGTGTCCGCAAGTAGACGCTGCTGTCCGCTGAGCTGGGCAAGGATGCAGGCTCCTTTGGTGAAGGCAGGGCCTCCTCCGTCTGTAGGTTGGGGTTGGCTCCCTGCTGCAGAAGCTCTGCGGTGAGGTTGGCCAGGCCATGCCGACAGGCCGTGTGCAACGGGGTTTCTCCCTGAACAGAAACGAACAGTCCCGGTCAGAGCACTTCAGGCTAGGAGGCCCCTTCACAAAGGGACAAAGACAGCCTACGTGCTGCAACTCAGGTCCCCAGTGCCGGCGCAGCCCCTGGCTCATCCTGTCACCAGCTCCACGAGGTCTGTCCCACTCCTCAGGTCTCCTCTCCTTCCCTTTCTCCTGGGCCATCATCCTTAGTTCCTCCAATGTCCTCCCAAGCACCCTCCAAACACCCTGGGGGTCCTCATCTTCTGCATTTCCACCCTTCACTTAGTTTTTAGAATTATGTTGCTAATTATAAAAATAATACATTATTATTATTATTAAACAACAGACGAGCGTCACTAAAATAACAATGTAGAAGTCAGAAAAGCCTCACATCCACAGCCCCAGAAATAAGCGGTGCAGTCAGTTGACCGTCACGGCTCTTTAACCCCCTCCAGCACACTGATGCCCTGATTCTTTCACCAGCTTGTATCAACCTCATCTTGAACTCTGATCAAGAAACACCTCTTTCCCCCACTTTTTAAAATTAAAAAAAATTTAATTGGTATTAGAGGTACCTGATTCAATATTCAAAAGGTGCAAGAGTATACAGTGAAAAGAAGTTTCCCCTCACGCCTTCCCCCCCACCTACCCAATTATCCTCCCCTGAAGGAACCATTATTACCAGTTTCATGTTTCTCTCCAGTGATGGAATATTCACACGAAGACATATACACGTGTATATATGTGTGAATACATATACGTGTACACATGTACACACACACACACACACACACACACACACACACACGGGATCTTTTCACCCAAACAAACTGAACACACTGCCCTGCACCGGCTCCTACGAAGCTACACATCCTCATTGTTTAGAGTCCAAGAACTTCACCTACAAGGCTTGCTGTGAAAAACAGCAAGATCTCACCTCGTTTTCCCTAAAAAAAATTCTCCTTTCCCAGAGGGAACTACTTTGAATTCTTTGAGCGGGTTTTGTAATTTCCTCATTTCTAGCTAATGTGTTTTTATTGCCGCCTCTTGACTTTCCGGGTGTGGGATTGCCTGTGGGTCCTGCCACTGTGATCTCACTGGGTGATAAGGATTTGGCTCTTTCACTTCTTCCCCCCACCCCCACCCCTTCCCACCCCACCCTCTCCCTACAGCCTCCTCCTCGGGGCTGTCTTCTGCTCCAGCCCTTCCCCCCACACAGCCTCCCTGGGTACGCTCATCTACGCCCATGACTTCTACCAGGGAATACAAGCAGGGGACTCTCAAACCCGGATCTCTAGCCTTCTCTGTATATCCAATTTTCCCACTGCCTGCAGGATATCCCTGCCTGAATGTTTAAAAAGGAGTTCAACAATCACAAAATGGAATTCACACTCCCCACAGCAGTTCTTCCCCCTGGCCAGTCCCCTGCTTCTCTTCTTGGATCCAACACAACCGTCTTAACACCTCTCCAGCCCTTGCTTCTGAGAGCCACAGAGGTAGGTCCCATGGACTATCATTCTGCAATTCCTCTGAAACCGATCCCGTTGGGTCCAAATCTAGTATCAGAGGTCAGGACAAGCCGCTGCTTGTCTAGATGATTCCCACCTGGCTCCAGCCCGGATCTCAATGGTACATCCACCCCACCAGCTATCCCAGGAAGCTTTCTCAACCCGAAAATGATCATACTGCTTGTCTACTTCTGTGGATTTTCTCTTCCCACAGGATAAAGTCCAAAGACCTTAAACCAGCATTCCAGACCCGTCTCCACTGTCATTCTCACTTGCTTTCAAGTCAAGTCTCCTCTGTGCCTCTACATCTTAAGGTTTCAGCTTAAGGTTTTGCTCTGAAGGGTATCAGAGAAGGAACAGTTGGTAGACAATGTGGGCTCCAGGGAGAATTTTTTTTTAAGTTGAGAGACAGGAGAGCATGTCTGTATGCTATTAGAAATGAACAGTGGGCAACACTGATGATACAGGAGAGAGACAGACAGAGGCAGACACACATAATGTCAGGAGCAAAGCCAAGAAACCAGCCGCTGGTGCATACAGGGCCATGCCATCATTCTAGCTGGAGAGCAGGCCGGGTGCAGGTTTAGGTGCAGACAGATTAGTAGATTTAATGGAGGGAAAAAATGGCGCTGCCCTCCCCCCGTGCTTCCATGACACATTGATTTGTCTCATACACCAAGCTTACTGTTTACCGCTTTGCCCAGCGCTGTTGAGAGAAAATGCAACTGTATGTTGTAGTGCCTGAGTCTTAATACTGGCTCCGTTATTTACGAGTCACTTAACCTCTCAGAACCTCAAGGTTCTTTACCCTGAAATGAGGGATTTACAGATATTGATAATGTCTCTTCAACACATGCTGCTCTAGATCCACTGTGAGAACTGAAAGGGATAATAACCTTAAAGCTCCTAGCACAAAGTAGCTGTAGAATAAATGTGATCTTAAAGATAAACACATCCTCTCTGTCTGAAAATTATAAAGTAAAAATAACTATCATTTAGTTTCTAATGTCCCAGATGTTATGCTAATAAGCATTTAAATTTATCATTTATTTTTATCTTAACCACACCTTATGAAATCAATATTAACCCCACTTTACAGATGAGAACTGAAGCTCAGAAACGTTAAGCAACTTGCCTAAGACCACATACAGCAGGATGGGAAATGGGAAACCTAGTAAATCCAGAAAGGTCCAACCCGAAAGGCCCCCCTTTAACACTGCACCATCTGCCTTAGCTTGAGATACAGACTAAATAAACATTCACATAGGAAAACTTTAGCAAATGCAAAATGTTACAAAAAATTAAGATGCTAATATGGTAGGTTTTTGTGTCCATGTTTGCTAATCTCTAGTAGACCATGAAGTCCACAGTGTATTCTTTAGGACCTGACATACCACAAAAAAATGCTTAAGAAGTGGTTGCTGAATGAATCGGTCAACCAATATTTGAGGATAAAAGCATCTATTAGACTCTGGTTTTTTAACAATGTCCATGTATTTTTTTTTTTTTTTTTTTTTTGACAAAAACTGAAGAGAATCTATTCTGTTTTCTCCTACCCATCCACCACTGCCATTTCTTCCACAGACCAAAGCCGCTTCACCGGGCTGCCCTGTCACACTTACCCACTTGTTTCTGTGGTTGACGTGGGCACCATTGGTTGCCAGGAAAAGAGCTGCTGCCTCATTTCCTGCTTCAGCTGCCCGCTGTAGTAAGCAACTTCCTAGGAGAAAATGGGCATATTCATTCTTCCATTTGCATAAAAATGAGGTCAAGTTCCACACTGCACCACACCCTGCCCTTCCCTACCACCTTTCACAACTTACAAGCCCACACCAGACGCAGGTGACATTTAAGTCTACACAGGCACCCTGTGTGTGGACACAGAGACTCAAATGAGCCTGTGTGGGGAGAAAACACTTGGTCTGGAAGTCAGAAGACATTCATTCCTCCCTGGATTTCCCACTAGCCACCTCCTGGGACCAGGGGGAAGCTATGCCTCCTTACCAGGGTTGGTTAGAACGTAATTTCTCAACAGCAGTGCTACTGACATTTTGGGCCAGATAATTCTTTGCTGTGAGGAGTCTGACCTGTACACAGTGATATTTAGCAGTATCCCTGGCTTCTGCCCAACAGATGCCAGTAACACTCTCAACCTTATTTTATTCATTCATTCATTCATTCATTCATGGTTGCGCTGGGTCTTCGTCGCTGCGCGCGGGCTTTCTCTGGTTGTGGCGAGCGGGGTCTACTCTTCGTTGTGGTGCACGGGCTTCTCATTGCGGTGGAGCATGGGCTCTAGGCGTGTGGGATTCAGTAGTTGCAGCCTTGGGCTCAGTAGTTGTGGCACACGGGCTTAGCTGCTCTGCGGCATGTGGGATCTTCCCAGACCAGGGCTCAAACCCGTGTCCCCTGCATTGGCAAGTGGATTCTTAACCACTGCACCCCGACCCTCAACCTTATTGTGACAATCAAGATTGTCTACAGATGTTACCAAACATCCCTTGGGGGGTGAGGCTTGGGAAGTCATCTCCGAGAACCTCTGGGGTAGATGACCATTTTGAAGACACTGCTCCTTAAATACTTTAGTTTTACTCCTATGGCCTTAAATATGTTTGCTCTTGGCTTAGAAATGTTTTACTTCGCACTATCACTCTTCTAAATAAAAATCTTAGAAAGAAAAAAACAATAGGAAAAACTCTCTTTGACATAAACCACAGCAAGATCTTTTATGACCCACTTCCTAGAGTAATGAAAATAAAAACAAAAATAAACAAATGG
>NC_041227.1:91249530-91270890 GCF_002837175.3 Physeter macrocephalus | reverse complement strand
GCCAAGAGGCACATGAAAAGATGCTCAACATCACTAATTATTAGAGAAATGCAAATCAAAACCACAATGAGGTATCACCTCACACCTAACAGAATGGCCATCATCAAAAAACCTACAAACAATAAATGCTGGAGAGGGTGTGGAGAAAAGGGAACCCTTTTGCACTGCTGGTGGGAATGTAAACTGACAGCCACTGTGGAGAACAGTATGGAGGGTCCTTAAAAAACTAAAAATAGAACTACCATATAACCCAGCAATCCCACTACTGGGCATATACCCTGAGAAAAACCATAATTCAAAAGGACACATGTATCCCAATGTTCACTGCAGCACTATTTACAAAAGCCACGACATGGAAACAACCTAAATGTCCAACAACAGATGAATGGATAAAGAAGATGTGGTACATATATACAATGGAATATTACTTGGTCATAAAAAGGAATGAAATTGGGTCATCTGTAGAGACGTAGATGGACCTAGAGTCTGTCATACAGAGTGAAGTAAGCCAGAAAGAGAAAAACAAACATCGTATATTAACACATATATGTGGAATCTAGCAAAATGGTACAGATGAACCTATCTGCAGGGCAGGAATAGAGACGTAGACGTAGAGAATGGACATGTGGACACAAAGTGGGAAGGGGAGGGTGGGACGAATTGGGAGATTAGGATTGACATATACGCACTACGGTGCATAAAACAGATAGCTAGCGGGAACATGCTACAAAGCACAGGGAGCTCCGCTTGGTGCTCTGTGACGACCTAGATGGGTGGGGTGGGGTGGGGGTGGGGGTGGGGGTGGGGAGGGAGGTCCAAGAGGGAGGGGATATGTGTATACATAGAGCTGATTCACTTCCTTGTACAGCAGAAACTAACACAACATTGTAAACCAATTATACTCAATAAAAAAAATTTTTTTTTCTTCTTTTCCTCTTGAAATGGTTTTAGTCCCAGAACAGTGTTTTCTCTATTAAAATCCATTTCCTTCTTGGATAAACACAAGTCTCACGTTCTACAGCTATGCTATTTGAAAACTCAAAATAAATTAAATACCAGGACTAAAACCAAGGAAAAGCAACGGGACAAAGTACTGCTTTGTTTCCAGGCCATTTTTATCTTTTCCCTCAGAGAAAGTGATTCCACGCCTAGTTGAGAGTCTTTCTAATTGAGAGACCCCTAATGAGAGTCCCATTTTCACTTGTGTAGTCATGCCAGTGTACACAGTAACTAAATCATATACAAGATAACCTGCAACTGCTAAAACAGTACTGATGTGTCTATGAAAATTCAAATTCAAAGTATATAATGTAAAACTGACAGAACTAGCAAGAAAAATGGACAAATCCATAATCGCAGTGACCATTTCTAATATACCTCCCAGAAACTGACAGATCAAGGAGTCCAAAAGTTAGTAAGCTAATGAGTAAGAGCTGAACAGCACAATGAACAAGCTTGATTTAATGGACGTAAACAGAGAATGCTACATGCATCCTACAATTAAAGAATGCAATTCTTTTCAAGTACATGTCAGACTTTCATAAAAACTGTTATCTCTAAGAGTCTAACATTCAAGTCCGAAACACCAAAGAACCGATCTCTTATATGTCACACTCTTCTATAATGCAGTTAAATCAGAAATCAGTAGAAGTATGGTCAATAACCAACAAACATTTATAAATTAAAAGCTATTTAGTAACTATCTGATTTCCACAGGATCTTTAGTCTAAAACAGTTCTGCCTGTACTCCCTATCCTGCAGTACTGCTGCCTTTAGCTTTTATGTCACCCAAAGGGTGATTTCATTTGACCTTTATTTAAAGTTAATTATTAACTTCTTTTAGGAGAAGGGATATTTAATATCTTTTTTTTTTTTTTTTTGGCCAAGATCTTTTATGACCCACTTCCTAGAGTAATGAAAATAAAAACAAAAATAAACAAATGGGACCTAATTAAACTTAAAAGCTTTTGCACAGCAAAGGAAACCATAAACCAGACGAAAATACAACCCTCAGAATGGGAGAAAATATTTGCAAACAAAGCAACGGACAAAGGATTAATCTCCGAAATATACAAACAGCTCATGGAGCTCAATATCAAAAAAAACCAAACAACCCAATTAAAATGAGTGGAAGACCTAAATAGACATTTCACCAAAGAAGACATACAGATGGCCAAGAGGCACATGAAAAGATGCTCAACATCACTAATTATTAGAGAAATGCAAATCAAAACCACAATGAGGTATCACCTCACACCTAACAGAATGGCCATCATCAAAAAACCTACAAACAATAAATGCTGGAGAGGGTGTGGAGAAAAGGGAACCCTTTTGCACTGCTGGTGGGAATGTAAACTGACAGCCACTGTGGAGAACAGTATGGAGGGTCCTTAAAAAACTAAAAATAGAACTACCATATAACCCAGCAATCCCACTACTGGGCATATACCCTGAGAAAAACCATAATTCAAAAGGACACATGTATCCCAATGTTCACTGCAGCACTATTTACAAAAGCCACGACATGGAAACAACCTAAATGTCCAACAACAGATGAATGGATAAAGAAGATGTGGTACATATATACAATGGAATATTACTTGGTCATAAAAAGGAATGAAATTGGGTCATCTGTAGAGACGTAGATGGACCTAGAGTCTGTCATACAGAGTGAAGTAAGCCAGAAAGAGAAAAACAAACATCGTATATTAACACATATATGTGGAATCTAGCAAAATGGTACAGATGAACCTATCTGCAGGGCAGGAATAGAGACGTAGACGTAGAGAATGGACATGTGGACACAAAGTGGGAAGGGGAGGGTGGGACGAATTGGGAGATTAGGATTGACATATACGCACTACGGTGCATAAAACAGATAGCTAGCGGGAACATGCTACAAAGCACAGGGAGCTCCGCTTGGTGCTCTGTGACGACCTAGATGGGTGGGGTGGGGTGGGGGTGGGGGTGGGGGTGGGGAGGGAGGTCCAAGAGGGAGGGGATATGTGTATACATAGAGCTGATTCACTTCCTTGTACAGCAGAAACTAACACAACATTGTAAACCAATTATACTCAATAAAAAAAATTTTTTTTTCTTCTTTTCCTCTTGAAATGGTTTTAGTCCCAGAACAGTGTTTTCTCTATTAAAATCCATTTCCTTCTTGGATAAACACAAGTCTCACGTTCTACAGCTATGCTATTTGAAAACTCAAAATAAATTAAATACCAGGACTAAAACCAAGGAAAAGCAACGGGACAAAGTACTGCTTTGTTTCCAGGCCATTTTTATCTTTTCCCTCAGAGAAAGTGATTCCACGCCTAGTTGAGAGTCTTTCTAATTGAGAGACCCCTAATGAGAGTCCCATTTTCACTTGTGTAGTCATGCCAGTGTACACAGTAACTAAATCATATACAAGATAACCTGCAACTGCTAAAACAGTACTGATGTGTCTATGAAAATTCAAATTCAAAGTATATAATGTAAAACTGACAGAACTAGCAAGAAAAATGGACAAATCCATAATCGCAGTGACCATTTCTAATATACCTCCCAGAAACTGACAGATCAAGGAGTCCAAAAGTTAGTAAGCTAATGAGTAAGAGCTGAACAGCACAATGAACAAGCTTGATTTAATGGACGTAAACAGAGAATGCTACATGCATCCTACAATTAAAGAATGCAATTCTTTTCAAGTACATGTCAGACTTTCATAAAAACTGTTATCTCTAAGAGTCTAACATTCAAGTCCGAAACACCAAAGAACCGATCTCTTATATGTCACACTCTTCTATAATGCAGTTAAATCAGAAATCAGTAGAAGTATGGTCAATAACCAACAAACATTTATAAATTAAAAGCTATTTAGTAACTATCTGATTTCCACAGGATCTTTAGTCTAAAACAGTTCTGCCTGTACTCCCTATCCTGTAGTACTGCTGCCTTTAGCTTTTATGTCACCCAAAGGGTGATTTCATTTGACCTTTATTTAAAGTTAATTATTAACTTCTTTTAGGAGAAGGGATATTTAATATCTTTTTTTTTTTTTTTTTGGCCAATTCCCCTCATTAGTGGCACTTAGGCATGCTTTTATACACTGCTAGCACTCAATACTGAACCATATGGAATCCCGCTCCTTAAAATATCCCCCCTTTTTATTTAGTCAGATCAAGGACATATTCACATTAAAACAGTGGTTCTCAAAGTGTGGTCTTTGGATTCGTAGGGGTTCCTCAGAGTCTTTCAGGGGGTCCAGGAGGTCAAAACTATTTTCATAATAATAATACTTGATGTCATCTGCTTTCTCCCCCTGTGCTGACATTTGCACTGATGGCACAAAAGCAATGGTGGATCAAACTGGGGAGCCTTAACACCAGTCAAGGCAGGGGCCCCCAAATGTACTAGTGGTCGTCACTGTACTCCTCACGGCCATGCACTCGGTCAGAAAAATAACCAGTTTCACTTACGGTGGCCCTTGATAAAGCAGTAAAAATTACTAACTTTAATAAATCTCAACACTGAGTACATGTCTTTAAAATTCTGTGTGACAAAATAAGAAGTATGCATAAAGTATATAAAATATGTTACATCTGTTGTGTAACAAATTACACAAGTTGTCTCAAAGGAAAGCACTTGTGCCACTGTTTCACTGCAAGCTGAACTAACAGTTTTTTCATGGAACACCATTTTTACTTGAAAGAATGACTGATTAATAAACTATGGTTATTCAAACCTGAGTATCTGACAGACAATTTCTTAAAAAGTAAGCCTGTCTCTGTCAGAAAAACAACTGGCGATATTTCCACCAAATGACAAAATTTGATCTTCCAAGTGAAATATTAGAATTTTGGAAAAATTTTGTCTGCAACTGTAAGTTTAACAGCTTCTCAATACTGAAAGACTTTTCCAATGAGATCAGTGGTGATATTAATAAATGTGATTCTAAAATAAATGAACATTTTGAAGATCTGCATAACTCAGTGAAACAAGATTTTCCAAATGACTAAGGCATGATGTTACAAAATCACACATGAAGAAATCCATTCAAAGCACACACAGACCATGGATTTTATATAACAGAGTACAAAAAGTTCACTGATATAGTTTCAGATTCCATATTGCAACTAACCTTAAAAAAATTATACCTTGATAAATTCTGCTTGCTGTAGTAGCAAAGAAATATATACACAATTATCTGAAAAGGCTCTTAAAATATGCCTTGTTTTCCAACTACATCAGTGTGTGAGGCTATTTTCTTTAACCAAAACAAAGTATCTCAAAAGACTGAATACAGATGCAGATACTAGAAACCAGTCACTCTTTCAACTAAATTTTGTTCTGGAAGTTATTCTTCATAAAAAATGTTATATGTCAACATAAAATGGTTTGTCGTTATTATTATTAATTAATACATCTTTTAAAAATTTCTCAGTTTTAATTCCTAATATGGTAAATACCAAAGATATCCACTTAAACAAAAGCTCTTTGGGATATAATTTTTAAGAGGGTGAAAAGAGTTCCGAGTCCAAAAAGACTGAAATTCACTGCATTAAATAAATAGAAGTGTTTCAGCTTAAAGGACTTATCGAGTCTGGCTAGATTTTTGGAAGCACAAGATCGGGCTTTTTCCTATGGTTAAAATTACGTACAAAATAATTCTCATAATAGCATGCCGTTCAGTTTTTAAATTTTTGGTAAAAACACTGACACGATATTTCATGGGGTCTCCAGACTTGAGCATCAGCTCTTAGGGGTCTGTGTTTTACCTGTTATTGTATCAGGTGCATTGGTGTTGCTGCCACGCTGAATGAGTCTGGCTGCAAAGCTATTTTCATCAAATGAAGTCCCATTTACCACAGGGAGGTCTTCAAAGGGATTTACGGACTGGTCGGAAGACACAGTGATGTACTGCACGGCAAGCCACAGAGCTGTGCTGCCCTCATGGTCTTTCAGCTCTAAATCTAATCTGGAATGAGGAAGCAATGTGAATAGCAAGTATAATCGTCTTCTGACACTCTGTACTGTCAACAGCCTCATTCTTTCTCTTTGTACTTTATGAATGACAATTTTTTATTTTACTTTTACTTATTAAAATGGATAATGCTGAAAGACATTTTAAGAGAATTATTTTTCACTCACAATCCCACCCTCACAACTGCTTTTTCATTTCTCCATGTGTCCCTACGTACTGTTTACACTGCAGCAACTGGTTGAACACGTATTCATTCCTGGCCATGATGGACAAGTGCAAGGGAGACCTACAGGACGAAGAAGAGGCGTCAATTCAGGACAGGCCCAGTTCAGGACTACTCACAGCAGGAGGCAACTAGAATCCACAAGAAATTCCCCATTTCTGCCAGAGTTTCTTTTTCTATCCTGACAAACAGTTTTCCAAAACCATGACCAAGTATCAAAGGATGAAAATGGACTTGATTATATGTTACAATTTATTCAGTAGCCAAAAGAACAAGAATCAATAAAAGGAAGAGATATAAAATACTCTTCAATTAAATACTGACCCTCATTGAATGTATATGTACTCACGTTTTTAAAACAAATAAAACAGTAGTTTCTGCCATAGGTATGCCTACTTTCCCCTACGTATCCTCCAGAATTCTGAAAAGAAATTTTTTTCTTCCCATAATTCTCTGTTATACTCAAACACATTATGAGTGGCAACGGTAGGAATGGATTCACCGCTCTTCACTGCTTTTATTTAGCCCTCACGTGCCCTGAGGAAGATGGCCACCACAGAGCACAGGAACCCCCAGGCTGCTATCTATCGCCGAGGTACAGAATTTATTACACTTGCGGGAAAAAATTAAGGAATCACCAGAAGAAAAAAAAGAATGCAGTTATTCTGGGAAATAAGGTAATTATGACATTATACTGAGTTCATGGAGATCCACCTTATTTAAGGACCCTAGTCATCACACAAATCTATTTTCCTATTCTGAGGACCTCACAGCTATTTCTTGAGAGGGTTTTTTAACGGTATAAAATACTGAGCTGCTATGATAAGAAGTGGGTTCCCCTAGTGTTGGTGATTCAGGTGGCTTAACTCCCTTAAATGCCTCACACACTGCTGTCCCAGAAATAAGCAGCCCGTTCTCAGATTCTAAACCACAAGGAATCCTCAACCAAATATTTCTGGGAAGGGGCAAAAGGAACACGACAACTGCTATCAGTGGAAGAAGATGGCAAGCTGTGTGGACAGAGCTGTCTAAAGCAGAGGTATTTACAGGAAGGTGGACATGGAGTTTTGTGGAGATGACAGAAACTGCTTAAAGATCCAAGGACCTCAGTTACCCAGGATGGAGATGGTTTCCCCAAATGCCTCTGGCCTTAGTCGTCTCTCTCATTTGCAAAACGAATCAATGTTTGTAACTTCCACAAAATTCAGAGTGAATAATGCTGAACTAAAAAACATGAAGTCCCCGCCTGCCAGTTATGCGCCACCATAAAATAACATTCTGGGAACTGTGCTCAGAGCAGGTGATCTGCTCCCCGACTTACCTGCCCTTGCTGTCCTGCATGTTGGGGTTGGCGCCAGCCTGCAGGAGGGCCTCTGCAATCTGTGCCATCTCGGACATCACATCTGCTGGGTGTTTTTTTGAACCGTACGATGCTACAAGGTGCAACGGTGTCTCCTGGGCGCCCAACGTAGCAGCATTGACAAGGGCCCCGTTCTTAATGAGGAAAGTGGCAGCAAAGAGATCTCCTTGAAAAGAAACAATAGAAGAAATGGTCACATATGACAACACACAGGGCAAGCTTTTCTGACCAGTGCTTCCTCAAAAAGGTACCAGTCAGTAACCGTAGACAAAGACGATCTCATCATTGAGATCATGGACTTACATACTCAAATTCAACTTCTGATTACCTCTTGTCATCTGTCCTGACCCCTCGCTTCAATATCACTTCACAATTTTAAGCATACCAGGCTTCTATCCTTCAAAGGTCATTAACTCTCATAAAAGGTTCTGAGATTCCTCCACAACACAATTTATCTCCCTCTTTCATTCCTGACCACAGTCTGTACCTAAGCAATACTTACCTCTAACCTGCTATACTTGCAGTGGCTCTTACAAAGGCACTTATGAGAAGTTTTCCTTTATATCTTGCAACACCGTTTCATATTCTTCAACTATACTTCTGCTGTCTGAATATCGAGAATGGGGCTTAGGATTTCAGGAGTGGCAAAGCTCTCAAGTCTGTTAGCTGTATTCCTGTATTATTCATCTGAATAATATGAGTTTCATCTAGTCTTCAGTAGACATGGAATTTCAAAATCAACTGGTTTTCAATATTTCCCATCTGCTCTATTCTTTCTTCCAAGGGACCATCTTGCTGGAGAGTGTGAGCTCTGGCACTGACGTGGCTAGGCCAACCCCAGGCCCCTCATATCCTGATTGGTCCATGTCTGATTTATTTTTGTAGCTACCACTGTCTTATACAAAACAGGAACCAGGGAAATGTTTGGGAAGAAAATGGATTGACTGGTTGAAGTTATACGGTTCCACTTTAACAGACTGGCTCTAATCCCAATCAATTATGATTTTGGGTAACTTAAGAGTTCTCTAACCAGACCCTTCTGAAATCTTTTCATTCTTCTGTCCCTGATTTTTTTCTTGGGGGGTAGGGGAAGATACAATCTTTACCAGCATTGTGTGCAAAGGACCAAAGCTTAGATTTCTTTACAAAAAGATGTCGGTAGAGCTCTGAAAGTAGCAGGTAACATGCATATCAGGGATTAGCCTGGGTCAGGTCTTTGCTGTCCATATGTACAAAGACATAATAGGGTTCTCAGTAGGGCCCTAATGTGTAATATGAACAAACCCCACAGAGATTCAGTCTAGGAGAGAATATGTAAAAACAATACATTAGCAATAGAATAAAATATCCTAGAGAAAGTCACTTACATTCTGGAAGTGGAAAGAAATTTTAGAATTATGAGGACAGAGAGCCTTAAAATGACAAATCTGATTAATAACGTACTGGGGAGAGGTGAAATGTGGTTTCATTATCTTTAAGCTTGGCATATATTCCAAACTAAGTAGTAAACGGATAGTAAAGCTAAAATATGTCAATGAAAAACTTATTATACACACAGAAGATAAACTGGGCCATACTGCACACAGTAATAAGGGTACAGATCAATGGTTGGATTCAGATGGATGGCATAATAAAAAATACTTTTTATATCTTATGCCCTCTTAAAAAGAATCATAGCTTTTAGATTAGATTTACTTTACTCATAAGCGCTGAAGTTTTTTTTTTTAACTTACACATATATACATACATACAATATACGCACCCTACACAAAAAGTTATTTAGGAATTATTGGCAACTGAAAATTGATGATGTTTTACATTAACAGAAAGTCAGCCCATGGATATACAACCCAGAGGAAATAGACAACTGACATCTAAAAAGCAGAACAAAGAGAGGGAATAGAAAATGCCAAAAACACCATTTATAAAGTTTCTGTCAATAAGAAAACTTCTAATACATTTTAGAACGATTTCCATCAAAAACCATTAAAACGGGCTTCCCTGGTGGCACAGTGGTTGAGAGTCCGCCTGCCGATGCAGGGGACACGGGTTCGCGCCCCGGTCCGGGAGGATCCCACATGCCGCGGAGCGGCTGGGCCCGTGAGCCGTGGCCGCTGAGCCTGCGCGTCCGGAGCCTGTGCTCCGCAACATGAGAGGCCGCAGCAGTGAGAGGCCCGCGTACCGCAAAAAACAAAACAAAACAAAAAAACCACCATTAAAAAAAAAACTGTTTGGTGCTTAACAGTTCCAATTACTTCATCACTTCACTCCCTGAAACTGCCAAGTAAATGTATAATGACTTGTCCACATAAAAATATTCCTAACAATGTAGTTAATGTTTTAAAAAAATCCACACACAATTTTTCATTATTTAATTAACAAAAGCTGTAGCTCATGCTGCTCCAGTTGGTGGCATCATCTGCAAACCTCCTACAAACAATTAGATAGGAGCATGCTGCTTAAGAGACCCACTGATTGATACTGATCATCAAGGAAAATAAGCACAAGATTGTTTTAAAAAGCAAGGATTCATCTTCTTGCCCAGATCCAGCTAATCAGAGGAGATGGCAACCCTCTGGTCACATGTATATCTCCTGTGGACTCACTCACAGACGCACTCTCGATACAAACTGATGGGTACATTTCGTTATTAGGATGATTAGTGAGTCTTCTGGTTAGAGATTCTAATGTGTGTCCACAACCAGACCTAAACCTCATATACTAAGGATCTTCACTCATATTACAATGAACTTAAAGTAAGGTTAACAGTTAAATTTCAGGTATATTACTCAATTTAATCATTTGGGCAGGTCAACAGACTGACAGCTCAAGGTGAAGAAGGAAAGGTGAAAACAATTCCTACAGAAATTGAAGCTGGTCGTGGCACTGCAACACAGGGGCAAGGTAAGAGCTGCAGGCTGACCCTACCACATGGTAGTCACTGGGCTAGGTGTGCTACTAATCTGTCTCTCAGTCTCCCAACAACCAGTAAAGCAGAAATGATTCCCACCTTACAGGTGAGGAAAAGGAGACTCAAGAATGGTTAAATGACTCGTCCAAGGCCACAGAGTAAGTGGATGAGCCAGGATTCCCATCTTGGTACATCCAGGCTCCAATGCCAATACTCCGTGCTCGGGCTTCCCTGGTGGCGCAGTGGTTCAGAGTCCGCCTGCCGATGCAGGGGACGCGGGTTCGTGCCCCGGTCCGGGAAGATCCCACATGCCGCGGAGCGGCTGCGCCCGTGAGCCATGGCCGCTGAGCCTGCGCATCCGGAGCCTGTGCTCCGCAACGGGAGAGGCCACAACAGCGAGAGGCCCGCGTACCGCAAAAAAAAAAAAAAAAAAAAAAATACTCCGTGCTCCACACCAGGCCACACTGCCACGTTCAACAATCAAGTTTACCATGCCCACACTGCAGCCCACATGCTTGCAAGCAACTAATAAATTCAGAGCAGAAGATT
This sequence comes from Physeter macrocephalus, assembly GCF_002837175.3. NCBI lineage: Eukaryota > Metazoa > Chordata > Mammalia > Artiodactyla > Physeteridae > Physeter > Physeter macrocephalus. The sequence continues at coordinate 91,259,876 of NC_041227.1, read as the reverse complement.
AAATCATCTGCAAATAAGCACCATAAATGCACCACCAATTCTTGGCAATTCTTGTAACTAAGCAATCATCAAAATATTTAATAACTCATCAAAGATGTTTTTTCATCATACATAAGAATTTAAGTCCTTAAGAGGAAAGAGACAATTCTGAGATTGTTTTTTTAGTAACAAGTTTATTTGTTTCCAAAATAAACATTTCAGACACTAAACAGTATGGGAAAGAATAGTTCCTGATGTGGTGGAAACTTTCCCCACTGAACACACACCCAGTGCTCAGCATCCAATGGCTTTGCACAGTGTGGAGTGGTGCTTGGGAAAAATGCATCTGCTCTTGACACTGACATACTCTAAGGATTTCCTTCCCAATGATGAACAAAATTTTCCTCTCCATCAGCCAGCATGCTTAACACTCTTAACACATGACTTAGAGGAATATTTATATTAAAACCTATGCCCAAAAAGGGCAAAGCCACAGCTGCAACAGGACCTTATTTGAAGTAACTACATTCCACCAACTAGAAGCAACTTGTGAATAGTTAAAGTGTAGCAGAGATAATAACAGTATTAGCACAACTGGAAGGTTAAACATACATGATTAAGATATGGGGAAACCATTACACGTATTCTGTTTTTGATGTCCGCATGTAAACAAAAAAGTGGCCACAGCCAAGTACTTCAATCAAGTCATCTATCCCTCTACAAAATGAAGGCTTTGAGATTTGAAAGGTTTCTTTCCATACTGGAACTCTACCCCAATATAGCTTTCCACTCTGTCAAAAAAATGACTACTGCAAAGTAGAGTCAGGCCGGATCCATTTGGGACTTGAGAATTATTAAGGCCACGGGAAAAACAAAAGACTAGTACTTGTTTCCCTTTAATTCAATAAGGTGAAAATGCTTTGATCGTAATTCTATCACTTACATAGCTTCCCACTACTAATGACAATGTACTCCAACACAGCTACAATTTCAAATAACTTCCCAAGAATAAAATGAAACTTTATCACTTTGTCATGATCTATGAGAAGTCTATTCTGTAAAAGTGAAAACTCTGAATCCAAGAATATGTTTAAATATTCGTGTTCTTGATATTTTCCCTCTCTTACAGTAACTGATACAAGTGAAGTCTTCCTAGCACAATTTCTGGAGAAAGTGATGTATTGAATAAGCAAATAACACATCAATTGCTTACAAGTAAAAGGTACTTTTTCTATAAGTACCATCTTTCTAGCCTTCCTCTGGGGGTCCTGCTGACACTCTGAAGAGCCTAACCAACAAGGCATAAGGCAATAGCTCTTCCATCTCTCTTCTGACCCACCGATCACAAATTCTAAATCATGTAGCCTGCAAGTACAGACTCAAGAAGCCTTTGAGAATCTGTGGAACAGGAACAGGGTCAGAGAGTCTTCAAAAGTTACCTGGATAAAGGTAAAATTGCCCACTGCAAAAAATATAAAATACGCTTCTTCCTACCTCTTTGGATGCCTTTATGTAACAAGCTCCAGCCATTCTTGTCCACCATGTCCACATCAGCTTTGTGACTAACCAGAGTGGTGGCGATACTCTCTAGTCGTCGTGAAAGGGCTAGATCTAAAGCAAGATCTCCGTTATGATCCAACTCATTCAGCTTCCCAGGGAGCTGCACAGAGAAATTTTTAAATCAGCACCCATCCAGTAGAGAATACAACTAAATCTCTCACACCTTGACTCTTAAAAATCATCTCACACAAATGTCAAATTTTAGTCCTATAACTTACTATAGCTTACTCTCCAAATTCAACTGAATTCACAAACTTCTCTCAGGCCTCCTCAGGGCTCATGCCTTTCAGGGAGCCCAGGACTAACGGGGATCACAGAGCAGGTGCAAACACCATGGAAGACAGTACAAGGGGGAAATGCAGACAATGCTGTAGGAACACAAGTGTCAGGACAGAGGTTCAGAGAGCCTGATGGGAAACAGCTCACATTTTCACAGAAGACTGTGATTTAACTATCTAATTCCTCCTAGCAGTTTAATGCCTCCCCCACACCCTGGACACCCAGGATAAAACACATGACACAGCCATCTGTCAAGAGCAGCTACATTTCTTCTAAGGCGGTGCGGTAAGCAGAATAACAGCCCCCAAAGATGTCCACGTCCTAATCCCCCGAACCTTTGACTATGTCACCTCACACAATGAAAGGCACTTGGCAGATGTGATTACGGTTAAGGACCCTGAGATGGGGAGAGTGTCCCTGGACTATCCAGGAGGGCCCAATCTATCTAATCCCATGTGTCCTTAAAAGTGAAAGAGGGAAGCAGAAGAGTTGGTCAGACAGTTGTGACACGAGAAAGACTTGATTTGCCACTATTGGCTTTGAAGACAGAGGAAGGGGGCCACGGGCTAAGGAAATGTGGTGGCCTCTAGAACCTGAGAATGGCCCTGACTCAGCTGACAGCCAGAAGAAAATGGGGATGTTGGTCCTATAACCACAAGGAACTGAACTCTGCCAACAACCCAAACAAGCAGGCTTCCCTAGAGCCTCCGGAAAGGAACACAGCCTGCCAACACCTTGACTTCTAGACGGGTGACGCCTGTACTGGACTTCCAAGCTACAAAACGATAAGATAATAAATTTGTGTTGTTTTAAGCCACTAGGTTTGTGGTAATTTCTTACAGTAGCAAAAGGAAAACTAAAGCAGATTTTGGTACCTGGAAGTTAAGTACTGCTGTAACAACTATCTAAAAATGCGGATGTGTCTTTGGAAGTGGGCAACGGGCAGAGGCTGGAAGAACACTGAGAAGCATGATAGGAAAAGCTCAGACTGCCTTGAACAAACTACTAGTAGAAATATGTACATTAAAGACTGCCAGCAATGGCTCAGAGAAAGTGAGGAGCATTGTAGAGAAGAACAAGAGAAGTATAGTTTGGGGAAAAGGTATAGTACCTGTGAATCCATTTCAATTAGATAAAGGAAGACCACATCTTCTCTCTCCACTTTGATAGCTTTATGTAATGGGTACTCAGTCTTGGACTTGATCATTTTGTATAACAACTGAGCACTCATGCTGCTGAAGTCCTCCTTTCGTAAGTCATCCTAAGGATTAAAAAGACAGTGAAAAGCAGAACAGATTCAACATATCAACAATAACGACAACTGACATTTCTTAAGAAGCCTGTGGAATGTGGCTGGCCCTATTTTAAAGGGCTTAACATTTCCCAACTCATTTAATCCTCACGAAAACCCTATGAGGTAGGCACTATTATTATCCCCATTCACAGATGAAGAAAGTAAAGCATAAAGAGGCTAAACAGCGTGCCCAGCTCGCACAATGAGCGAACGGCCAAGCCGGGATCTGGAGCCCAGAGGCCCACCTGCCCAGCGAGGAATCTTTCTATGGAACCAGGTCCCAAGCCCGTCTTCTGACTTCCAGTGAAGGTGCTTTTCCACACCTCTCAGTCTCACACTCACCCAATGACTTGCAATAATTTCTGCACAGTAGTTCATCAGCGTGCCGGCGTTCAGTTCCTCCGCGGTCTGATAGAAGCGGATACAGTTCCTGACATTCACCAGGGACATCACACCCTTCTCACATCTACGAGACAATTTTAATGATCAACAGTATTATTAGGACCAATTTATTCATAAACAAACAAACCAAAGCAATAATCTGTGTACTGCCTGGCCATGTCCAATAGCACTAAAGTGTAAGGTTTAAGCAAAGCAGCTACAAATGAATTGTAGCTGAGTTACTATATTTTATAAGTCCTAGAACTTCATTATTATATTGCTCATTCTGGTCAGAACCAAAATAACCTGTAAATAAATATGTTAAGCATAACCCCCCAACTGCCTTGAAAGTAATCACTTGAAACTCGGTAATCATACCACACAGGCAATTGTAACATCAAACACGCAATGCATCAAATTCAGTCCTTTGATATTTAATTGTATGGGACACGTTTGCAGTTCCCACTAGCACAACTCTATCACGCAACCAGTGTGGCTTAGAAATCACTTCAAATATGAGGCTCTATGCCTCAATAAATGAACACCTCCTTAAAAGTCTTCCCCAAATGGTGATCTATATGGTATGTGAATTATAACTCAATAAAGCTGATTTTAGAAAGCCCACTTTAAAAATCTATCATGTATAGAAACAATCGAGTTACGAGTCAAACTACAGTACACCAGACAGAGAAGAACCGGCTACAACGGATGTCCCATAGAGCCTGGTAACAACATGACAACAACAACAGCAACAATAACAAGACTCTCACAATCACTAAGAGAGCCCCAACTACGTCAGGGAAGAGAGGGCTGCACGCAGACCTCTGGTAGCACAAAGCAGGCACACGCATGTCCTAGACTAGAAGATGTAGCACTGGGAAGGCCCACACTTCCACTGCCCCAGAATTCCTGGAAACCTTGGTGGGTCTCCACAGCACAGGGCCCGGGGGAAGGAGGCAGGTGACACGGCCCTCCCATCTCCTTTGCCTGAACATCTCCCTACAAATCAGGCTCACCTCCAAGGGCAGTCGAGAGGCCTAATGTGGCATCAGGTACTCCCTGACACCCCACCGCTGCTTCTGTCCCCAGCTCCCACAAAAACCATGTTCTGATCACAAGGGCAGCATACAGTGCAGAACGCAAAGTGAACCGTGAGGTAAGAATGACCTGAGTTGAGGCCCACGGAATTTGAGGGGCCAAACTACACGAGCTCCCTGTGACCCCACCTCCTCCCCTGTGAGACATTACTCTATCTCAGAGGTTTAGGGGATCTCTGTGTGTTTTCCAAGATAAAGGAAAACTATGTAAGCCTCGCACAGTCTGAGGTACATAGGAGGTATGCCTGCTTGCAAGCTGAGGTCCTTCTCAAGGAAGCTGCATAATTTAATAACTAATACGAATGGGTTTCAGTACTACCATAAATAAGAATAACTGACTGGCTAGCGGATAACTCCCAATTCCAACAGGTGAGGTTTGGATACCAAGGGGAGAGTGGGAGATGGGGGAGGAAAGTCATGAGAAAGACCTGGGACGAAGGGGGAACAAACTTTCTAAACCTCGTAAGTGAGACCTTAGGCCAGGAGCAAGAATAATCGTGGAGTCATTTCTCCATCTGGCAGTAAATGCAGGCACCCATTTTATTCCAAGACCTGTGCTTAAGTGCTTTGTTTTTAAGCTACACAGCTTGGTGTGAAGAAGCATCTCCCCCAGGGCACTTTTAAATCAAATTGTCACAATATCTAAATAAGTTACTATAATAATGAATAACAATGTTCTGTTTCTGAGCCTCTGCTGTCTGTACCACTTGTTTCCCCAAACTGTTAGCAGACTGACGGCAATGTCTGAAATCGTTCTGACCCAGGCTATGAAATCCGAGCATCCCAGGAGAAAAGTCCTCTTTTCAGGTACGTGAAACTTTTACCACTTTTACAATGACAAATATCCTAATGTCCTAAAACATGGTGTGATCTCAGGGAGTACTGACTTTACAAAGCATTTTTACGGACAAATGCTGAGAGTCTGAAAATTCCATTCCCCTCCTTACTACTGCCAAAATACACTGCATCAACATACTCAACTATGTTTCATGAAGACAGATGTTTTGTTACAACTGGCAGACACTTCATTTTCACTAAATTCTGGGATCCCCAGAGAGCCATTCACTATTTGGAAAACCTATAAATAGTAACTGACATGATCTACACAACTGAGGAACATGTAATTAGATCTAAAAACTCAGATTCTCAGTTCATATCTTCTCTTTGAAAAGCAGCAAGGCAGACTAACTTTCCTCTAAAGGGATTTTGTTGCTGTTAATACACGTTTTTCATTTTAGAGTACAAAAGGGACACAGATGCACAAAAATGATAAACCTAATTTTTAAAGCACAAAGTCAAGCATATACTCAAGCGTCCCACAAACTCCTGTCTAGTTTTTTGTCAATCCCATGTGTGAATATAAGGCAGAAAAATTACTGAAAGAATGAACAACAAAAGGTTAACAGTGGTTGAATTACAGACGATTTACTTTTTTTCTTTATATCATTCTATACTTTCTAAATACCGCAAACTGAATATGTAGTTAATAATCAGGAAAAAATTATATAAACTGTCAGTTGTTAGCATACACCATTAATTCTCTCCTTTTTAAAGAGTATTTTCCTGATAATGCTTATGCCCAAAATTTCCTTCTCACCAAACTGGTGATAGCATTCCCAAACCACCAAGACCCCTACGTTACAAAATGAGCAACACCGGCTTCACGTTTCACTGCACACTTTGTGCTGGGGCCCTTTCACTGACTCTTTCAAATGTGTAATTTCTCCTGCAGACAGCAGTGGGCGCTATGTGACCCTTCAAAAGCCAACAATTGAACCCGCTACTGGGTCTCGTCCATCCCAGCCCTTAACAAAGCCATGACAGATAAACTTAATGCCCACATCCAACAATACAAGACTGAGCATCTGGTAATGTTGACAGTTATGAAGCCTAATCAGTCAATAAACAACAAACATTCTAATTAAAGAATCCATTACATAGATTACAATTATCTAAACTACTCCAAGCTGCAGGGCACTTTTATCAAAGCAATTTAATTTACAAGCAAGTTTGACAAGGTCAATGGGAGAAAGCTCAGGAAATCTGGGGGGGGGGGGGAGAAGTAGATATAAATCACACTCAATCTAATTAAAATTATTCTCATTTCACTCTCAGATGATTCAAAAACTCACCCAAAGAAAGGCCCTGACAGTAAAGTTATCTTTGCTAACCTAATACTATATGGACCTACAAACCTTAGACCTGCTTGTTTGGTTTTTTTTTTACTTATTGGATTTAGGTATTAAAATGCACTCAAGCCCACATCAATCACAGACAGTCAGGAGTAACCTGTGTACTTGACTCATGTGGGGCACAGTGGGCCATCTCAGGGGAAACAGCAGCCTCACAATGAAAACAGAACAAGCAGCTCTAGTAGCAAGGTCTCTCTTGACTCACTGAGGGCAACACAACAAGTGGAATGCCTCTTGATAGCTGAAACTACCTCTCCACCCACCCAGGAAAAAAGCCATTCCTTCACGCATGCAGAATACAAAAGATTACTAAGTGACATAAAAAGACGCTCCATCTACCAAGCTGACTACCAAGGGCCATATCGCCAACAAAAACTAAAGGGCATTTTGCTTGATATCGTCTGGTGAACGTTTTGTTTTCCGTTGTTATAAAGGCCAACTCGGGAGAGCAACAGAGAAAATGCAATATAAAAAACATAGGAGGCTATCTCCTTGGAACCTAAAAAGCAGTTAACAAATGAAGTGAGACCTCAGAAACACTATAAAACTTACTGAGGCAGATTCTCATGTACTAATTTAGTCATTAATGATGGGTTTCTAACAAGAGAATATGACCAAGAACTCCTTCTAAGTAGATATATCAGAAAGTAGAATAAAATGTCAAAAGGAAATGGTATAGGAGGGAAAGTTGAGGCGTTGGACATTGGATTATATTATTTCATATTCAGTTCATCAGTTCACCCAGCTATGTAATCTCAGGTAATAAACCAGTGAAAGAAAAGAGAATACCTAAAAGCTTTGGCAAAATTTAGCTTACAAGATAACACAAAGCAAGGGAGATAAAATTCTCTCCCCACTATTGCGTTTAAAAGAACACCTTGCAAAAGTTATTTACATTAGCAGAAGCAGCTGTTTTCCCAGAGCTTGGCATAATTAAAGCTCAGCCACCACCATCTGAGGTGCTTGAATATATCTGCTGTGACTTGCCTCTCCCTAAGGAGCTGTAGCTGAAACCGATTAGCTAGTTTCATCAGCTCAGTCAGGAACACATCATCTTCTCTGAACTCCAACTCATCCGTATAGATCCAGCGAAGCATTGTCATGGTCACCTCAGGGTTAGCATCTGGTTAAAGAAAGGAAGTAGAAAAACTCTGAAAACAAAGCACAGATGACATACTCAGGCCTTCTTGAGGACCCCTAAAAGTTGAGGATAATAAACTAAATTCTGGTAGACCCCAAAGAAATATCACACAGCCATTAAAAATGGTAATTAGGCATTTGGGGTACCATCTGACTCCAGAAAAGTGTTAAAAGTTCTGCACGGGGCAGTAGGTGGGGGAAATGAACCTATTAAAGATATAAGTCAAATAAACTGGGGGAAACTATTTTAAACATATGGCAAAGAGCTTACATTCTAATAAAAAGATCTTACAAATAAAAGTGAGAAGATGGACACTCAACGGAAATATCAGCAATGGATATAAATAGGTAATTCACAAAGATAAATAAAATGGCCAATAAACCTTACTGATAACTAAATATAAACTTAAACTAGAATACTTTTTTTGTTTCTCAGACTAGCAAAGATTCTTAAAAGTGCATAACCTTTTTTTTTTCTTTTGGCTGTGCTGCAGTGGAAGAGCAGAGTCTTAACCACTGGACTGCCAGGGAAGTGCATAACCTTTGACACAGCAATCATACATATAGATTATTATCCTAAGAAAATAACTAAGAAAATACAGAGAAACATAAGATAGTCAATGCAGTATTATTTTTAATAATGAAAAACTGGAGCAAAACTCTTAAGAGAACTAATTAAATAAATTAGAGTATAAACTGGAAAATGTTGCATCAATTAAAATTATTTAAATCTATATTCAACATAAAAAGATATTCACTACATAGCAAGTAAAAAAACTACATAACTAAAAATACATGTATTAAATGATCTCACTTTTTGTTAGATATATTTGTCTGTGTATATATGTGTGTGTATACACATACATACACATACACACACACACACACACACACACACACACACACACACTCACACAAACACATAGTTTTGTGTCTGTCTTCCATCCAAGTACTAACCAAATCCGACCCTACTTAGCTTCCAAGATCAGACAAAATCGAAGACATTCTGGTGGTATGACCACAGAGAGACTGTCCATCTGTCTGTCTGTCTATCTATTGAGAGACTGGAAAGATATACACTAAAAGTATCGACCTGGAGGAATTTGTAACTAATTTTTCTTTTAGCTTCTTTCCTCCCTGATTTTTATTTAATGAACATGCATTACTTGCGTAGTTTTTTAAGTTAAAATGCTTTACAGCAACGCGGGGAAGTGCTTGAGATGAAAATCATAATGTAAAATATCTAAATTATGATTTCAACTAAAATCAACTCTTGGTTAATCAGAAGGAGGTCAGTGATGGTCAGAGGATCACTCAAAAAATCATGGTCTACACACCGATAGTTCTCAACTGTGGTCCTGGGCTAAGAGAATCAGCACCAACTGGGAACGTGTTAGAAAGTCTTATTCTCAGGCCCACCCTGATCTACTGAGTCAGAAACTCTAAGAGTGGGGCCCAGCATTTGTGCTTTAACAAGTCCTTCATGTGACTTTGATGCCTGCTAAGGTTTAAGAAACTATACTCAATTCTTGATTACCTTGGAAAGGTGGAATGTGGAACAGCAACATCCCATTAACTTAGTAATTAGGCAACAACTGAATGGTTCTTATTAACCCCTTGTCTTCCAACTCTAGTGGGAGGAGAGGGTTGAAGAAAGTAATTTCAAGTGAGTGAAACTGAAGGCCCCTGATTAACTTGCAACCACATTAATTCACCATCACCCCCTTAAGTAGCCAGATAGTAAAAGGAGAAAAAAAAAAAAAGGTGTAATTGGCGGGGAAAAAAAAGTGAAAAATAATGCATCAAAATGCTAACAGTGATTAGGTTAAGGTCTATTTTTTTTTTTCCTTTCTCTCTTACCTGCCAATGTAGTAAGAGAGAGAAAAACATTTTAAAATCAGATGAAAATCTAATTAGATTTATTTAAACAATTTACTTGAAGAAGTACTTCAACTAAGCTGTCTAAGGTATACAAAGTAGATCTTGAAACAGTGAAATTCTAAGCTAGCTTTGTAAACTGGGTTTAACGCCTCAGTAGTCTCTTAATGAAAAGAAAAAATATGTAGGCCATGCAATTTGTCCAGTCACCAAAAATGCCAAAACTGTGTACAGGCAGACCTCATTTTATTACGCTTCACTTTATCACACTTTGCAGATAGTGTTTTTTCACAAATTGAAGGTTTATGGTAACCCTGTGTTATCAGATGATGGTTAGAAATTTTTAGCCATAAGGTATTTTTATTTTTATTTATTTTTTTTAAAGAAGTTGTTGGGTGTAGGAGTTTGTTAATTTATTTTATTATTTATTTTTGCTGTGTTGGGTCTTCGTTTCTGTGCGAGGGCTTTCTCTAGTTGTGGCAAGCGGGGGCCACTCTTCATCGCGGTGCGCGGGCCTCTCACTATCGCGGCCTCTCTTGTTGCGGA
>NC_041227.1:91245295-91248198 GCF_002837175.3 Physeter macrocephalus | reverse complement strand
GTCCGGAGCCTGCGCTCCGCAACGGGAGAGGCCACAACAGTGAGAGGCCCGTGTACCGCAAAAAAAAAATAAATAAATAAAATAAAAATAAAAAGATTAGACTCTGAGAAGTGAAACCAGCTGGCATCCATGACTTGCCTGGTACATCTGCTGCTAGAAGCCGTCACCCCCCTCATCAGGCCCAGCGCAGAGGCTGGTAAAAATCTGTGACTGCAAGGATGAAAAGAAGGTAACACCCAACCTTCCGACTTCACTGTAGTCCACGATGCATATAGTCATGCTTTGGAAAACTTGAAATTTTCTTTTGGAGAACTTGAAATTTTCTATGTGACCTAGTTGGTTGTTTTTTTTTTTTTGGTCTGATTTTAAATAAATGTTTTATAAGACATTTGGAAAGAATGGGAATAAACTTATCTGTACGCAAGTAACCATTCAATGAAGCATACTGAGGAAATTAATTTTGTTACTTAAATCCTCTATTCAATCTGTCAAATCTGAGAAAGGTGTTTTTTGTTTGTTTTTTAAATTTATTTTTATGTTTTATTTTTGGCTGTGTTGGGGCTTCATTTCTGTGCAAGGGCTTTCTCTAGTTGCAGCAAGCGGGGGCCACTCTTCATCGCGGTGCACTCTTGCTGCGGGCTCTCTTGTTGTGGAGCACAGGCTCCAGACGCACAGGCTCAGCAGCCATGGCTCACGGGCCTAGCTGCTCCACGGAATGTGGGATCCTCCCAGACCAGGGCTCAAACCCGTGTCCCCTGCATTGGCAGGCAGATTCTCAACCACTGTGCTACCAGGGAAGCCCGAGAAAGGTGTTTTGAATCTCCTACTATGACTCTGGTTTGTCTTTGAGTTTCCAACTATTTTCTTCTACATCCACTTTACAAAAAGTTTTTAGCTCATAAAATTTAAAAATCATGATAGACTGTATCTTTTTTTTTTTTTTCCATACTGCAGGACTTGCAGGATCTTAGTTCCCCAACCAGGGATTGAACCTGGGCCCCAGCAGTGAAAGCGCCAAGTCCTAACCACTGGACCACCAGGTAATTCCCACAGACTGCATCTTTTATCAGTAAAAACATCCTCTTTAGTCAGTTTAAGGATGTACCCTTAAATATAACTTCTTGGAAAGAAAAATAAACCCCATATACCATACTTCTAAATAATCCCAGTGTCAAAAAGGAATAAAAGGATAGAGGGTCTAGTTCTGTTACGGCCGTGTGACAACACATGCTATTTTAACTGATTATAGCTAAAAACTGTAGATAGTGTACCAAAAACAGCTACCAGAAGATTCTGAAAGTAAACAAAAGCATCTGAATTGTAGGGGGAGGCAAACCTTGAAGAAGCAATTGCACTGGACGAGCTTCTCCATTGTTTTTTTTCCCTTTATGGCTTTGTCCTGAGGGTAGACCTGTCCAGGAGGAACACTGCCGTAGTGACCAGGAGGATGCCTAAAACTCCAATAAAAACTCCACCTTTCTGGTCAGATGAACCAGGAAAAGGAGCCCCCAGGGCGCTGAAGGGTCAGGGGAGAGTCCCAGAGTGAAGAGAACCAGAGAAGGAGATCTCCTAATTCTGTGTACAAGGCCACATAGGCCTCAGGCTCACCTCTAAGCCACTGATGCATGGAACAGTCCTAGCCAAGCTTTAAGAACTGAAGTGATATTTGAACCACCACCCACAGAAGGTGAAACAGAAGCTGCAGTGTGCACCTAAGGAGACTTAGCATTTTCTAGAGGATGACACAGGACCAAAGTCTACACAACATAATGGCAATGTCCAGGATACAATTCAAAATCATTTGATAAAGAACATCGGCAGGCGGACGCGCAACCACTGCGCCACCAGGGAAGCCCCCAAGGTATTTTTAAATTAAGGTATGTGCATTGTTTTTTTTTAGACATAATGGCAATGCACACTTAATAGGCTATGTGTAAACATAACATTTACATGCACTGGGAAAACAAAAAATTCATGTGACTCACTTTGTTACAATTTTTGCTCTTTATGGCAGTGGTCTGGGACTGAACCTGCAATATCTCTGAGGTCTGCCCGTATACCACTACTCGGCTCATACAGCCTTATCTTGGAAAGATAGCTTATTCCTAATAATGAGAGCATCCCCAACACTACAACCCTCAAATATCTTCTCTGTGGTAGTTTCTTTAATTAATTTTGTTTTAAAATTTGGCAGGTTGGGCTTCCCTGGTGGCGCAGTGGTTGCGAGTCCGCCTGCCGATGCAGGGGACACGGGTTCGTGCCCCGGTTCGGGAGGATCCCACATGCCGCGGAGCGGCTGGGCCCGTGAGCCACGGCCGCTGAGCCTGCGCGTCCGGAGCCTGTGCTCCGCAACCGGAGAGGCTTGCGTACCGCAAAAAAAAAAAAAAAAAAAATTTGGCAGGTTTCCTTTAATAACCCTTAACCCAATTGTCCAAACAAATAAATTTGACCTGTACGGTTGATAAACCAAAATCTAGCTTTCTTAAAAACCACATCAGCAGGGACGTCCTGGAAGCCCTCAAAATTTCAAATAAAATAAGATCCAAGGGATCGCCAAACTTTCCCACTCCTGCCTTGACTCTTCCCTTAATCTCCAAAATAAACTGAGAATAGATCCATTTTGAGACTCAGACTAAGCAGCCCGTGGTATAAGGTGGGCAGAGAACAATGAACCAGAAGAAGGGTATGTGCTTCCAACTGTGTACTTTTAGGCAAGTGATTCAGTCTATCTGCTTCCAATCGACGTAAGCAAGTAGCTATAAAAGTCAGATGACCCCATAAACCAGAAATTACCTTTAAAAAGATTAGACTCGGGCTTCCCTGGTGGCGCAGTGGTTGAGAGTCCGCCTGCCGATGCAGGGGACACGGGTTCGTGCCCCGGTCCGGGAAGATCCCACATGCCA
>NC_041227.1:91234143-91243577 GCF_002837175.3 Physeter macrocephalus | reverse complement strand
TGAGCCTGCGCGTCCGGAGCCTGTGCTCCGCAACGGGAGAGGCCACAACAGTGTGAGGCCCGCGTACCACAAAAAAAAGAAAAAAAAAAAAAAAAGAAAAACATTTGGAAAATATGACCATTTTTCAAGGGAAAAGACAACCAACAGAGGCTAACATCAAGATGACCCAGATATTGAACTTATGAAAGACTTGAAAACATCTAGTATAACTATGCTCCAGAAGGTAAAGGAAAACACACTTGAAATTAAAAGAAAAATTTTCAGCATATAAACTATAAGAAGCAAATAGAAATTATAGAAATGAAAAATATGATATGTGTAATAAAAACATACTCAGTGGGCTCAAGAGCAGAATGAAAACAGCAGTGCAAAAAGTCAGTAAACTTGAAGACAGATCAGTAGAATTTACCCTATCTGAAGAACAGAAAAAAAAAAGGTTGGGAGGAAAAAAAAAAAAGAGAGCGCCTCAAAGAGACCTGTTGGGTAGTAACGAAGGGTCTAGTATATGTGTCACTGGAGTCTCAGAAAGAGAGAAGAGATCAAGGAAGAAAAATATTGAAGAAATGATGGTCTTTTCCTAATTTGGTGACAGACCTAAATTTTTAGATTCAAGATCAGAGTACCCTAAACAAGAAGAAAATCAAATCTAGATACATCATCAGCAAACTACTGCAAACTAAACATAACAAACAAGTCTTTACCACTTCACATCCAGTAGAATAGCCTCTATAAAAACAAAACAAAACACAGTAAACAACAAGTATTGGTGAGGATGTGGAGAAACTGGAACCCTTGTGCACTGCTGGGGGAAATGTAAAATGGTGCAGACCGTATAGAAAACAGTTCCTCGAAAATTTAAAATAAAACTACTGTATGATCCAGCAATTCCACTTCTGGGTATGTACCCAAGAGAACTGAAAGCAGGCTCCTGAAGAGAGATTTGTACACCAATATTCACTGCAACATTATTTACACTAGCCAATAGATGGAAGCATATATTGCTCAATATGTAGATGACCATATATTCCTCATCTATAAGAGGGAATAAACAATAGTACTTACCTCAAAGTGTTATTCTAAAGATAAATGAGTTAATACCTGTAAACTACCACCACATGTTAATTGCTATACAAAAATTTCCTATGATTATTATTAAAACAGACTACTTTAAACCAACACACAGACAAATTTAGCATAAACAGAGATTAGAGAGAAAAACACAAAAGCCATGTCAGGGTTGAGTAAGGGGACATGACCACAGATAACACAGATTATCTGAAGCTATAAGAGAATCTCTGGGAGGGGGTCTCAGCTGTTAGCAGGAGGCCACAAGGCTGTTTGAGTGTCCTCATGACACAGCAGCTAACTTCCTCCAAAGTGAGCAATCCAAAAGACAGAGCAAGGAAGAAGTCACAAAGCCTTCAAAGAACCTATCTCTGCAGTAGTATGTTATCAATTCCAAGCTCAGTCAGCCTATACTTAAGAGCAGTGCAATCAGGATCCTCCTTTGAAGGGAGGAATAACAAATAATTTATGGACATATTTTAAACAACCATGGATATCTTCAAAATACTGAAACTGAACAACCTAGAACTAGTAGTTCACATGGTATCTAACAGATAGCATTGTCCCTGTGAGCTTGCTGGAGCACCTTAGTGGGCCTGAGCACAGAGTCTGGGACCCTATGCTTCTTCCACTGCACAGTGCAACCTCCCAGATCTGTGCTTTGGTGCATAGTTTTCCTAACTGGACTGAAAAGGAGGGAAGGAGGATGCTTTCTGTTTTGGGAATGGCTTGACAGGACGCAGGACACATTCCAGGAAAGCTGAATGACTCACCATAAACTCTCATGCCAGGGAACCATAAGATCTTTGCTGGAGGAAGCATGCAAGAAATTCTAGCTTCAAAACAGCCATTCGACAGCATTGGAACTGCTCAGTGTCAGCTGCTATTACTGAAGTGCTATAGAGAGGCTATAAACAAACCATTTAGCCTGAAGCAAACTGCTTTACTTCATAAAGAAGTAAATATCATGCATCAAGATCTGTTGTACTGTGTTGAGCTAACAGTTATATTCTTTCTCTTCCCAGTTGATCAGTCAGTATCTTTATAAACATCTTTATACTTAAAATAACCAGTAAATAAAAAACAAATTTATACTTTTTACCTTTATATTTTGAAACAATTTCAGACTTAACAGAACACTTGTAGAGTTCCCGTATACCCTCTACCCATCTTCCCCTAATATTAGCATCTTACATAACCATAGCACAATTATTAAAACCAGGTGATTAGGACGGATACAAGACTATTAACTAATTACAAACTTTGCCAATTATCCCAGTAATGTCCTTTTTATGGGCCAGAATCCAACTGAGGTACCACACTGCATTTCATTATCATGTCTCCTTAGTCTCCTCCAATCTCTAACAGTTCCTTAATCTTATCTTGTCTTTCATGACCTTAACATATTTGAGTAATACTGGCCAGTTATTCTGTGGAATGTTCCTCAATTTGGGTTAGTTTGATGCTTTCCCATAATTAGATTGAGGTCATGCATTTATGGCAAGAATCCTACAGAAGTGATTGTGCCTTTGTCACTGCATCACATCAAGCACAAAGTATTTTACTTTTTTGAACAAGGTATGATTTAAGAAAACTTTCATGTACCCAAATACATTTTAAACACTTGGTATATAATGCCTACTGTATCTTCATCAACATGTGCTAAAATTCTTATAACAATTAATAGAATTAAAGTTGTGCTTATTTTGAATTTTAAGAAATATCAGTTACACAAGAACCGCCAAAGAAAATGTGAGACTTAGGATGTCAATCTCTAAGAATGTAAGTTCCATGCAAATAAGAATTTAATTTTGTTCACTGCTGTAACCCTAGTACCTTGAAAAGTGCCTGCCACTCAGCATTTGTAATATTAATGGATTAATTCTGAAGAAGCAAAATACCAATAAATTCATAAAATGATTTTATTAGGTTCCTAAGTGTGGAAAAGGTTCAACCATTTAAAAACACAGCTTTTATGCTATTTATACACTTGTTTACAAGAGCCTATTTCCAATCTCCCTCAGGGGCAAGGCAGCCATGGGCAGTAGTGCTTCCAGGTATCGTATAACACACAGGCTTCTTAGGCAGTTTCAGTTGCTGCAAGCCCAGGTTTAGGTAATCACACCCATGCCCACCCAGGCAACTCAGCAGGACTCTGCACAAGACACACAAACATGAACAGGTCCACAAATGCAACCACCTCCTTGGAACCCTTCAAAGATACGCTTCAAAGATAAACTCTATAAAGAAAAGTAAAGATGGGCTTCCCTGGTGGCACAGTGGTTAAGAATCCGCCTGCCAATGCAGGGGACACGGGTTCGATTCATCATTTGAAACGTGAGAATAAAAGGAGAGCAATGAAGAGTAAGTGAAACTAGACATTCAGGGACTTCCCTGGTGGCGCAGTGGTTGAGAATCCGCCTGCCAATGCAGGGGACACGGGTTCGAGCCCTGGTCCGGGAAGATCCCACATACCGCGGAGCAACTAAGCCCGTGCGCCACAACTACTGAGCCAGCGCTCCAGAGCCCGAGAGCCACAACTCCTGAAGCCCGGGGGCCTAGAGCCTGTGCTCTGCAGCAAGAGAAGCCACCACAATGAGAAGCCCGCACACCACAACGAAGAGTAGCCCCCGCTCGCTCGCCGCAACTAGAGAAAGCCCACGCGCATCAATGAAGACCCAACGCAGCCAAAAATAAATAAATAAAATTTTAAAACCCTTAAAAAAAAAAAAAAGAAGAAAAGATACCATAAGCTCCAGTACAGCTATCTTAGTAGATGTCTGATTTACCAAAGCCACCAGAAACACCGACTCTGCAGCCGCTCACTCCTGAAAGCAAACCTTGTAGCCCGGATCAAACCATGCTGATTATTTACAGCAGGAGGCATGCATGTTCAGGGACATTTAAAGGCATTAACATTATACCTTCCTAAACTCTAGAAAATCTCCTGCTTCTCAGTGATCCAATTTTGTGGTCAGATAGCCACAGATAGTGTTAAAGCAGCTCTTAAATGTTCTACTGTACTAAAAAAGTAAAAGCAGGGCCTCCCTGGTGGGAAAAAAAAAAAAAAAAAAAAAAAAAAGTAAAAGCAAAATTTTAAGTTCAATGTTTAAGCTTTTCATACATTAATGCAATTTTCTGTGCTCTTACGTAATTTTGTTTGTTCTGGGGAGCAGTCATATTTTATTTTTCCCACTCATTCATTTTGGTTGTATTCAATATTTCACAGTTACATTTACCATGATAAACATTTACACTGTCTGAATTACCTATAACAGAATCCATCTGACACAAGTCAGATGATGAGGTAAGTATGACTATTTTATAGCTCAGCTGCCTAACTGCTTTCTAAACCCTTCACACCCATTTATAATGTGACTGGCAATATTCAAGAATACCAATTTCATGAGCCTCACAACTACTGGGATAATCAATTTTTGATACTGTAAGTATCAAAAGGTGGTAACTTATTCTAAACTTTTTTCTAACAGAGTTGAATATTTTCAATATTTTATTATCTCTACTAGTCTTTGAAAACTACCTGTTTGTGTAATAAAGATCCTATCATGCACTGTGAAGAACACCTCATGATCCAATGGGTTTTTTGGTGGTGTTTTTTTTTTTGCGGTACGCGGGCCTCTCACTGCCGTGGCCTCTCCCGTCGCGGAGCACAGGCTCCAGACGCGCAGGCTCAGCGGCCACGGCTCACGGGCCCAGCCGCTCCGCGGCACGTGGGATCTTCCCGGACGGGGGCACGAACCCGCGTCCCCTGCATCGGCAGGCGGACTCTCAACCACTGCGCCACCAGGGAAGCCCAATCCAATGGGTTTTAAAAGTTATCCATAATTGTGTTATATGGGGTCAAAGATATAAGGCTTCAAAAGATTTTACTTTTAAAAAAGAAAAACTGCTCAGATTTCAATCATGTGCACTGGTGTCCTTCCAGTAAAGACCATTTCCCTAGTAGATGTTTTAGTTATAGGCATGAATGCATATGCTCATGTATACGCATGTATGAATATTTGTGTGTTTACAGCTATGAATTACGGACCTCAGGTTAAATCCTAGAAATGATCACGAGACAGAGTTCACTCACAGTGGACAAGCATCAGACATTTACCCCCTAAATTCTTGACATAAATGCTTATTTAACCTGTGCGGCGCTGCTCAGGTGTTAGCCACCTCTGACACGTTCCTTATCAGCCCAAGTTGGTCTCTTCTGCACCTTAGACATAAAGCCATTATACTACAGTATATACAGCCCTGGCCTTAAATGATCTGTTATCAGCCCATTTCCTCCAACAGAGTATGAGCTCTGTATGGCAACTACACATGGAAAACAGTACCTTCTGAACTGGCAAACCTTTTGAACAAAGACATAAATCAGACTTTCCACACAGTCACTTCTGCAAATAACTCATATCTTAATGCCTGGGTATGCTCCTTACCACATGTTATAATTCTCTTGATTATTAATAGCAGAATTAAATTCAAAATTTG
Organism: Physeter macrocephalus; assembly: GCF_002837175.3. Lineage (NCBI taxonomy): Eukaryota > Metazoa > Chordata > Mammalia > Artiodactyla > Physeteridae > Physeter > Physeter macrocephalus. Next base: position 91,238,012 of record NC_041227.1, on the reverse strand, counting down.
CTTTTTATTTTTTTTTAAGCAGCTGTGAGGCAAGTACTAAGTGAAAATGCAATATTGAAATCAACTTTTGAAAACGATGTTTTTAAGTTTACTTAACCACCATATTTACCCAAATTCTACACAACATACTGTGGCATAAAACTATTAAATAATAACATTAAACAGCTCAATGCACTTATTCAAATCCTGAAGACTAATGGTCATCACTGATGTTAAGGAAAGAATATTCTTATTCTTTGGAATAAATGTTACTTCTGAATTCAGTTCTTATAGACCTGGAAAAGTACTTTGGGAAGCTATGATTAAATTTTAAGCAACTAAACAGCAGCAGGACTTTTCTTAGAGTGGAAGAAAAATTTTCCTCTACACATGCTCCCATATTTATAACATACTACTATATGAAAAGAGTTTCTGGATAAATATTCCTATTTTATAAATTCTAAGAATACTGTAAATCCTCAAATATTTATGATTTATTAGCCAGATATTAAACAGAAGTGTCCACAAAATACAACCTACTGATTCACTAATTATTTAACTGGTTTATGGTCACCATCAATTTATAAGAAAAGTATTCTACGCTCATTAAACCACAAATATTTCAAAATTACACAGCATAACCTTCTGCCAAGTGCTCTTGTGCTGGGAGTTTTGAGTCCCCAGCCCGTCAGAGGCTCACCTGACAGGTCCAGCTCCTCGGTGGAAGACAAACTGGCCAGACTCCAGCTGTCACTGCGGGCCGCCAGGACAAACTTGTGAGCATTGATGTGCCTGCCCCCAACCTTTATCTTCAGATCACTGATGAAGAAAAATACCCACAGATATAAAATGTCATTATAACTAGGTATAGCTAGGATTCACAGCTGATTATATGAGTATTGACTGATCAACATACATCTGCAAAAGAAAAAAAAAAATCACAGCAAAATTATTTCTCTATGCTACCACTGAATTCTGATGGCTCATATTTACAATATGTTGCTAGACACATTTTCTATTTCTAACTTCTAGCTGTAGTTCACATGGGATGTTCTGCTTTCAAAGACATTCCCGAATGTCACCCACAAGATGGTGAACCTACAAATTATCAATACATAGGATTATTAATATTCATATAAAGAGTAGAAGAGGTTTTATGAAGGAAACAAAATCAAGATTAATCATCAGGAGAGAGAGAGAGAAAGATTAAAGATTGTGATGACAGCTCTGAGACTACAGTGCTGCAATGCTCCACACTATATTAATGCTCAAGCAAGTTTAAACCATAAACTATGAACAAATTAGCTTTGACAAAGCAGTCAAGAATATGAAACCCAATATCTACACTCCTGTTCTCACCAGAAACATTCAGACCTATTATTGGCCATTTTTTACTCAACCATTTACAAAGAAATGGGGTGAGAGAAATCTTTTTTTCAAACATGTTTCCATATGTATGACTTACCACTACATGAAAAGAGCTTTCCAAATAGTTATTTATTTTTAACTCTGAAATGTCAAATGCCAAGGTGGGAAAGCATCTGGGCAGTTAACAAAAACCTAAGGGTGACCCACTGGGCTGACACAAGCATGTGCCAGATGGTTACACTGGCAGCAATCCACAGGCATGAATCAGTATCACTCTGCTTGTATCTGCATGTCTTTTTATTTTCATATTCCCCTTGAAAATAATTTGTTAGGTTGGAAAGGTTTTAGAAACTAAAAGAGAGAGAGAGAAAGAAAGGGAGAGAGAGAAAGGGAGGGAGGGAGGGAGGAGAGAGAGAGAAAGAGAGAAAGAAAGAAAAAACTATTACATGAATTGACTCATCCACTTAAAAGGAGATGCAGGGCTTCCCTGGTGGCGCAGTGGTTGAGAGTCCGCCTGCCGATGCAGGGGACGCGGGTTCGTGCCCCGGTCCGGGAGGCTCCCACATGCCGCGGAGCGGCTAGGCCCGTGAGCCATGGCCACTGAGCCTGCGCGTCCGGAGCCTGTGCTCCGCAACGGGAGAGGCCACAACAGTGAGAGGCCCGCGTACAGGAGAGGCAAACAGAATATTGTTTCTATATAATGCTTGATGCAAACACATTTTACCCCACAAAAGCACTGTCTAGAACATACTTTATAATTATGTAAGCATATCAATTCTACTTCTATTAAAGAACTAACCAAGTTGCAACTAATTATGTTAGATCAAAAGAGTAATAGGGTACTTATTATTTCAAACTATTAGAAAATACTGTTAACACAAAACACTATTAATAAAGAAGAAATAGAATTGATATTCTATTTAAAACTGAAGATAAAACTGTCTCATATCACATCCTATGATAAGGTTTAAAAAATATAATGAAAACAAAGCACAAATAATTTTTAAACTCTAAATTTATTTGTAAAGTATTAAATTCTAATAATGTAAGTGAACAGTCACTGTTTCTGCCACAAATCTGACTTTAGCCACAAAATTATAAAAATGAATGTTTCTATAAAATTCCTACTATTATTCATGAATGTCAAGTCAAAATTTTTTCTTTTGTAGTCTTAACATCTCAAAGGGAAATAAATATAAGGATTTCACTAATCTCTAATAATAATAATTTTTAAAAATATTATTTCAGGGCTTCCCTGGTGGCGCAGTGGTTGCGCGTCCACCTACCGATGCAGGGGAACCAGGTTCGCGCCCCGGTCCGGGAAGATCCCACATGCCGCGGAGCGGCTAGGCCCGTGAGCCATGGCCGCTGAGCCTGTGCGTCCGGAGCCTGTGCTCCGCAACGGGAGAGGCCACAACAGTGAGAGGCCCACGTACCGCAAAAAAAAAATAATAAAAATGTAAAATTGGACAGGTCAAGTCTATGAGGACTCTATGCAGAAACAATTAGGAGGCCAGCAATTTTTTAAAAATTTCATCCTAGTCAATTAAAGGCATTTCCTTTTAAAATATGGATGCTAGGATGTAACAACTGGAGAGGAAACATAAATAAAGAGCTTCTTGAGAGAGTGTCTCAATCAAACACTTTAATAGGAAAAATTATAAGCTTGTTTGCTAAAAGAATGGTAGTAAATAACTACATATAACCATCATTTTTAACTGTCTTATGGGACCAAAGCCTCCTCCTGAACTTAAGAATAAAAGAAATGCACCAATTTCTTCCACATCGCTCAATTTAAAAATTTTAACACTGACTCTTCAGTTATTCCAATTACTGAAATACACAAAAAAACACTATTTAAATTCAACAAAATGCATGTTCATGGGACAAAGTTTCCCCCCCCCCATCTTGGTAAAAGAGCATCTGCTACAGAAATTGATATTCCAGTTTCACTTATCCCATCTCAAAAGGTAAGTCCTCTTTGAAGTCTCTATTCCTCATCTGATTATCAATTGTAGATAACAAAGGTATTCAGCCTTCTTTTGATAAAGGACAGGTTTTAGAAGAGGAAGAGAGACCCACCAGAACCATGGGATCATACCATAGCCGACCAGGTAAAAAGTGGCCAGAAGAGGAAACTGCCCAGTCTCATTCCCAGTCTCCTAGAAGGACTACAGTATAAGAATGCAATCAGGGCAGCCGCATAGCACAGGGAGATCAGCACTGTGCTTTGTGACCACCTAGAGGGGTGGGATAGGGAGGGTGGGAGGGAGGGAGACGCAAGAGGGAAGAGATATGGGAACATATGTATATGTATAACTGATTCACTTTGTTGTAAAGCAGAAACTAACACACCATTGTAAAACAGTTATACTCCAATAAAGATGTTGGAAAAAAAAAAAAAAAAAAAAAGAATGCAATCAGGGACTTCCCTGGTGGTGCAGTGGTTAAGAATCCGCCTGCCAGTGCAGGCGACACAGGTTCGAGCCCTGGTCTGGGAAGATCCCACATGCCGTGGAGCA
>NC_041227.1:91145383-91226784 GCF_002837175.3 Physeter macrocephalus | reverse complement strand
TAAAGCAGAAACTAACACACCATTGTAAAACAGTTATACTCCAATAAAGATGTTGAAAAAAAAAAAAAAAAAAAAAAGAATGCAATCAGGGACTTCCCTGGTGGTGCAGTGGTTAAGAATCCGCCTGCCAGTGCAGGCGACACAGGTTCGAGCCCTGGTCTGGAAAGATCCCACATGCCGTGGAGCAACTAAGCCCGTGCGCCACAACTACCGAGCCTGCGCTCTAGAGTCCACGAGCTACAACTACTGAGCCCGCGTGCCTAGAGCCCATGCTCCTCAACAAGAGAAGCCACTGCAAGGAGAAGCCCACGCACCCCAATGAAGAGCAGCCCCCTCTCGCTGCAACTAGAGAAAGCCCGCGCGCAGCAACAAAGACCCAATGCAGCCAAAAATTAATTAATTAATTAATTAAAATTTTTTTTAAAAAGAATGCAATCAACTGTTACACATTACAGAAAGTAAATTATGGGAATTCTAATGGGTAAGAGCCTTGGACAGCGGGAGAGCTGTGTCTGTAATAGAAATGCCAGGCTTCCTGGGGCCAATGCAAACAAAGTTTTCACTTGTCCATGGGAAAAAGAAGAGGGGGAAAAGAGAAAAAGACAATGAACTATATTTTACAAGTAGATACATCCATTAGATTTAAAGAAAGCCCTGTCCTTTACTCAGAGTATGTACTTCCTATTTTTTGGGTATTACATTTTTTTTTTCTTTTAGAAATGATTAAGATGGTAGATGGCAATTCTGGATTTTGATCTATTTTAAATGTCATAATTTCAAAATTTTACTTCATCATCTAATCCAATCATCCTTCTCCCTAGTAGTCAAATCCTTCCTTCCACACACATTCATGTCCATGCTTCTCTTCCACATCCACATCCCAGCTCAGTCCTTCATCACTTCTGGTCTGGACTATTTACGACAACATCATGGCTGCTCTTCTCTCTTAATAATTTCATCTATACGATGTTACCAGACTAATCTGCCTAAAATACCACTTTATGATAGTCCTATAACTCAAAAACACTGTTCCACACTTCCTAGAGGATCAAGTCCAAATTCCTCACCTCGGCATCCCCAATCCACCCTACCTCTCCCAGTGCTCCCCTACATGGACATGTACCGTAAAATGGGCCCCTCACTGTCCTCTAAACCCTCCACACGTTCCCATGTTTGAGCCTATTCTCAGCCACTCCCTCTACTCGTCATACCACTGTCTTTATCTATTAAATCCTACTCAGCCTATAACATTTACCTCAAAACTCACTTAATAACAATATTGTTTTAATAACAATTAAAAACTGCGCACTTACTATATGCTAGACTGTTGTTCTAAGTGCTTAAACAGTATTTTATTAATTTAATCCTCACAACAACCCTAAGGTAAACAGTCGTATTATTATCCCCATTTTACAGATCAGGAGCCTGAGACATGTCATATAGCTCCGGGTCACATAGCCAGTAAGTGGCCAGCTGAGCTTCTAACACAGGCTGTGTGGCTCCAAAAGTCCACCCTCAACCATCATGCTACACTACCCACTAGTTCCAAGATGCCCTCTTTGACCAGCTCAAGAGAAAGTGACCTCTCCCCTCTGAATCCCTGGACCTGTAAGCTAATTCCTATCTATACTAGCGATGCTATCACCATCACTCCTATACTCTGTACTGAATATAAGCAGCAAACAAAAGAGACAAAATCTTGCCTCAAGGGGCTTACATTCCAGAGACTAAAGGCTGGTCAACTATGAGAGAGAAATAAACTTGGGAAGAAGGTCAGTAAGAGAGGAGAAGTTGCAATGCAGCCTGTGCATAAAGCAAAAGGGCCTGCTTCCCCACACTGGCCCAGGGCCAGGAGCTCACCTATACTGCTCCTGCTCGTAGAGGTCGGCTACGATCGTCAGCAGGCGGCTGATGAAGGACTCTTTGCTGCTTTCCTTGTCTGCTTGTGCAGCCAAAAGGGTGCATCTCTTCTCTGTCTCTGCCAATTTCTTCTGCAGCTTGACATACTCCTGTCGGAGAAGCATCAAGTGCTTCTCCAACTTGGCCACCTCCTCTGCAAGGGAGACAGAAAATCAAGTTTACCACAGCAGGTGTAAAGCAGACAGCATCCACTCATCCCTCATCCTGCAGCCAGGATGGCTACCAAAATGACTACAGCTGACCCTTGAACACGGGGTTGAACTGCGTGGGTCTACTTACACACAGGTACGTCTCATTAGTAAATATATACAGTACTACACCATCCGCAGTTGGCTGAATCCGAAGATATGGAGGAATCAAGGTCACGGAGGGCTACAAATTACCCGAAGATTTTCCACCGTGCTGGAACGTAGGTGATCCTAGCCCCTGGAGTTGTTCAAGGGTCAACTGTAGTCACGTGACATTCCTAGTATTTCTTATTGATACTCCTACAAGACCAAGAATGGTTTTGTTTCAGGGTGCCATCACAGTCCAGGGATTTCTTCCCAGTTTCCCTGAAGATCAATATTTAATATATAGAGTCTCAGGAATGATTATCAAAATCACTTGGGAGGCTTTTTCAAACCACTAGTAGTAATAGGTAACTTCTACATATCACGTGCTGTTCTACAAGCTTTCCGTGAACTCTCAGGCAAGATTCATGACAACCCCATCGGGTAGGTACTATTACTAGCCACACTTTTCAGATGAGGACACTGGGCCACAGATTAAGAATTTGCCCAAGGTCACGAAGCTGGTGAGAGGCGGGGCTGGGATATGAGCCCAGGCATTCTCATTCCAGGGCCTGTGATCTAGTAACCACTACCCCACACTACCTGACACCTAGCCCTCCTTCAGGAAGCCTCAGGGCAGTCAATAAGGGTTCAGATGGAAGCAAGTAATATTCCACAGGTGTGCTGGGGCAGATTTAAAAGGTTGAGAACCACTGTATTTGATTCATTAAATTCAACAAACATTTACCGAGTAGCTACGAGGTGCCAGACACTACAGTGGTAAGCAAAATCAGACATATCTTTCCTCAGAGCTTTTAGTTACCAGGGAAAGTAAATTTTTATAATTAAAATAACAGTTGCAACAACCAAATGCAAAACTACAACTCTAATGAGTACTAGAAGAAAAGAACAGAGCTATGAGAACCTATAATAAAGAAATTTAACTTGGGACATCAGGGAAGACTCCCCTGAGGATGCAAGCAGTCAAGAGACTTCTCTCTTCCTTTACCTGGAACCTTGGTGGGGACTCATGCAACCATGCATAAATCGTCGTATCTAGGGAACCACAGTGCTGCTATGGTCATTCTCTGGGCTTCGGTCCATCCACCCACTACTCCCCACCACAGATATTCCAAATCTTGACACCGCCCTCAAGCCCATCTCCCACCCAATCTGCCTCATTCCTGGCCAATGTCTTGAGAAAACTGAGCTACTGCCACCGACCCCCACCGTGCCAGCAACTACTCCCATGTACCCCATGCTTTCTCAGGGAGACCATCTCCCTCCTATCCAAGCTTAATGCCTCCACCTCTGCTCCAAACCCATCACTCTCCCCTGGTCCTCTTCTTGATCATCAACCCCCCCTCCTCCAGCAACTTCAGTCTCTTTCAGCTGGGCCCTTCTCATCAGCACATAAAGCTGTCCAGGTCTATACCCAGTAAAAACAAAACTCTCCTTCCACACATCTGACCCACCTCTGCCCTTCCAGCTCTATCTAGGACACACATTTCCTCACCCACTATTCCCCTGCCACTCCCCCCTTCTGTCCCCACCACTCCCTTGAAACTCCTCTCACTGATGACCTTCTAATTGCCAAACCCAACAGACACTGGCCAGTGGGTCTCCTCCCCCACCTCTGTAACATGACTCAGGACACCACTGTCCATCCCTCTTTTCTTCTCTTCTTTCAGCCACCACAATGCCACCTTCTCTCCAATTCTGGTGCTCTGTCTCTTTCACGTGCTTCTCTGCACCCCTCCGAACACTTGACCACTGACACTCCCCAGGGGGTCTATCCTTGGCCCTCTTCTCCACTGTATGATCTCCCAAGGCAGCAGATCTTTGGTCTGTGGTTGATACCAAAATCTAGCGCCGGTGATCCGTAGATCCATCTCTCTAGTGCAGATCTCTCTTCTTAGCTTCAACTATCCATCTGCCCGACAGACATTTCTCCCTAGAGGCCCACAGGCACATCAAATTCTCTATCCCCAAAACAAAGCTTCGAGCAATTTGCTCTTCCTCTGTATGGTCCCTATATTAATAAATGACACCAGCATCTATCCTAGTTACCTGAAGAAGAAATGTGGGAGGAATCCTGGATGTCTCCTGTTCACTCACATGACTCTAACCCTACCCCAACTCAAAAACTGACTTTCCCACTTAAAAAACAAACGAATGGTTAAACAAAGTGATACATGAGTTTGAAGTTATTATGCAACTATTAATGTTTTCAAAGAAATATGTAATACTAAACATGCATTTTCAAATTATAAATATTATTAACAGAAAAAAGGAGGCTGTGAAACAACATATCTTATAAGTCCAATTTTATTCAAAACATTCACATATATGAGGAATAAAAAGACAAATACCACAAAATATCAGCAGAGTTTTCTCTTCTTTGCACTTTCCTGCACATTTCAGGTATTCTACAACAAATGTGTTCTCTTTTCATAATTATAAAAAAATATTTAAAGAGAAATGTGTTTAAATACTTAAATACTAATAGCCGATCTTCTTCATACATACAGTAGGGAACTTTTTCCCTTTCATCTAGAGAATCCACGTTAAATAAATGCCTGGAGTCAAAAACCTGGCTATCTCACGTATAAATCAGTATTCTTGGGAAAATAAAGGAGAAGGCACTTGCAAGATGAAAATCTGCTTACCACTGCTAAACTGGTCACCGGGCTCCTGAGTTACATATCAGAGGAGAATTCCTAAAACTAATTTTTTTTCAAAATACTGCAATTATTTGGCCTACTAACTGTTAAACCAAATATTGTTTTAAAAAACACTGGCTAAAAGAAAACAGTACTTACAATGATCCTATTGCAATATTTTTCAAATCTTAGCATTTACATTTACACAAAACCCCTTCAGTAGGACTCAGGTCTACACTTCTAATCTGGTGTGACAAAACACTGGTTTTAAAGAGTTCTTCATAGTTACTCGGACCAAAGAGCTAAGAAATTGCAATTATTTACCTAAAACGGGGACACATTTAACACAAAGCAATAAATTCATGTGACTGTAAAAAATTTATACTTTTTTTCTTCCTGTAGAGAAAGAAATGGAGTTGATGGGTCTCTTTAAAGAAAAACTGGCACTCATTTTCTCGATGTGGTAACAGAAAATGTGAAAGGACATATGAATTAGGAGTAGCTTCAAATTATGTCCCAAAACTGCTAGCACTCGTAGCAAAATGAATCTATGGTGTCACGATAACGGTTATCTTTGGAGGAATGGGAGGAGAGTGGTAATTGGGAGGGCACATGCGGGGTGCCCTCTGGGATGCTGGTAACATCCTTTTTTGTTGTTGTTTAACTTAGTAATGGTTACATTCATGTTTTATTTTGGTAATTCATTGAGCTCTACACTAATGCTTTGCTCTTTGCACGTATCTTATGCTTCAATTAAACAGTTTTAAAAAATTCATATACACCTGTAGTGGATTCTGGAGTCCAAGCAAGGGGGATCTAAATCCTTTTAGTAACTAGCTATGGGGACCATGGGCAAATTCATTTCTCTGAGCTTCAGTTTCTTTATATGTAAGATGGGGGGCAGGCAGGAATCTACTACTCAGTGCTGTAGTAAAATTTCAATGAAACTACTGTAAGTTGCACATGCACTCAAAACTGTCAGCATCGCCTCCACCCTCCTCTTTGCATTTCACAATTACATAATTATTGGATAAACAGTTTAAACTATTATAACTGTTTACACAACATTTTTCTTGAGTCATGAAAAGCAGAATGAGTTTCAAATGTTTTATTGACTTAGGAAATAAGATTGATCAATTAAAATCATGGCAAATCAACAGGACATTATCAGAAGGATGAAGTGATGAACAAAAGTAAAAACAGAAATGGAAACACCTCTAACTACTGAACGAGTTACTTTAAATACTGCATCACCTCGGATAGCAAGTCTGCACTGACAATTCCCGAACCAAAAAGTAAAGCCTAACATGCTTTAAAAATAGTCACTACTATTCATTTGAAAGAGGTGTAAGTTAGGCTGTACCTTAAAAAAAGCTCTCAAAGAGGCAACTCCTAAACTACCATAGGAAAAAGTCAGTCAATGTCTATAATTGATCAATCTAGAAATGGCAGTATTATCACTTAGCGGTAAACAGAGAAGAGTGGAAAGTGGTCTGCGAAGTGGGTCTGAGGGGTAGCAAATTTATTTTTTGTTGTAAGTTTTGTAATATTATTTGAATTTTAAATCTACGTGCACTTACAAAGCAAATATACTATTTTACACACATTTTAAAGATTATGGAAAACAATTACAAGTATGAGGAAAAATAAATAATTTTCTAATACCCAGGTGTAAGGGTTTTTATATATCACAAAACTTTAGGAAGGGAAGGAGCCTAAAGATCATCTCTTCTGGTTCAATTCCCAGACAGTGAACCGAGCAGCAGAAAGGGGACAGGCCCCCGACCAGCAGCCTACCCACCTCTTGCCTCAGACTGTGCTTGATGACACTGCTCCCAAACTGGCTGCGTAAGAATCACTTAGGCAGTTTGCACTAAAGAGAGAGAGCGCACCCAAATTCAGTAGATCGGGAATGGGGTCACAGGAAATACATAGTACTTTTAAGACTACCCCAGTATGGGGAAAAAGTTCAGCCCCCAGCGCGTACCTCCCCAAGTCGCACACAGACTGCTCTGGGAATACTGCTGTTTAGAAAGAAGACCGACTGAACTGCAATTTTTCTGTTCATTCATTGACTTGTTGAAAGGTTTTCATCTCCTAGGAAGACAGCTGTATAACCTAGTCATTCATTAAAAATTTATTAAGCACCTATGCAGTGCCAGTGTCAAAGTAAAGAAAACCATCTTGGCACATGTTGTTTTACAGAGTCACAGGGTAATAGAGAAGATGGGCGATTAAACAAGACAAATAGGTAAAACTTGACAGCACTCTGACAGGGGATGCAAACAGAGCACGGAGCAAGGCCACCTGGCTTAAGCCCGCGCAAGGAAAGACACTCCACACAAGTGATGTTTCACGCCAAAAGATTTAAATAAAGCCTCTGTTTGTAGCATACTGGGTCCAGAAAATGTAAGGAAAAGGCTTCAGTCTTTTGTTTTCTTGGTCAGATTTTCCTTTTAAACTAGTATCAGTCAACGGGTTTGTGCAACAGGCATAATACTGGGCTCTCGGAGAAATACAAACAATTAGAAGGCAAGACCTAGTCTTGTCCTCCATAAAGGTTACTGGCACCACTCACCTGCCTCTCCCTAAGTCAAGTAAATGGATGGCCGGCAGACACCTTATCTTGCTAGTTCAAACTAGTGGCTACAGTCACATCCCACTTGCCCAAGAGAGAGCTTCCAAGTTTTCACAGGATATATAGCCTGTGGCTGTCGACTGCAGATTTTTCTTCCCTGAAGCAAACTGAATCCTTTAACCTTGGTTTCAATCACACCATATTCTAGCCAACCTTTTGCTCAAGAGCTCCAATCCATCAAGACTACAGCATCCGTAAATACTCGGCAATTCCATTTCACTTAAACTATCATTCTGCAAGTATGTATGAAGCACCTGCTATGAACTAAGCATTATGGTACATCAGCAGTTGCCTCTTTGTTTTTTAAAAGGGCAGTCTAATTTGCACCTCTTCCAAGCAAATAATGTATTGATAGCACCAAAGGAGTACCAAATATAGAATCAAAGTACTCAGAACTCACAAGGGAAGGAAAGGGAAAAGAACAAAGCTAATAGTCACAAAGAATCTGGATACTGATTCATGTGGGGGAATTACGAGGACATTTGCCTTCAAGAGTAGAAACTTACCAACTCCTTTAACCCTTAAAGAAAAGATCATAAAAGTTCTGTTTCAAACACCTTCTCAAGGAATCCTTGTAAATTTCTTTGGCTATCAGTTATACACACGTAAATCCAAAATCTACAGTAATAACCCTAGTCTCTCTCCAGAAATACTGACACAAATTTCTACCTGCAACCTCGACCCTGACATTGTTGCTTCGGTCAACAGTTCCGTAATAACACGAGACATAAATTACAAAGGCTATATAGATTACAAAGAGAAGAGGCAAGATGAAAGGAGGGTTTTAGGATATAGGGCTCTCATTCATGAAATCATAGATGCTCCCCGCCTAGCATCTTTCGTAGGAGGAAACCCTGATCCCAGGTGCACCTACCAGTGGTATTGCAACTGCCACACCATTTCATAGCATAATGGAGAGAGCACCCAAGGCTGAGATATTATTCTGTGGACAATGTGTCTGCTTGCAAATGGCAATACAAATGTGTCCCGGAAGTACCACCAAGCTGTAGAGTTCTTATAGGAAAAAGTATACAATTACCATTCTGAGCAATAATGGAGAGAGAATGAATCTACAGCACAGTCCAGTGGTGAGGATCACAGGCTCTGGAGGTAGACTGACTGGGATCAGATCCCAGCCCCAGCACTTTCTAGTTGTGACACTTTAGGCAAAGGCCTCCTTCTCCTCATATGTTAAGTATGTTGTAAACATTAAACATGCTAATACATACAAAGACCTGAGAAGATTACCTGCCTTGCAGTAAGTGGTCAATAAATGTTAATTATTACAATTCTTAGAAAGGCAACATGATACAGCCCTTAAGAGACTGTACTCTGGGACTTCCCTGGTGATCCGGTGGTTAAGAATCCGTGCTTCCACTGCAGGGGACACGGGTTCGATCCCTGGTCGGGGAACTAAGATCCCACATGCTGAGTGGCCAAAAAAAAAAACAAAAAAGAGTGTACTCTGGAGCCTCACTTGACTGGGCTGAAACCCTGGCCTGCCCATTACTAGCTGTGTGACCTTGGCAAGTCACTTAGTGCTCCCCGTGCTTCGATTTTCACAGGTGGAAAGTGGCAATAATAATGGTGTCTCAGAGTGCTGTCGAGGAGTAATTGAGTTAAGATAGATTAAATTATTTAGAACAGTGTCTAGTTTAAAGGTTTACTACCACTTCTTTATCAAGTGACTAGTTTTCAGCTGTGGCTTCTTCTTTCTCTTCCTCCAACTTTCCTTTTGAAAAATAAGCCTAGAAATTTAAATAATAGATAAACCTACAGGCTTTTTTTTTTTAACACCTTTATTGGAGTATAATTGCTTTACAATGGTGTGTTAGTTTCTGCTTCACAACAAAGTGAATCAGTTATACATATACATGTGTTCCCAGTTTTGCCGAAAGAGCTATGCTAAGTATCGGTGAAGAATGTCAGCACTTGCATTATGATTTAATCATGTTTCTTTCCAAACAATACCCATTTGCTCCTCACCAACGCCGTTGGAGGTGAGGCATTTTGATGAGCTCTCTATAATTCATCACTCTTGACCTAACCAAAGATGCCTGAGACAAAAAAAAAATCTACATTCACTATTAATAGGCTAAAAGAGAGACCAACATCAACTGCAATATATATATATATATATATTTTTTTTTTTAATCAGCATGTCATGGGACAGTCAGAAAAGGAACCAACAATGATCCTTATAAGACTCTTCCTTCTAGGTCAGGAATTGGCAAACGTTTTCTGTGAAGGGCCAGATAGTAAATAGTTTAGGCTTTGTGGTAGAAAGCAGATCAGCGGTTGCCAGAGGTCAAGGGAATGGGATTGAATGAATGCAAAGGAGTTCAAGGAAATTTTTTAAGATTATAAAAATGTTCTACATCATGATTTAGGGTCTTAAGCCAAAGCCCGTGCTCATCCCACTGTAGCATGCTACCTATTTTCAGCTCTAATGTCAGGACATCAAACACGTATTTATTATTAATTCACTGATTTAGAAATTAAATGTTCTTTCCATTCCCTACCTTCAATGTGATCTCTACTCCCCTCTGCCTACTCCAATACTAACCCACACTGTATTCATTAAATCTTTTTAGATTAACAAAACCCTGATATTTCCTCTCTACACTTCTATAGTTCTTACTTTCTAGTCCCAATTTTGGCAGTGAATTAGTGTTCTTTGTATAATCCTTTAATTACTGACTTTCTCCCTACTCTGCTTTAACTATGTCCATTAGATAAAAGAAAAATGATCGTAAAAGATGTGGTAACATCTCATTTTGAGAACTACAAGAATAATTTTTATTTCAGACATACATTAGAGTCTTCCACATAACAATATTTCATTAAAGCATGTATCAAAGTCCCAGAAAATACTATCTTCTTTGTTGGCATCAGAAAAGATAAGCTCCTCACAGGTGATGAATTACTACCACTACTACTTTCCTAAACCTGTCATACTAAAGATGTAATTTTTCTTTCACTGGGATTACTGAATATTCACTAACCAAGAGTGCTACCTATGGGAAAATTGTGTAATGGAGAATTAAGAAATAAGTGGATATATTTACTGTTGAGAATTCAAGTTCACAAAATACTCTAATGAAAAAAGGAAGGGAAGGAATTCCTGGCGGCCTAGTGGTTAGGATTCCGGGCTTTCACTGCCGTGGCAAGGGTTCAGTCCCTGGTCAGGGAACTGAGATCCCGCAAGCTGCACAGCTAGGCCAAAAAAAAAAAAAAAAAAAGAGGAAGGGAAGGGGAAAGAAGACAGCAATACCATCGGGAGGAGATTACAAAGGAATACTAAGATACCCCTGCCAGTCTGTACCCTCCCAGTTCACACAAAGTTTGGATATTACTAAAAACATAATGGTGCTAAGAGACATTTCACAATTTGACTTTTCACACTTTGAAAAGTCTAGCAATTCTGTCATAACTCAAATGCATTGACAAAGTCCAAAAGTCCATTATTTAACAAAAGTTTGCTTTAAAAAAATCCTTTTACCCCAGTTTACAAATAAAACCAATTACTCAGGACTTCTTAGTTAGGAAAGATGACCTTATTTTATTTATGTATATGTGTGTATATGCAACATAGTTATATTTGTTTAAAAAATGATTCAGTAAAACCCTCTTTTATTCAATATTGGCTCAGTTTGAAAAAAATGTTTTGTGGGATATACTGATCTTCGCTGAAGCTGAGTGATGCAAAAATCTGAGTTTTTAAAAACTCCCCAGGTGATTCTAATATGCAGGGTTCTCCAGGTTGAGAACCACCATCATGAACTACCAGAATGACAGCAGAAAGCAAAGAACGTATGTGAGAGCTTTGTAAGAGTCACAAGATTTGGTTGACTGACTACAGACTCAGGGGGAAGTCAGGGATGATTACTAGGTTATGGACTTGAGTTCGGCTGGACGGTACTGCCACTAAGCATCAATGCAAAAGAGAAAAGTTAGTAAACTATATATAAAGCACAATATGCATGCTTTTATGTGAAACTCTGCCTTCCCCTCTCGGTTCCACTTCCATTAAGGCTGCGACTGTGTGTGGCTCACTTTGTCATCCCTAGCAATAGTTGCCTGTACTTAGTAGAAATGAAATACATTTTTCCTGATTGTGATTCAACTCTGTTAAGACTTGTCTGCAAGTCAGTGGTGTGACTTAATATGTTTTTCAAGACCTCACTCTGGGAACTTCCCTTGGTGGTCCAGTGGGTAAGACTGCACACTCCCAATTCAGGGGGCCCGGGTTTGATCCCTGGCCAGGGAACTAGATCCTGCATGAAGGCCGCAACTAAAAGTTCACACACCACAACTAAGAAGTCCGCATGCCACAACTAAGACCCAGTGCAGCCTAAATAAATAATTTTTTTAAAAAAAGCACAGCATTAAAAAAAAGAAAATACCTCACTCTGTGTAGCACTGATCACAGATAGGGCTGGCTTCACAGGAGATACTCAACAAATGTTAGCTCCCTAGCTAATTTTCACACAAACGCCAGTCTGGCTGGAAATGCTTCCAACTGCCTGCTAAGACATAACCACCTAAAGGTATACTGGGCATGACAAAATCTGTCCACACCTGAGGTCAAGATATTTGTTCTCAAATCTGTTCCTCTTCTTCCTGTTAACAGCCCAGCCATTATCTGAGTCACCCAGGACTAGAACCCTTGAGTCATCTTTGATATCGCCCTCTTGTCAACATGCAAACAGGTTTCCAGAGTCCTGTCTTTTATGCTGTCTATACTGAGTATCTCTCACAGCAGTCCTCACCAACCCCAATGCCCCTTACCCAAGGACTCATCTTCAATTGCTACGGCACCCACTCCAGCCTCCCTCCCTCGTTCCCTCCCAAATCCATCCTCTACATTTCAAAGCCTTTTCAACAGGCCTCAGACAATTCTAGTCACATCACTACCTTGGCTGATACCTTTCAGTAGCTTCACCCCACAGCCCACAGAGCAAAATGCAAATGCTTAACCAATCCCTTCATAATCTAGCCCTTAACATACTTTTCCAACCTCACATCCTGCTATTGATATTTCTTCCACCGAGAATAGTGACCTCCTCCCACCCACATCTCCCCATGTCCTACTTTTCCAAAGTCCAGCCCAGATAAGCCCAGCTTATCTCCTGCAGCAAAGGCCTCCCCTGACACCCAAAACATACTCCCCACTTCCCTAAAACATCTCTTCCCACTCGGAATTTTCAAAGTAACTCCTAAGCATTTTTCACCTTCCACCCTACAATGCAGTTTCTTTTTCTTTTTTTCTAAATCGGGTCTTCATTGCTGTGCGCGGGCTTTCTCTAGTTGCGGTGAGCGGGGGCTACTCTTCGTTGTGGTGCGCGGGCTTCTCATTGCAGTGGCTTCTCTTGTTGCGTAGCATGGGCTCTAGGCGCACGGGCTTCAGTAGTTGTGGTACGTGGGCTCAGCAGTCGTGGCTCGTGGGCTCTAGAGCGCAGGCTCAGTAGTCGTGGAGCACGGGCCTAGTTGCTCCACGGCATGTGGGAACTTCCCGGACCAGGGCTCGAACCCGTGTCCCCTGCAATGGCAGGCAGATTCTTAACCACTGTGCCACCAGGGAAGTCCCTACAACGCAGTTTCTAACACACATGCTTTCGTCTCCCCTCCTGGACTGCAGTGTTGCCAGTGAATAGGCTCTAGGTCTGGCTCTTCTTTTTTTAACCACCGACTACCTCTCCCTCCACCCCCACAGCTTGCTCATCCCATCCTCCACCCTACAGTGCCTTAGTAGGTGGAGTTCAATAAATACTGTAGGTCCCTGGCCTACTCAGATTTAACAAGAGAGCCTGAGGACATAGTTTCTCACTTTGTTGGGCATGTCTGTAAATCATGATAATGTCCCAACTACAGCAACTCACCTTGCTGGTGACTGAACCCCACGCATCTCAGCATGATTCAGTAGCTCTACGCTAGCACATCCAAGTCACTGCAGTGACTGGATAAACTTTCTTTGTTTTAAAAATATATATATATCCTCAAGGAGAAAGCTAACAGCCTCTGCTGGTGACAGAAACGAAAGAAAGGGAAGATAGAGAAAAGAAAGGAATGGTATAGAGAGAGATACTGCTAGAGGGGTCACCAGACAAGACATAATTATGAACAGACTGGGACATCTGATGAATGAATAAAATAATAAATGAGGAGATAAACTTCCAAACTGGAAGGAGCAACATTTCTCCTTTCCCTGTTTCTACCAGCCTATACCAAGCATTTTCTGGAACACTGCTGTCCAACAGCACCTTCTGGAATGATGCAAGTGTTCTATTCATCTGTGCTGTCTGCTAATGTGGGAGCCGCTAACCACACAGTTATTGAACACCTGGAATGAGGCTAGCATGACTAAGGAACTGAATTTTTAATTTTATTTAATTTTAATTAAATTTAAGAAGCCATATGTAGCTAATGGCTACCGTATTGGCCAGGGATTGTCCAGAATACAGAATGTCTTCACCTTGTTACTTGAATTGTTGTCAAAAGTATTTTCCTGACCAAATTCCAAGTAAGCTTATAAAAGTCCATGATCATTTTTCTGTTTAACAAGTCACTTACATTTTTTTCCAATTTTCACTTTTATTTTATTGAGGGGAGAGTGGTTTAAGAGGGGACTAATAGAGGGGACTTCCCTGGTGGTCCAGTGGCTAATACTCCACGCTCCCAATGCAGGGGGCCCGGGTTCGATCCCTGGTCAGGGAAATAGATTCCGCATGCCGCAGCTAAAATATCCCGCATGGGGCCTCCCTGGTGCTGCAGTGGTTAAGAATCTGCCTGCCAACGCAGGGAACATGGGTTCGAGCCCTGGTCCAGGAAGATCCCACATGCCGCGGAGCAACTAAGCCCGTGTGCCATAACTACCGAACCTGCGCTCTAGAACCGGCGAGCCACAACTACTGAGCCCATGTGCCACAACTACTGAGCCTGCACCCTAGAACCCTCGCTCCGCAACAAGAGAAGCCACCGCAACGAGAAGCCCGCGCACCACAACGAAGAGTAGCCCTACTGAGCCCATGTGCCACAACTACTGAGCCTGCACCCTAGAACCCTCGCCCCGCAACAAGAGAAGCCACCGCAACGAGAAGCCCGCGCACCACAACGAAGAGTAGCCCCCGCTCACCGCAACTAGAGAAAGCCCGCACAGCAACGAAGACCCAATGCAGACAAAAATAAATAAAATAAAAATAACTTAAAAAAAAAAATCCCGCATGCCGCAACTAAGACCCGGTGCAGCCAAGTAAATAAATAATAAATATATTTTTTTAAACAAAGAGGAGACTAAGAGACAGACTGCATGGTAGGTAGACTGCATGATACACTATTTCTTTTGAGATAGAGATTATCCCCCTTTCAAAGTTGAGGAAACTGAGACTGAGAGCAAGTAATTGGCTTGCCTGTGATCACAGCTTCGTAAAACTAGGATTCAAACCCATGTCTGCCTGCAGAGACTGAGCTCTTAAGCATGCTTAAATTGCTAAGACTAAACTGGGCTGGATGAAAAGTAGGTTAGGCAGTTCCCACCGGGCTGATGTTATTCAGAGCACGTTAAAAGCTGGACCAGCCAGCTTATTTGGCAAGAGACTAAGGATGTATCCAGGCAACTTTCTTTCTTAAAAGCTGGACCAGCCAGCTTCCTTGACAAGAGACTAAGGATGTATCCAGGCAACTTTCTTTCTTTTTAAAAAAAATTTTATTTATTTATTTATTTATTTTGGCCACACCGCTTGCGGGATCTTAGTTCCCCGAACAGGGATTGAACCTGTGCCCTCAGCAGTGAAAGCGATAAGTCCTAACCACTGGTCCAGGCAATTCCTGGCAACTTTTCTTGATGTCTGGTAAACGATGCTCAATAATTCATCCACTCCTTCAACCACAGGCACGATTCTAAGTTGGAAGATACAGCAGTGAACAAAACAGGAAAAGTCTCTGCCCTCATGGAGGTTATATTCCAGTACGGGAACTAGGGACGATCTCTGAGGAGGTGAGAACTGAACAGACACCTGAGTGAATAGAAGTTGATTAGCTGCGTGGAGAAACTGAGGAAGACTGTTCGAGGCCAAGGAAACTGCAAGACAAAGATATAGAGGTAGGAGTGTGTTGGGAATGTACAATACAAAGGATAGCAAGGAAGTCAGTGTGCAAGAGCTTTGTGAAGGAGAAGAAATAAAGTATCAGTGTTAACCAGCGGCCAGATCCTGTTGGCCTGTAAAGGTCACTGGAAGGCTTCGGAAAAATATATTCCAAATATATAAGATATAAAATATATAAATTATAAAATATATATAAGATCATGGAGAGCCACGGGGAATGGGGAGAGCATGTGGAAGGGTAGGGTGTATTGCGAAGAGTGGGAGAGACATGATCTGATTTATGCTTTAAAAGGAACACTGGAAACTGTAAAAACAGGCTGCGGGGAAGCAAAATCAAGGAGAAAAAGTAAAAGCAGAAAGACCAAGTTGGAGGGACTTGTTCGAGTGATGAAGGAAGCTTAGATGAAGGACAGCTACAGAGATGTAGAGTGGAAATGGCCACTAATTTTAGGAAAGACTTTAGCTAAATATATATGGTCAAACCAATACCCATGGATGCAAGGAAAGAAAAGAAGCTTGGTTTCTAAACGAATCGCATTAAGAAGTTACTGTATAACTCAGCCCCTGCAGGTTCTATCTACTATTCCTAAGCGCAATTTCCCACATGCTCACACTCACACCACCTAACGAAGACCAGTATCAGGGAAATTCCCACAGAGCGTGCTTACAGATCATCCAATTGTTACATGACACAGATGTTTGCTATTTGTTTATATTTAAATGAGTATTTCTGAACAAGCATAGCCAGCTCCGATAAATTCTGATTAAAGTACATGCCGCGTAACACCCCCGCAAAACACTGTTTAGATAACCTTGCCCTCCCGTGCATAACAAGCAGTTTCAGTTTAATGAGGTAATTGGACTAGGATGCTCCACTCAATTCTTCCCAAAGTCTGTGACATTGTTTCCAAAAAGCTTAAGTCAGAACACAGGCTAGGAAATTGGAACACACAAAAAAAAGTAAAATAAAAACTGTCGAGTCAGAACCTCCTGACTATGCTTACCTATCTGTACTCCCTTGCCAACCCTGAAAGGATGTTTTGTTTAAGGTGTGTTCTCCACCAGCTGCATGTCTCTCAAGGTTATCCTAACACAAATCCCAAGGCACTTGCAGGATAACAATCAGCATATTCAGCCAGTAGGAGCTCTTCAGGCTGGAACCGGACTGCGAGGCACAGCAGGTGCTCAGTAAAACCGCTGAATGAAAAACCAACTGCCTTCTACAATTTCAATCTTGGTAATGTATTCCCAAAACATTCCTTAACTTCCCTAACTGGTGTAAAAGCGCTGGAGTACCCGTCACCTCACAAAGCCTCGCTGAACCTTTCCACCCCAGCTCACTGCTCTGGGCAACAAGCTCCATTTCGCTGGCTGCCCACTGTGTTAACAAATCTTAAACAACATTCTGTGACTCATCCAAAAACTAGCTTCAGGGGATGCTTCAGCTTTCTTCTGTTCCTTTTAATCTTCCTCTGCTTTCATACAATATTTATCTTTTGTTTCCCCCTCAGGGGGTCTAACATGGTAGAAAGAGCAGACAAAAAGTGGGTGCCTGCCCCGGATATCTCTAGAACTCGGCCTCAATTCCTTTATCTATAAAGTGCAAGTAACACCCATGCCAGACCTCCTTCACAAGGTTGTTGCCAAGTCTAATCCAAATGAGAAAAGCCTGCAAACTGTCAGGTGCTGCCCAAAAGTAAGATCCAAGTAAAGACAGGTTCAAGACAAAGCTTAGCTCAAAACCAAGCGGACAGGTGGAGGACCAGCACACTGCAGTCACTCAATAAACATTAAGTCAAATAAGGAGTATTTTCCTCCAGTAATGGGGTGAACAGGAGAAGCACACTAGCCAGGTCCGACAGCGTCACTTTAGGGTCCCTGGCAGGTAACTCCCATCTCTGGGTCTCCTTTCCCGCCACCTGTATAACAAGGCTTTGACAATGAAGGCTTCTAATATTGCTACGTTAAGGGAGGCTCATTCCGAGAGGCCAAATTGCCTTCACCTGCAGGGGCACAAAGAAAGCGCCAGAAAAGCGAGTAAAGACAGGACTGAGAGGCAAAGGAGTCGAGGTCTGGTTTAGCACATCTCTTAGGAGCAGCGTGACCTTGGCCAGCTCCCCTACCAAGCAAACCCCCTCCTCCCGTCCACATCTCTCAACCGGGGGAAAGAATCCCAGCCGCCCCTAATCCCGAGGCTGCTGGGGAGCCCAGAGACTACAGCCCCCTCCTGTTTGGCTCGTTGGCCCGTGACAGCCCTGGCTCACTCCCACCCCTCACCCTGGGAAGAGTCCTAAGCTCCTTCGCAGGGGAGGGATGTACCCCTTCCGGATGCGGGATCTGCCAGGACAGCAGTTTCGATTTCCTAAGGAGAAGGGTTACGTCCCCCGCCGTCCCAGCACCGCCGGTAATCAAAGGAGCCTCCCCGGCGGCCCTCGGGATCCCCGAGGCTGCACTCAGTGCCGGCACCCTGCCAAGGTCCCTCGGGGTCGGGGACGCCGGGAGGGGCGTTGCCATAGGAATAGCGCTCAGTTCCCCGGCCCGAGGCGCCCGGCAGAGGCTGGAGAGGAAGGCTCGCGAGACCCGCTATGCCCCAAGCGAACACGCCCGGCCGTTCCCTCACAGGGCTGCTTCGCCCAGCCAGCAGCGCCCCCACAGCTCCGCGCCTTCCCGCGCTGCTCCACAAAAACCCTACCTTCCGCCATGTCGGGCCCAGCCCTGCCTCAGCCTCGCGAGAAGTGCGCCGCTCAACTTGGGCGGTGCGTAACGGAGGTCCCCAAGTCTCGCGAGAGTCATTGGGGCCAGGGAGAGGGAGGGGTCGAGACTAGGTAAGAGCAGTGAATGAATGTGGAGGAGGAAGCTGGTCGCGGGAAGAACCGAGAGCCTAGCTCTCCTCACCTATACTTTCGAGGCTCTAGACTTATCAAGCACTGACTGGGCTCTATCATATTACACGCCCTAGGCAGGGGACTGAAAAGGTTGGACGCAGCGAGCATTGACTACTCTTTGGGAAAATGTGGCCACGAGAGGGTCGAGAAAGGGGTTTTCATGGTATTTAGGTTTGTTTGTAAAGAAGTGAGAGGCTGAGAGAAAAGAGCCAAAGGAGAGGGAAAGGCTAATGAAGGTTCACTAGCCTGGGGAGGTGGGATGCCCTGCAGCCGAATGCAGAAGGAAATTTAGGGGAAGGGATTAACTGTAGACTACAGGCAAGTCACTAATGTTTTCTACTAAAACATTAGGAAACAAGAACATGCATGCAGATGGATGTGGAGGGAAGAGATATCAGGGAGATTGCTTGGTGACATTTTTATGGTTGAAGTTCGTAGGGAAGGGGACCAAAAAAGAGTGAAGAAAATTTGGGAGAGGAACCTGAATTTGGAAGGCCTGGTTGCACGTGTCTTCTGAGTGTGTGGATGGGTCACTTTTTCTAGCAGAACTCAGCCACCTGGCTGCAGAAGCAGAGAATATGGATTGTAGCATTTGCCCAGGGCTTGGGATTCATTGCCAAAAAGAAATTGAGAGTGCTGTGAGAATATAGCTCTGGTGCAGACTGGGTAGAGGCTGATGTACAAGTCATAAAACTGCAGGTCTGTATAATATTGAAGACCAATGCAGTGGGAACAAGGTTGTGAGAGCCCTGTGTTAGGGTGGCAAACTGAAGTTCATAAGTTAAACAGTACTAGGAGACAATAAACTCCAGGACAGAGCCATGGAATATGGTAGCTGAAGTGGAAGTGAGAAGCTAGAAAAATCAGATATTGAAATTCAGAGGTAGAGAAGGTAGGAGACCATAAACCAGGTGCTAAAATCTTTAGTCAATGTGGGGATGACTAATAGCAAAAAGGAGGGCTAACGAGTAATATAACTGAATAGTGTGAAACCTGTCAAAACAGATTTTTACTCAAAGGACAATCAAAAGAATGCAGATTGCACCCATTCCTAGAAGCATCCACACTTAAGGACTGCGGGGTGGGGGGGGAGTGGTGGCCCTGGAGAAGAGCCAAGAATAAGAGATGACAGGTTGAAAGAAGGATCTGAGAACAGGATGAGGGTGTCAGAACAGAAAAGGGGGAGGATTTGAAGGTGGAGAAATTTTAGGTGCTGCCAAGGTTAACCATTTAGTGGGTAGTGAGGTGGAGTGGAAAAGGAATTTGGAGTTTAGATCATGGTAAACATAATCATGGGGTTAAAATGTTGAGGAAGGAGGAGGAATTCTGGGGGAGGGACACCTGGGAGATGAAAGGGAAGAGGGTACTGAAATGTTTAAGAACGGTGGTGTGCTCAGGGAAATAGCATTCCAGTTGTGGCAAGAGACTAAAGATGTGGAGGAGGTGTGGGCAGGGAGGTGCGTAGAGCAGCTGCATCGAGCAAGCAGAGCTTAGAGGGCAGGAGAGCACTTGCCAGGCTCAATGGAGGAGTCGTAGCTCAAAGCTTCCCTGTCTGTCAAGAATGGTTTATAGGTGTGCTAAATGGTGAGCCCTTGGGGCCACTAGGGTAGCCAGGCAAGACAGTCTCCTCTGGCCACATGCAGCCTCATCTGTTTTATCTCAGAATGCCCTACAAATATTTCCTGGGTCATAACATACATGTGATCAAGAAGTCCTGTCATAGCTGACGCCTGGTTTTGCATATGACTTATCTTTGCCTCTTCACCAGCACCAGCCTAGTGTCTGGCATACAGCAGGTGCTCAAAATTTTTTTTTAATACATTCTTTTTAAATTAATTATTATTTATTTTTAGTTGCATTGGGTCTATTGGGTCTTCGTTGCTGTGCGCGGGGTTTCTCTAGTTGCGGTGAGCAGGGGCTACTCTTCGTTGCGGCGCGCGGGCTTCTCATTGTGGTGGCTTCTCTTGTTGCGGAGCACGAGCTCTAGGCGCGCGGGCTTCAGTAGTTGTGGCGCGCGGGCTCCAGAGCGCAGGCTCAGTAGTTGTGGTGCACGGACTCAGTTGCTCCATGACATGTGGGATCTTCCCGGACCAGGGCTCGAACCCGTGGCCCCTGCATTGGCAGGCGGGTTCTTAACCTCTGTGCCACCAGGTAAGCCCTCAAAATGTTTGATGAGCTGTTGCCGTGAGCTATACCGGGAGTCAGGGGAACTGGGTTCAGATTTGGCTCTGCAACTGATTTGTTGTGTTGATCATGGTCAAGTCCCTGCCCGATCTATGCTGCCATCTCAGATTCTCCATCAGTTTCAAGAGGGAGTTGGACTAGAGTCCATGGTTCTTAATAACTTGGGGGATCATGACCTTGGAGAATCTGATGAAAACCAGGGACCCTCTCCCTTAGAGCAGCACACATGTAGCAGTAAACAAATGTGCCCTTTCAGTTTGCTTGGCCTAGATGCCCACAGTCAAACAAGAACTCGTCTTAAGGGATTTAATCAACTCAAGGGCTTCACTACCTCCTCGTCACGAACTACCTTCAAGAAGCCCTCTAGCAGAGGTGAAAGCACTCTTCTTAGTGCTGTCTGTAATATAACCGTATCTCTGGGCCCTTGTCTTCTGAGTAGACTCTTACTGGCTTGAAACCCCTGAGCTATAGGACTACTTAATACACCCTGTAAAATAAAGCATCTACAGTACTCAGTGAATTACAGTACCCAACAGGGTTGGACGGAGCTACAATATTAGATATGACCTGAGAAATCTGAGCACTGAAACATGATTCATTTTCGACCCAATTCATGTTTTGTTGTCTGATTTAGAGGAACTTTGTAAGAAGTTGTCTCGGACAGGGAGCATGAAGTACAGGAAGGAAAAAATGCTGCCTGCCTTAAGAGCATAGGGGAACAGACTCTTTCTGGGGAGGTAGTGTCATATCATGATAGAAGGGGATAGGGAGGGAATCACTAGACTGGTAGTCCAATGAATTGGGTTCAAGTACAAGCCTCAACACGCCTCAGTCTCTACGTGACCTGGGAAAAAATATCCCGGAGGTAAGAAATAATGGCACGCGGTATGTAAGGGAGGTCATGAAACTGAATCCCGGCCATGAAACCTACTTGCTCTACAGTCTTGACCAATTAATCTGAACCTGATTCCGCATGAAGATCCTTTTAAGAATGTGACTAGATCCTTTACGAAACACATCTAGCACAAGCGTGCCACAAAGTGGAGGCTCGATAAATAGTAACTTGACTGCTGGTGCTCATGAGGTTTAAGGGAGAGATCACAGTGCTAACAGTACGATTATACTGCACTTGTTCCTAATGGAGACTGCTGGCAAGGGAAAACCAAGTACCTTATCTATGACTTGCTGTGCAGCTATGTCTAAGATGTGTCTGGCTGCCTTTTTTGAAAGCCTTTCCCTTCTCCTTCACTGCAGCCCAGTGGGGTGTGCAGAGTCCAAGAGACAAAGAAGCCTAGTCCTACAGAGACAGCCAGGTTACACCATCTGAAACTGAGCAACCAAAAATACCTGAATCCCTTTGGGGTTTGCAGTCCTTCAGAAAATGAACAATTTTAATTTGGTGAGGTGTTACCAACTCTATCTTAATGAGAGGGAGGGAGAAAATCAACTGATCCTTCCTCAGAGCCTACGGCCTTGCGCGCAGTAGACAAAGTCAAAAGCTGTTCATTTGCATTGGAAGCATGGGAATAAAACTTTTTTGCTATATACCTCGAGTAGATGATTATGCTTAAAACTGATATTTAAAGTTTAGGGACATCATCTAGACCTTTCTATAATAGTTTTATTTCAAATATATTTTTCAGAAAAATGAAACCCTGAAAAACGAGCCCCCATTTCCCCCAAACTGCTCTCGAGGAGGATTTTCTTCTTTGTGATTAAGAAATCAGGCTCCATGTTCTTTTCTCAGAGTTTGTAAGGAAGAGGCCTTAAAACCACTGGCAACTTCTATCAAGACAGACAAGCTTTCAACACCTAACACTGTAAATGCATATAAACTATATATAAAGATGCAGGGTGAAAAGCTGAATATTCACATCCTGAATCCTGTTGCGGTTTGCAGTCCTCCAGAAAAAGGAAAAAATTTGTTAAGGGGGAAAAAACGGGAAAAAAGTACTCAGTTCTTGCTGCATTTGCCACTAACTTACTGAGTGGTACTGGGCAGGTATTGGGGCCAAGTTTGCCCATCTGTTTAGAGGAGGGAAGGCAGGGATTGAGATGGTGCCTATGTTCTCTTCCAGTTGATGTTTGAGACTGGGTTCTTCACCTTTTGGCTTATCTTCATGGGAGAACCAGTCTAGGCCAAAGACATAATCCCAAATAATGCTCTAACATGTGCTCATTTTATTTTATATAAGGTTCTAAACCAGCATGCACGAAATTCTGATTAAGAATGGTGGTTGGCCGCGTAGTGGAAATTTTAAGACCATTATATCAGGTTGGAAGTCAAGTGAACTTCCTATCCTCTGGTTCCTTCTTTAAGTAAGGTTTTAAAAATTTTTTATCTAGATTCCCCTGTGGACCCTTTGCTATCATGTGCTGTTTATACAGAAAGAATCCCATAACTTGCTTTGGAGACCTGCATCCTGAAACCAAAATAGCTCATGATACAGCCTCTAAGTCATCATTTATTGATTTATAGAGCACCCATCACATGATCGAGGTGCTTTACAATACAGTAAACATCACAACAGAACTCACATAGTTAAATACAATCAACAAATTACAGAACTAAAAAACAAACAAACAAACAAACAAAACACTGGAATGAAGCAACATTATGTTGAATTTCAAAGATGCTGAGAAGTGGCAGCACACAAAAGGTAATTCCACCAACTGGGGACCAGACAGGCAAAGATACACAGGCACCACAAGCCCAAACGGGCAGATTTGTAGACGGTGAATGAGCATATAAAATAAAATTTCACAACCAAGAATGAAGGCCATTAAAGACACTATGACACCCAAGTAATCACAGAACTAGTGGAATAACCTCACAAAAATATTACCTTGTAATGACAAGAAAACCAACCTCATTTGGATTTTAAACTCACAAGAGGCCAGAAAGCCACTGAGATCATCCATCCCATTATGAGCACAGACTGAAATCGATAAGCCTTTACAAGAACTTGGAATAAATTTAGGAAACAGGCAACGGTTCTACAATCCGTAAGACTATGCAGGTGTTGTTGATAGTTGGCACGAGGTCAGGGAGAAAAATCCTTTTCCTAGAGCAGACAAGACTCACACTAGTGATGAGGCACTGCTGGGACAAAAGCCACCTGGATCAGTGTCACCTGAGTGTGGTTTAACATCAAATGTAGAGGCATTTAGATTCACAGTCAGATGAACACTGGAAAAGGCACAGATGAGACCTCTGACAGAGGAAAAGAAGCCGAGATATCTCTCGAGGCCTGTGTTTCCATATGTAGCACGCTCAGGGCACCAGATGGAAAGGGCTGTCATGAGACGTGCACTCATTCCTGGCTCTCCTTCTACCCGCCAAGATCTAGCCCTAAAGAGCACATGGTTACACCAAAGTAACTGCATTAACGTGGCACTTAAAGTTCAAGAATAGTTGTCCCTGAGTTACTAGGTCCTTTGCTCCTCTCTGAAGAGTCAAATCCCAGGTTTTAACTCAAGAGACTGCTAGCAGAATTACAGCAATAGGAGAACAAAATTCAGGCTCCACCTTGCCACAAGCAAGCACCATGTGAACAATTTCTGATTTAAGAATAAAAAGGGATTGCATTCAAAGTCCCAGGTAGGCATGCAGTACTGGCACTTTGGGGCAACAATGTTTACAGAGTCTTTGAAAAAGTAAAGTCACACGCCAAGTTCTTGCAGAAAATTGGGCTTCAATCAATCAAACAATTTCACATTCAGCCATTACACATTTATGGGCTTTTTTAATGCTTCAGAGTGAAGAAGAGACTGAGATTTAGAAAAATCACTCTCTACTGTGACTACATCCTCAATTATTTTACTTCTGCTTTAAAAAAGACATGCAAAGTTCAGAAAGGACTGGCTCCTTGCAGGAATCCTTTCACTCTTCTGCCCAAACATTTCTCCAAACCCCCCAGAGCAGAGAGGCACCAATTCTCACTGATTCTCACAATTAAACACCATGTCCCATCGGGTACTGTCTCAAGTTCTATCCCTTATATGCCAAAGACTACCTCCCAGTCCCAGCCTCACACCAAACACAGAGGAGCCTGGGCCCACCTTTAACACTGCACATGCTCATTTTACATTTCCTGAAATTATTTTCGAAAACTTATGATATGAAATATACTTATGCTCAAACAGTAATAAAAATCCAAGTGCACTATGTCAGTGGCAAAATCTGTATATGTCAAATAACAAAGCCTTTACATCCCTGTAATGCTTTGAGATTCACATAAGAATCTATACAGAACCCACTACATACACTGCCATGGCCATGTGATTTTCAAGTATTAAATTTGTTTGCATAAGGAAACAACCTGAGATTTTTCTAAACTGCACTTCTCTGGCACTCAGTATTATAACCTTCATTCAATACAATAAAAGCCAACAACTTGACAATTATTGGAAAAAAATTATATTTTGGAAGAACTCACTACATAAGGTGACAGAATTCCAAAATCAAATTACATGAAAATATACATCGCAATTTCTTTGTACAATAGGTGAGAAAAATCTGCAGTATAGAGAATAGAGGCAAAGAAATATGAAGGGCTAAGAAGGGTGTGTGGGTAAACAGCATTTTTAATAGCAAACCCAGAAGTTAAGTAGAAAGCCTGCAGCTGTGCATGCTTTATTCATCCAACCTTCACATTAGGTAACTGAGGGCAAAAATAAAACCAAATCAGAATTTTGTATTGTTTGGGGTAAATGTCAATAATTTTAAATCTGAATTGAATTCAGAACCAACTCTTTTTAGTTCTTGGGGATAATGACTGAATTCAAGAGCTCTCAACAATGAAAAAATGTTATTGCTGTATCCAATCCAAGAGATGGGTGCAAGTATAATACAAAAGGGATGAAGCACCTAGTGATGACCATTCCTCTGAAGTCATCATTAAAAATCAAGTAGTTGCTTATTGAGTGTTTCAGTATTTGAACTAAATGATTTGAAAACTTCCTGGCAGACAGAAGAGATAAAAGCAAAGGGGAGTGTGTCAAAACAAAGAAGATACAAAGTTTAGTAAGTGAAAAGAGTTTAATGAAGCCTCAATGGTTTAAAGGAAATTAAATGGAAACTTTTAATCCTAATTGCTTTTTATCTGACATGCTTTAAGGAGTCTTTTAAAACTGATAAGAAACAATGAATAGGGAAAGAAAACCTGCTAAAATCTTTTAGAATTTACACGATTCTTATTCTACTACAAGAAAGCATTATTTGGTACAAGGTGTGTTTGTGGATGTACATGAACAGTATATATATTATCCGGATCATGTTGTGCTATGTACAGGTCTTTACAATTCTTCCTGAAGGTTAAAACAGTTCATTAGAATTCAAAATGCGTAATCATCTGTAAGTTGGCACTTGTTAGGCTCTTGTCAGCATTGATACTGGCATGTTTTATTGCAGCCCAGTTCCAGCCAGTGTTTGCCAACTTGTTACAACAGAAGTCCAGCAATAGGTGGGTAGAGTGCAGGAAAAACAGTGCCATGTTTCTCAATTGGAGACCTACAAGAAAGCAAACAGCATTATATAATGACTTTATAAATTACAAAAGAATTAATTGATTAGAAATTTTTATTTGTATTCCATTTCTTGGGAAACAAATTTTTCATTTCACTTTAAGCTCACTTTTGTGCTTTTCCAATATGATAGCCACATACAACCATTTCATTTTAAATTCAAATAACTGTTAATAAAATTTTAAATTTAGTTCCTCAGTCACACTACCCACATATCGAGTGCTCAGTATGTCTACTGCCTACCATGCTGGACACTGTAAATATAGATTATTTCCATCAGTGAAGAAAGTTCTATTACTAAGCCTTAACTTAGATTTCTCTAGGTTCAGTCCAAACCTATTTCATCCATGAAGCCTCCGACAACTGACCTTCTCTCCCAATTAGAGTTCCCTATTGTTTTGTATCTGCTGATCTCATGTGTTCAATTAGACTAGAAGAACCACAGCTAAATAAAAACAACTACCACCTTATCGAGTGCTTATTATGTGCCAAGCAGTATACAAAGTGCTATACAAACTTATCTCATGTAATGCTCATAATCACCACATGAAGGGGTTTCCCCCATTTTACAGAGAAAAGAGAGACAAGGTCACAGAGCTAATTAATAAGTGGCAGAGTTTCCTGTTCAAAAGGTTAGGAAAACACTAGTTTCAATTAAAAAAAAAAAGTCTAATTAAATGATTGGACTTTTCAGAGCTTTTATTATATGAATGTGTCCTATGAGTATGTAGGGGGAGCAGGAGAAGGGGGCAGGGGAGGAGAATACCTATTACTATTACATCGGATCAAGTACTCCAGAAACACAGAAGTCTGTATCACCTGCCAAGCCAATGCTGGTCACAAAGAAGTCTAATAGAAGATGACTGGGAATCCAAGGGATATAATTTTAAACTCCTAACAATGAAGCCAAATGTACTTAGAGCCATGGCAAATATTTAACTCACACCAGACGTGTGAAAAGTTCAGTGTTTCTTCTAAATCCCCGAATGAATTTATCAATATTACAATCACCCGAATTCAACCACACCAGAGCTGATGTGGGCAGGAAGAAAGCTGTGGGCTTATCTATGGCCGAACACGTGCCTATTTCCCGAATCTAGACTACCTCCCTAAGACAGCTCCTGAGAAGTAGAATGACTGCTAAATTTCTCTCCAAAGTGCTCATACCAGTCAATGTAAATGGTCCCCAGCAAAGCACTGAATCCACCAAATATGAATATACCACCTTCACCAGCAAGCAGGTTCTATTGTTTGCACACAGATACACATATGTGCACGTTTTATTAGAAAATCTAAAGACATAGACTGATACTCAAGAGAAATCATTATGAATAGGACTGTAACTTTTAGGTTATGTTACTTAAATGTTTTTCCAAAGACTACATATCACACCCAAATTTACCCCCGCCCAATTAACCTCTCAGGGCTGAAAAAGAACTGGGTATACAGCTTGGGCGTTCAGTAATCATTCCCTTATGATATGAACAAGAAATTTCAGGGCCACAAAAGAACCATTTAAAAACTATCTCCGGGCTTCCCTGGTGGCGCAGTGGTTGCGCGTCCGCCTGCCGATGCAGGGGAACCGGGTTCGCGCCCCGGTCTGGGAGGATCCCACATGCCGCGGAGCGGCTGGGCCCGTGAGCCATGGCCGCTGGGCCCGCGCGTCCGGAGCCTGTGCTCCGCGGCGGGAGAGGCCACAGCAGAGGAAGGCCCGCATACCACACACACACAAAAAAAAAAAGAAAAGAAAAAAAAAAAAAACTATCTCCACGTGAGGTTTTAAAGAAAAATACTCCAGAGACGACTGACTACAGAAAGTCATTAACTACCTAAAATCAGGTATTTGAGCCTTTTAGTAGTTAGGACCCAGCTTTAAATAGCTTTAGCTTCTTCAGCAGGAAAAGGAAATCTATTCCCCCCCCACCCCCGCCTTTAAATAAAATATATTCTAAACAGAAAAAAGGCCTTGGTACAGAAAAAGCAAGTTTGTTGTTCTTTTCTCTAGAAAGAGAAATGTGAAACTGAATTACTTGCATAACACTCAAATAAATGGTGCTGACCTAAAACAGTCATTTACACTTTGTAAGCATATCCCATTTCTGGTTTAAAATAAATCTTCTGTTGTGTGACTTTGTTAAAAAATCACACCATTTTTATATTAATGGAAATTATATCAACTGTATGTCTTTACAAAATAACTTAAGTATCTATTTTTTGCCTCAAACTTACACTTCATTATTCTTGATTTCTAACCTACAAATCCGGAGATGGTTTAGTTGGAAAGTGTCTTGTTCCATTTATGTCTAAAACTAGAATCAAATCATTAGTTTTCCATGTGGCTACACAATTTAATCTTTTTAAAAGGCCTAAAAATATAAAAAGTAGACAAGCGTGATTTAAAAAAAAAAAACAAAAAAACTTTTTTTTCTAACACTTTTTGATGTTAAAGACAATATTGAAAGTAATTCGTCATTCAAGGGTAAGTGTCCCAATAAGCTCAACCATTCTTAAGTGAAAGCAGTCCATGACTTAAATAGCTTAGTATCAAGGAAGTTTTCCCCATTATCTTTCACACAGATAATTCCAAAAGTTCCAATTCATTCTACACTGCCACCAAATATACTACTTACTAAACAACAACTCTCTGCCTATCACCAATCCATCCGTTTTTCCCCCAAACTGAACTATTCTTTTTCTTTTCCTTATGTCATGCACTGGTGACCATCCACACACTTCCTTTCTGAGGTCGGTAATACCTCACTCTCCTAGCTCTCCTCCTTGTGACCAAGCAGCCCACATGTTTCTGTCCCCTAAATGTGGAAATTGTGCAAGATGCTGTCTTTGGCCCTAGTATGTACTGCTCTCTATACCAAATGAATGGTCATCTCTACTCTAGAGACTTCTAATCTCACCCGCAGCCCTACGTCTAACCTCTGTCCTAACCATTCAGTATCAGTCATACTTTCTCAAAGCTGCACCGTGCTTCTACTCCCACTAGAGCTCTGCGTGTGGTTTAACCTTTTTTATGCCTGGTCTAACTGGCTAAGTGAACAGCTCTCTAATGGCCTGGATAATGTCTATGGTACTCCTACAGAGCCCCTTCTTTCCCAAGAAAACAGTGCCTTTGTAAATACTCATTAACAAGAAATGAAATGAGCTCAGGGTCAGCTGTTCTTGGTGCTACCTCTCATTTCAAGATATAAATCTTAATCCTTAATAACACGCAACTGTTAAAAGGGAAGCAGATATATATTATTGAGCTAGTAAAATATCAAGACAATGTTAAACGGAAAGTACAGAGTGTATGCTATGTATACATTTATGTTATAAACACAGACACACAAAATCACACTTGTGTGTACATGTGTGCTGGGGAGAGAGTAGGATTTCTGAAAGATTAAACAGTGTTTACTTCTGATAGCAGAACAGGGGAGCTGAGATGGAAAAGAGATTTTCTTTTCCTTATATATAGCTGCGACTGTAAAGGTAGCAGTCAGATTCAGAGGGAACCAAAATAGAGCCATGATATTTATGGGTTAGAGAAGATGTTTCTAGAAGGGAGATCAATAGTCAATTCAATTCAATTGCTACAGAGATTAAAAATCAAAACTAAGGGACTTCCCTGGCGGTCCAGTGGTTAACACTCCCCACTTCCACTGCAGGGGGCACAGGTTCGATCCCTGGTCGGGCGAACTAAGATCACACATGCCTCATGGTGCGGCCAAAAAAACCCACTAAACTAAAATTAAGCCTTTGGATGTGGCAAACAGGCAGCCCCTGGCTTCCTTATTACTTTAGTTTTCTGTGGAGAGGGAAGAAGGTGAGCCAAATGTGCTAGAAGATTGACAGTGAAAAAAAAAAAAAACAACAAAGCAAAGCCCCTTTGCTTCCCAGGTCCCTCTCTTCCTCCCTAAAGTTAAGTAGTACTACAAATTTTAAGAATTTTATATATTTCTTCTAGTCCTTTCTTTTTAAAAAAACTTTTATTCTATCAGATAACTATGATAGAATAAAATATAGTTGGTTTTACTTTATAATTTACATAAATGATATCATACTTTTTGTTTTGCAAATTGCTCTTCCTACTCAAGATTGTGTTGAGATTTAACCATGTGATTATATATAACTAAGTCTACATTAGGTATTTTAGCTGATACAACAGAATATTGTAAGTGATATTAATAGTAACTGATCAATTCTGATAGGCCTTTTAAAAATTACACACAATACTGCAAGCAATATCCTTGTATCATGTCTCTCTGAACACACGTGCTAGAGTTTCTCTAACCTATACACCTAAATCACAGGATATGTTTTCAAATTGACTAGATATTACCAACTTGCTCTCCAATGTTGACAGAACAACTTCACTCAGGCCAGTATTTCAGGTACACCATTTCCCAAAATCCTCACCAACACTTGGATTTCTTGAACATTTTGATTTTTTTTTTTTGCAGTAGGTGGGCCTCTCACTGCCGTGGCCTCTCCTGTTGCGGAGCACAGGCTCCGGACACGCAGGCTCAGCGGCCATGGCTCACGGGCCCAGCCGCTCCGCGGCATGTGGGATCTTCCTGGACCGGGGCACGAACCCGTGTCCCCTGCATCGGCAGGCGGACTCTCAACCACTGCGCCACCAGGGAAGCCCCAAGTTTTTGGTTTTGATACAGCCAAACTTATCAAATTTTTTCCTTTTATGGGTGTTACTGGTGCCTAATAAATCCTTCTCTACCTTGATATTCTCCTGTATTTTGTTCTGATCGTTTTGTTTTTCATATCTGTCTTCTGTTTTAAAATTTACTGGAGAAAGCTTAGTCTCCTCCTTACCTCAGTCAACAAGATCACTATAGATCACCTGTATTAATGGGAGTGAGATGGATGCATCCTTGAAGCAGGTTCAGTAGAGTTTGCACTTTTCTTCATAATCTTATTGTAACACAAGAGATCAGAAAGCCTTTAAGGAGCCCTAATTTTAAGGAGATACGGGTGAGATGTGGAGGCTAATCCTTAAATGATCTGAATATGAAAACCATCAAGGATGTGGTCCTATTGTGATAATCACATACTCCAAATGTGGTCTCAAATAAGCCATGAAGAAAATATGGCCGCCTAAGAGGAAGAGAAGCCATATAACATGGAGCCACATATACTTCTATTTGTGAGAAATGACTCTAGATTCATGCGTACGCATATGCAACGAGGTAAGGCAGAAAATCTTCTTACTGTGCTGGGTTACACAATGCCTACTATCCTGGGTCAGGTAATCTACGAAACAGATTTTCAGACAGGTATTTGTAAAACGTTTACTGGGAAGTGCTTCCACAAACAAGAGTGAGAGAAATAGGTCTAAGCAGAAGAAGAAGAACTGAGGGGGGCAGTTGAAATAAAGGCTTCAGTCAATCCCACACTGGAATGGCCCTTCAGATAATTCCCAAATTGAGAAAAAAGTCCAAGCCTTTGTATCAACCCATCCCTTACCCAAACCAACTAG
Organism: Physeter macrocephalus; assembly: GCF_002837175.3. Taxonomy (NCBI): domain Eukaryota; kingdom Metazoa; phylum Chordata; class Mammalia; order Artiodactyla; family Physeteridae; genus Physeter; species Physeter macrocephalus. The sequence continues at coordinate 91,195,103 of NC_041227.1, read as the reverse complement.
TCCTTGGATGCAAGTGGCCTCTGGGGAAGGGGACTAACTTGGGCAAGTGATCTCGTTTAGCTATAAGGGCAACTCCTAGAAAGCAACTCAGCTATGAGTTATCAGTAGGCAACATTCCCAACAGGCTGGGATAGGATTATTTCCCTCTGGACAGGAGACAGTCACATCCACTACACCCATAGCTTATCTTCTCTTATCATCTTACTTATTCCCTGATAAAGCCAACCAGCAAGTTGTGAGTTGACCTATGAAGAGGCCCATGTGGCAAAAAACTTAAGACTCAGTCAATGGCCTGTAAGGAATAGAAACCTGACAAAAACCAGTTGACTGAACTTGGAAGCAGATCCACCCACAGCTGAGCCTTGAGATGGCTGCAGTGCCAACCAACACCTTGACTGCAGCATTATAAGGAGCCCAGAGCCAGAAGAGTCAACCGAATCATACACAGAACCCTGGCCTATGGAATCCAGGGGTAAGAAATGCTGTTTTAAGTCACTGAATTGTAGGTAATTTGTAACACAGCAACAGAGAATTAATACAACCCCTCTAGCCTTGATACAGAACCAAGAGACCAAAGTCCTTTTGTCTAGTGGTATAGAATGTGGCCACACTGCTGATCTATGGGAAAGGGAGGATTTGTTTCTCCCTTTTTCCTCTCTCTTCATCCCATCCCACACCTGAATTAGAAAAAGGATACGGTTATTAATTATTAATAATCTTTATATAGGAGACACAAATACTACATGATTACACTTATATGAGGTATCTAAAGTAGTCACACTGATAGAAACATAAAGTGGTGGTTGCCAAGGCCTGGGAAGAGGGGGAATGGAGAGCTGTTGTGTTCAAGGGGTAGAGAAGTTTCAGTCGTGCAAAATGAAAAGGCTCTAGAGATGTACTGTACAACAATCTGCATATAGTTAACAATACTGTACACATAAAAATTGTTAAGAGGGTAGATTTTAGGTTGTGTGTTTACCACAATAAAAGTAAAATAAAGAAAATCTGGGTCAAGTACATCAACACTAATGCTTCCAGTTTAAAAAAAATTACATAAGTTATGGATTTTGATGTAAAAAATTACATCATAAAAAATACTAAATTAAATTTACTTTTCATTCAACCCAAATAGAATGTACATTTTTCAAGTGCTTATTGTGGGTTTTACTTTACATCATCCTATCACAAGACTACAGAGACTGAGGATATTCAGAAAGTGCATGAAAAAAGCAAGTCTTTAAGAAGAGTTTGAGTGATAGACTAGAGCTCGCTACATCTGCCACAAAGCAACAGGTTTCTATAGTATAGCTGTGGGCATAAAAATCATGTAATGACAGAGACATTTAGATTATGTGGGGCTTCCCCGGTGGCACAGTGGCTAAGAATCCGCCTGCCAACACAGGGGACACGGTTCGAGCCCTGATCTGGGAAGATCCCACATGCCGCGGAGCAACTAAGCCTGTGTGCCACAACTACTGAGCCCACGTGCCACAACTACTGAAGCCCGCATGCCTAGAGCCCGTGCTCTGCAACAAGAGAAGCCACCGCAATGAGAAGACCGCGCACCACAATGAAGAGTAGCCCCCACTTGCTGCAAGTAGAGAAAGCCCACGCACAACAACGAAGACCCAACGCAGCCAAAAATAAATAAGTAAAAATAAATAACTTTATAAAAAATAATAATAATAAAAAAATAAAGATTATGTGGGCACCTCAACCCTACAGCCTACCTTGTTCTGTGCATTAGGTAGATGAGTAAAACATAGACACTTTTTTAGAAGATATTAGTTAAGTCATGGAGTCTGATGTGATTTCTTAATTTAATTTTCAAATGATTTCACTTTTCCCCAACCAGGAATTGAACCTGTGCCACAGCAGTGAAATCTTAACCACTATACCACCAGGAAACTCCCCTTAATTACTTATTAATCAATGTTTCCCAAAGAATGTTTGTCTTTGGCCATAGGTGGGCCAGAGGATCCTCGTGATGAGGATGAGCTTCAGACTGAAAACAAAATGCAAAATCGTTTACTCAGTTCTTGCCGAGGAAAAACACACAGTTCAAAGACTATATAATTTTTATTTTATTTTATTTTTTTTGCGGTATGCGGGCCTCTCACTATTGTGGCCTCTCCCATTGTGGAGCACAGGCTCCGGACGCGCCAGCTCAGCGACCATGGCTCACGGGCCCAGCTGCTCCGCGGCATGTGGGATCTTCCCGGACCGGGGCACGAACCCGTGTCCCCTGCATCGGCAGGCGGACTCTCAACTACTGTGCCACCAGGGAAGCCCAAGACTATAATTTTTTACACAGAAGCCTGAGCTTAATAGTAACACAATAAGTTAGGAATAGTAACTAAAATTAACCATTAAAATATCAGTGCATTAATTTAATTCAAAATTCTGTCCTATCTAATGTCCAGCTGCCACACACACCCTTCTACAACAGTGCACAGCCATTACAATGCACGAATGAATTTATATGTAGGACTTGCGACTTTAAAGAAGGATGTGTAAGCAGAGCTGACCTGTTTGCCAAGATTTCCAGTTATTGCTTCCTACACCTTTAATTGTAAGTTCTCAGTTTAGTTTCATTATTAACAGTATATTATACTGTTTTTCAATTAACCTATTCTACGCAAGGAGGTATTTTGATTCAACATTATTATTTGCCTTCGTCTTCTTTTTATGTGAACCTTAATCTTGATAAGTATACTTTAAAGATGTGTATGTTATGATCAAGTATAAATTAACTCTAATCCCACCAACAAAGAAGATAATATATAATCCCTTACAAAATTGGTTTGTGACACTTCATTCATACTTATTTATTTTACTTGCAATATAAATAAAAGGTAAATAAAATTCTTGATTATTTCCTAAATTTATAAACTACTGTTTATATGGTAAAATCACGCATAAGCTTAGGCTCCAACCTATTATTTCCTTCCTCTCAATTCGCTGTTGTCACCAAGCTCTTTTCTGACTGGAAAATAGTATGGGTAAGGAAAACAAGCCCTGAAGTGTTTGTTGTTCCTAAAATATTGTCCGACCCATAAAAGAACCAATGCAATGAATGAGCTGAGCTTTGTGAAGACTAACATGGCAGTTGTATCCAGGACAAATATCTAGGATGAAGTGCAGGCCGACACAAAAGATGTTCAACTAGAAACAAGAACTTGACCTAAGGTGGTAGAAAGCAAGAGTCAAAAGAAAAGATGAGGATCACTGACTAGACGTGTGGCAGGTATTAGATGTTAATGATAATGAAATCAGGACAGGACTATTAGCAAAAATAAACAAAACAGATATAAATAAGGTGGTGAAAAACAGAAATAATTTGAAGACTGCAAGGTTACTGCTATATCTGTTGGAAACAAAAAGAAGTAAGGTTAATTTTCAGCATTTTAGGTTATTATAACAAGATCTAAAAGTAGATATGAGTCTTTTCAGAAACTTAGAGATATCAAACATGAAAACAGAATGAAAAGTGGGTAGACTTTAGCTTAACTTCTGATTTACCTTTGCATTTGATACGTTTAATCATAAAAATCAAAAATAGAAATTAAGACAGTGTGATACCGGTTCAAGGATAGACAAGCCAACCAAGGAAACCTAGAAAGGTCAGAAACAGATCAACACATACCTGTAATGTAGTTTTACAACATAACCGACACTGCATATCAGTGATGAAAGGATGGACTTGTCAATAAATGATGCAGTCAACAGTTATATATTAGGGGGAATCAAAGAGTAAAGTTGAACTCCAACTCACACCATACATCAACCAATTTCAGTGAATTCAACACATTTGTGAAAGGCAAAACCATAATAACTTTTAGAAGACAGTATACGATAGTAGCTTTCTGGTGGCAGGGAAGAAACTAAGACACAAAAAGTAAAATGCATACAGGAAAGAACTAAAAAATTAAACTGCATCAAAATTAAGCACCTCAGTTCATCCAAAGACACAATGGAAAAAGTGAACTGACAAGGATACAAATCAATAACCGAACTGAAAAACAGGAAAGACCAGAATAAGCATTTCACAGAGGAAGTGTCAATGGTCAAACACATGTTACAATACACAACTGCATTGGTAACTAAGGCAACACACATTAAGTCCATAATGACATATCATTTTACACCAGTTCAAAAACTCTGGGAAAACAAACTTTGAAGAAGTCTGATAATATCAAATGTGAAAGAGAATATGGAACAAATGGAATCCTTGTCCTTGCCAAAAGGAGTATAAATAGATGCAACATTTTGGAAGACAATTTGGCATTATCTACTCAAAGTGATGTGCATATACCTTTAACTTAATGCCACCCCTAGGTATACACCCAAGAAACTCTTGTAGTATCTCTGCAACAAGAAACAAGGATAGCCACATTCTCTGTAATAGCAAAAACAGAGCAAAATAGGGGAATTCCCTGGTGGTCCAGTGGTTAGGACTCTGTGCTTTCACTGCCCTGGGCCCAGGTTCAATCCCTGATTGGGGAACTAAGCTCCTGCAAGCCAGGAGGCATGGCCAAAAAAACCCAAAAGAACAAAAAACAAACAAACAAAAAAAACACCAAGCAAAAACAAAAGTAAACAACGACAAAAAAAGCAAAACAAACAAAAGAACCCCTCCCAAAATAGAGAAATAATGCAATGAGAATCAAGAGTAATTTATCTAATGAAATACTACTTAATAGTGAAAACAGAAGAAATATAACTGCACATAACAAAGACCAATTTCAAGAATATAATGATGAGCTAAAAGTCACAAAAGAATGCATACATTATAATTCCACATATATTCAGTTCAAAAACATGGAATATGTTGTTTAGGAATACAAACTTGATGAAATTGTGAAGAAAAGCAATGGTAAACAAAGAATTGGGAATATGAAAAAAGGATGGGGTAGGAGGGGAATATAGGAGATGTAACAGGTAGTAATAAAGTTCTTTTTCTTTTTTAATATTGATTGATTGATTGATTGGCCACACCACACAGCTTGTGGGGATCTTAGTTCCCCACCAGGGATTGAATCCAGGCCCTCGGCAGTGAGAACACGGAGTCCTAACCACTGACTGGACCACCTGGGAATTCCTAAAGTTCTTTTGCTTAAAATAGGTGGCCAGGTACAGGGATGTATCATGTATTCTGATTTTTTAGAGCCTACGTTTCATAAACAGGTTTTATCACCTCGATATTTGATTTTAAAAAGGGAAACCAAATAGCTTAAATATCACACATTTGGTCAATTCATCTACACCATGTCCTCTTCTAAGCCAGATGGGTGGCTGCTATCTTTGGCTCCTTGATAGACTTAAAACGGACTTGTAGACAGGTGGCATACAATAACAGGGAAAATTTTCCTACTGGCCTTATAAGTAATAAACAAGGAGATAAAGACCAATTAAAACAAGAAAGGTAGATTTTTAATATAAAATATAATCCTTCTTTAAAAAAAACTGGGAAGCAAAAATTTAAGTCAGTCTTTATTCATATAGCACAGTATGAGAAGATACAAGAAACTTCAAATGCCTAGCTTAGTCAAAGATGGTAAACCAAAAGGTAAAACGGAGGAAACTTAGCTTTAAAAAAAACAGAACAGAACTTTATAATGAGAAATTTTACCATCAGTGAAAAGAAATAGACTGCTACCATACTAACAACCAGTTTAACACAGAATATCTAGTAAAAAACAGCTGCATTTACTGAAGGAAAAAGCAAGCGATGACACTATTTCTGCTGAGAAATAGGAGACTACTGGATACTACCACTAAAAAATGAGGCCAATGAAAACAAGCAATTCAAATACCCAAATCACACAATTTCTAAAAACATTTATGACATGTACAAAAATGCAAAAGAATAAGATGATTTTTTAAATGAACTTACCCTGAAATAAGTGAAGTTACAGCTGTTGAATAAATGTCACTCAAAAGCAGTCTCTTGGCTTTTTCTTACACAGCGGGCAACTTTCCTTTTGAATTCTCCATTTCTGTCTTCCCTCCATTCTTTCTGTAAGTACAAAAGTAACAGCAACTGATTTTATGTAAACTCCTCTTACAATCTCAAATACTAATTTTAATTTTGAATGTAATGCTTTGGTAATGTGAACACTTTTAAAATGTTAAAAAGTTGACAAGGTAGAAAAGTAGTCAAGAAACACTTTTGCAAGGCACTCTGCTAGGATACATGCAAATGACCTCTACAGGCAAAAGTCTCTTTAAAAAAGGAAAAGGCCCTGAAGATCATTAGCAGTTTTGTATTATGCTAAAAAGAAAGCTACGACTTACAAATAAGATATCCAGGCTATCTGAAGGATCACCAACTCTCCCTACTGGTAGCAACCAGAAAATAAAGTAGACATAACAGTGCCTCCAATATTAAGTATACGGGTGTAATGCATCATACTGAGATGATACTGAGTACTATTTCTAGTGGGGGCGGGGGAATGAGGGGGTGGGACACATGACAGTGACAATATCACTATCACTGCCTGGCCCATGAAAATGGAACACAAAACAGCACCAGTATAGTTTCACAGGAGAATAGAGCTGATTTTACTTAGCCTGTAAATATCAGGAAATTCTCACAAAAATGCCCAGCCCTTTCCCCCCGCCGCGCCCATATCATCCATTTAGGGACAGCAAAGACTACAGAAATCTTCAATACTTGCCTGTGCAGAGGAAGAGATTTGAACAACAATTTTTGCCCTCAAAGCAAGGTACCCCAGAAAGCCAATCATTATAATAAATGAGATAAACTATAATGCTAACATCTACAGAGATTTGGAGATGTTTGATGAAGTATTTATGGATAAAATGTTACTGTCTGTAATTACCTCATTAGCATATTTAAGAAATTTTAAGGAGAAAGGGTCAATTCCAGAAAAGAAGGAAGGTCAATCTCAAGAAAAGAAAAGAAAAAATCACCTAAAAAGAGCACTTAGCAGAGAGAAGTAAGACTGAGAGCAGGGAGATCAGATAGAAAGCTATTACAATAATGTAGGTAAAAAGTTAAAAGGACTCAAATCAATGGCAGAGGGGTGGAAAGGAATTTAGATATATAATTTGACTGACATTCTCTGGTGACACACAAGACTGGGCAAGGATGACGTCTAGGTAGAAGATAGATTGGTAGATGATGGTTCAAAGCAGGAGCTAGCTAATAACAGAGTCGCCATTTGTTGAATCCACTATGCCACACACTGTGGATGACCAGATGGGTGGTGTTATCATCTGCATTTTACATGTGAAGAACCTATGGAATCAACAGACCAAAAAGCACATATGTTTATCTCTTAGCTCTCCTAAGATCCTTAAAATGATCATACCGGAATTATTTTTTTAAGGTATAAATCCTCACTATCAAAGAAAATGGCATGAAAATCATCTAATAATGGGGAGAAATTTTTTCTGAAGACCAAAAGTAGATGGAAGAACAATGAAACACGCATTAGAGGAGAGAAAGTAGTAGCCTACAGGAGTCTCAATGGAACCCCAGCAAAGGAGGGAAAAGGACCTATTGAACAGAACTCTGACGTTAAAGTTTGGAAATGACAGCTCTGAGAAGTCAGTTAAGAAGTGGGGTTGAGGTGCATGCCACAGCTAAAGAAGACCCAGTGCAGCCAAATAAATAAATAAATAAATATTTAAAAAAAAAAAAAAAAAAGATGTGGGGCTGAGGGACTTCCCTGGTGGTCCAGTGGCTAAAACTTCACGCTCTCAATGCAGGGGGCTCGGGTTAGATCCCTGGTCATGAAACTAGATCCTGCATGCTGCAACTAAGAGCCCGCATGCCACAACTAAAGATCCTGCATGCTGCAACTTAAGATCTCACATACCGCAACTAAGACCTGGAGCAGCCAAACAAACAAATAAATAAATGAAGTGGGGCTGAAAAGAGTTTGACAGAAAGTCTGTATGACTCAATAGCTTGGCCTTTCCTCCTACCTACATCCAAAATTTTAATACCTTCCTAAAATAACAAAGATGATATATAGATTTTATATAAATACACAGAAGAGCACTAGAATTAGAGCTGCTAGTGTGGGTATTGGTACTGAAAGTAATTACTTCTTCACTTTGGCATTTAAATCGTACCCCTCTTCCTCCAACACACTCTTAGTTTTTTTTTTTTTCACTCTTAGTTTAACATCTGGCTTATTACTCACACACTCTTGAGTGGAACCAATTCTGCACACATGTGCCCCTTACGTTGTTTGGACTGATACTTGACTTACTAGAAGTTAGAATGGTTTTCTGCCAGTGTTTGCTTCAATTCAATTACTAAATTCAAAAATTCAAAGCCAGAGATTTGAAAGGGGGTTATTATATGTAGTGTCTTTCTACATGTAAGATTTCACCCAAGTTTTTATGCAGGTTTGGAATAACAAGAAAAAAAGGTGAATTTAGCCTCCCAGCTTTCACATATACTAACAAAGTTTCCAAGAATAAGAATTAGAACAAAAGGACTATTAAAGAAGGATAGACGGCTGAGGAACTAGGACTATTCTAGATTAAAGGAGACTAATAAAACATGAATACAGGACTTCCGTGGCGGTCCAGTGGTTAAGACTCCACGCTTCGGGGCTTCCCTGGTGGCGCAGTGGTTCAGAGTTCGCCTGCCGATGCAGGGGATACGGGTTCGTGCCCCGGTCCAGGAAGATCCCACATGCCGCGGAGCGGCTGGGCCCGTGAGCCATGGCCGCTGAGCCCGCGCATCCAGAGCCTGTGCTCCGCAACGAGAGAGGCCACAACAGTGAGAGGCCCGCGAACGGCAAAAAAAAAAAAAGACTCCACGCTTCCACTGCAGGGGGCATGGGTTCAATCCCTGGTCAGGGAACTAAGATCCCACATGCCGTGGAGTGCAGTGCAGCCAAAAAAAGTTAACAAATAAATAAAATAATTTTTATAAAAAAGAAAAGGAGAAGAGAAGACCAAAAAAATGAAAATAAAAACAATAATGTAAAAATGAGAAACCTACAATAAAATGGTAACAAACACCACCCTTTACAAAATAAAAAATAAAAAAATAAGTAAAAAATAAATAAAACGATACAAAATGTAACGTGAGGACTTCCCTGGTGGCACAGTGGTTAAGAATCCACCTGCCAATGCAGGGGACATGGGTTCAAGCCCTGGTCCAGAAGATCCCACATGCCACAGAGCAACTAAGCCAATGTGCCACAACTACTGACGCCCACACGCCTAGAGCCTGTGCTCCACAACAAGAGATGCCACCACAATGAGAAGCCCGAGCACTACAATGAAGAGTAGCCCCCACTCAACACAACTAGAGAAAGCCCTCGTGTAGCAACGAAGACCCAACACAGCCAAAATTAATTAACTAATTTTTAAAAAGTAATGTGGGTTCCTAAAATTCTGGAACCCCAGAATTTTGCCCCACCCATTTTGTTCTTAGGAGATACATGCTGAAGTATTTAAGTATATACTTAAACATAAAGATCTGTAAAGTATTCTCAGTTTAGCAAATAATAATAATCATAATGATAATGATAACGTTGTAAAATCTCCACATTTGTGAACCTATATGTGTAGGGTATAGGGGTGTTTAAGGGTGTTTATTTAACTAATGCAACATTTTGTAGGTCTGAAAGTTTTAAAAATAAAAGCTTGGGAATAATAATATGGACCTACTAGGGACTTCATAGTAAGTTCTCATAGGTATGACAGCTGTTTTATAGTTATATAGGATAGTGTCCTTATTCCTTTTTTTTTTTTTTAATTTGTTTTTTTTTTGGTGGTGGGGGGCTGCGTTGGGTCTTTGTTGCTGCTCGCGGGCTTTCTCTAGTTGCAACGAGCACGGGCTACTCTTCGTTGTGGTGCACAGGCTTCTCACTGAGGTGGCTTCTCTTGTTGCGGAGCACAGGCTCTAGGCGCACGGGCTTCAGTAGTTGTGGCTCGCGGGCTGTAGAGCACAGGCCCAGTAGTTGTGGCACATGGGCTTAGCTGGTCCGCAGCATGTAGGATCTTCCTGCCCCAGGGATCGAACCCATTTCCCCTGCATTGGCAGGAGGATTCTTAACCACTGCGCCACCAGGGAAGTCCCTAGTGTCCTTATTCTTAAAAGATGCAGGTACAAATATTTAGGGGTAAAGCTTAGTTATGTCTTACTTATCTTTGTACAGATTCATGAAAAAATTAAATGAATAAAAACATATCGATACACACCCACACATATATACTTATAAAGCTACTATAGTTCTAATCAAGTTTAATTAAACGGCAGGGGAGATGTGTGCATGTGACCACCTTACCGCAGCATCAACATTAGCAGGTGAGTCTCCATTAGGGTCTGCCAGCATAGAAATGACACTAATCATGATGGTTTCCACGGTGTGAATAGGCAGCCAGCGTTCCTCTGGCTTTTCATAACCATATTTATCTTCCCCGGGCTCGTGAAGAATAGAAATGCATACATCACCATTTTTATCAACTGCAAAATTAGAGATTAAGATTATGGTTTTAAATATTTAAAATAATTTGACTATACATAAAATACATATTATAATAAACATGGTCCCGATTCCCATGGCATCTGTATAAAATTCAATACCACTGTACCACTGAAAAGATACAGAAGTTAATTTCCAAAATGGAACCTGTTAACCTTTTAGGAAGACCAAAGATTGTACCAAGTAGGATCCACCTGACAAACCCAAAAGGAATGTAAGCTACCTTTTTCATTTGTGCAAAATTTCAAGACACCTAGTATGTAGATGGTGCCTAGCATTTACATGTAATAAATACAATGAAATGAAGAAATGGCATCTATTGAATCTGTTCTTCATTTGTAGAAAGTATATGGTCCAAACACCAGAACTGAGTTTCTAGATAATGAATTCCTAGTTTCCCCACTAACTTACTGATTGAAATTGTTAATAGTCAAAGGTCTAGAGACTTTCCTAAGAAAAAAATAAAAGGTAACATGATAATATACTTTTAAAATCACATAAAGGCAAAATTATATTTTCAGGGAAAAAGTATACTCAAATCCACAAAAGGAACATGTCATATTGCTAGTGAAAATTCATCAACATAAGTGATATTCATTAGGCCCCTAATCTATAAAACGGTTTTAAAATCCAAACCACAAATTAATTGTTGATCAAAAGGGGTAGAGGGGTCCTAATCCACATTTACATCACACAAATATTCCCTATTAGGGAACTATCAAAATCATAACATTCACTAATCTTCTACAGTGACATTTTCCCTATTGCAAAAAGCATACTTATTGGAGAAATGTTAGAGAAGACAGAAAAGTAAAAAATTTTGGTTAAAAAATTTTTTAACCAAATTTCCAAATCCTATAAATAATCAATGACAATATTTATGTATATTTCATCCCTGACTTCCTACCTAAAGTCCAACAAATTTATGATAGGTATAATGTTAAAGCCTACTTTTCACCTCCTAACTCAAGCACTCCTCTGCTGTTATAAACTCTGGTTAACCAGAGTCAAAGTTCATGTGCACTGTGGCTCTACGATAAATGCTTCTTGAACGCGTGCTGTGTGCCAGGCGCCCACCACCTGACATGGAGTTCAGCAGTGAATGCAACATTCAAGACCCATGCCTTCAATGTCTTGTATATGAGCTGTTCTGCAATTAAGGTTCCTTTTCCCAACTCACCTACACCTCCTAGTAAAATCTCTTAACTATAATGAAATGACTAACTAGATCAAGAGGCAAGAATAACAACAGCAAAACTTGTAACAGCACTATAAAGTTGAACAGAAAATGCTTACACAGTATTAAGATATTTTCCTCACTTATCACTTAAAATTTTTTCTTTGAGAAAAGGAAGTCATTTTCTTTGAGAACATTTAACATCAAATGTTCGTATAGAATTCTATCAGAGAGAATCTATTTAAGACCCATTTTCCTTTTATAAAAATTATTGTAATTTAGCACCTTTAAAATTTTTTAACCTTGTGTCATTTCATTTTAAACACACAGTTTAGTTTCTTAGAAAGAGGTTTTTATGCTTAATACCTATTACCAAATTACACTTTAAAAATGCAAGATATGAGCTGATAATTCTGAGTGACAAGGCAATAAAACTAAGATTTTTCTTTATTGAAAAATTTTTAAATTTCACAACTGAAATCTAGTTTAAAATACTTTTAGGGGCTAAATTTTTCCATGTACAGAAACTTTATGTATTTCCTCTTTAGTCAAATGTCTGTTCATATCCTTTACCCATTTATGTACTCAATGTTTAGTTTTCTTCTTGACAAACTGCTTCCTAATTTTCCTTGTTTAATTTTTGCCTGTTATTTTTTTCTTTCATTTCAATACCCCAATAATGTTTTTTAATAGCTGGCCTTATTATCTGACACAAGATTCATTTAAGAATCCCATACTGAATTTAGTTACCATTTCTCTTTCCTCTTTATAGTCTTCCAATATTTATTGCTTTTGAAACTAGAAATTCCTTGTTCCTAACAGCCAGAAAATAATATTCACTATTTTTAAAAATCACTTGAAACTTTTTATTCCATTTAGAGTTTTAATTCACTTTGCTGTTTGGTGTGAAGACAATTTCTAAATCAATTTCCCCGTAAGTAGCTAGCCAACAGTCTCAGCATCAATGACTGAAAAGAAAACACAGCTCTTCTTCCATCTTGAAACTAAACTACCTGAACCATGCATACCCTTCAAGCTATCTCCCTTCTCTTGAAGCTGTGCTCTAAAATTAGGAAAATCTGATTTCCCCTCGTCTTCTCTATTTACCCATCACTTGGGTACCCTCTTTTTTGCCTTATGGGAAACTGTCTTCTGCTTCCAAACAGGATGCTATGACTATTCTCACAAAGTGATTGGGAGAACATATTCTCCTGGGTACTTTAAAAGTCAACCCTTCTGGGCCCAAAACAACTGATACTGTTGAGGACACCTTCCTGGACACATTTTCCTCTCTTACTTCCGTGGGCACACTTCCTTTCCCTGGTTCTTGAAGCCATTCTCTCAATCACTTTCTTCTTTTCCTTTTCCTTGGTCTGACTTTTGATGTTAACCTAATCTCCAAAATTAATCATCTTTTCCCTAAGTAAATTAAACCATTCATTATATCACAGTGTTACCCACCATCTCCCCCCCGCCAGCTTTATTAAGATATAATTGACATAAAACGTTGTGTAAGTTTAAGGTATACCACATGATGATTTGATATATGTTACCTGTCATCTTGATGTCAGTAACTTCCAAGGCCCTAAGCTCACTGCTGAGCCTTGACTAGTTTTCTTTAATTACCTAAGTGGTTATGGCAACTGCACCTCCAGAAAACAAGTCCCAAATTGAATGCATCTAAGTCATACAAATAACTTGTATGACTTTACCATATAATAATTTTTAATAAAACAGCTTTTGAGATATAATTCATGTATTTGAAGTACACAATTTAATGGTTTCTAGTATGTTTAAAGAGTTGTATAACCATCACCACAATCAATTTTACAATACATGCATCACCACAGAAAGAAATGCCGTACCCACTAGCAACTGATAAAATCCTCTATCTCCTAGCTATTTTGTCTGGTTTTCCCTTCCAAACCTTCCCCCGTGAGTATAAACTTTCTAGACATAAATGTAGTCATGATGAACGTACTATACAGCTTTAAAACTATTGAGTCTCCATGACTAAAGATACATATTCAAAACTCTATTTAAGAATCACATTCTCCATCATTCCCTGACTCCCTTTTCTATGCTACCAAACACCTTTATAACAACATCACTGTTGTCTCTGTTTCACCATTAAATTTATGTCCGTCTTTCCCTTACACATACCATAATATCCTTACAGGAAGACCATAACTCTATCATCTTTGTATCTCCAGCACCTAGCAGAAACTCAAATGCTGGTTTTTCCTCTCATTCCCATTGCAGACCACTCTCACTCCCCTTTCTAAGTCTAGCTCCTTCTGAACCTGCCATCCCTGGCCCATTGCCTCCTCGGGTATCCTTTCCTCACAAAGCATCCCTTCTCTCAAATCAAGTCTTAATTACTTCACTCTCTAATGCCTTCTCCCTTATAACCTGCAAACCAACAATCCCTTCAACCTTAAAAAACAAAGAAAATAAACTCTCATTTCAGTTGCCCTCTTAAACTACGGAGGCCATTGCTATTGTTCCTCTTAACAGAGGTTCCATGTACTGCTTACATATATTCTCTCATATAATTCTCACAGATAGAGAAACTAAGGTTCAAGAGGCTTTACCTACAGTAATATAGCTAATGTGTGGTAGAGACAACATTCAGAAACTTTGTTACATTTTCCTTTGAAATAGGTGCAAAATGATTGACTACTACACATCAAATAATTCAAGAGAAGGCAGGAGAAACTGCCAAAAGGCTAGGAAGAAATGAAAGAAACGTCCAAGGCAGATGTGGTCAATTCACGCCTCCATATGACTATCGCTAATGTGTTCTACCAGAAAGAAATTATTTTTCTCCCTTCTTCCTGGTGCAAAAAATAACTATGTCTTTTGTGATCACTGCTATCTTAGATGTGATGAAATATGGTGGCTTCCTTAGTTCCCAATAGTTTTCCATTTGCCAGTCTAGTCTCTCCTAAGTAAGACTCATCTCTTCTTCAAGTCACTGAGTGCTATTACACTTCCTTGAAACAAAGCCTTGGTTTATTCATGCATCTGTTACCCTCACTGATTTTTGCTTAAACTAATATATAAGGGTTTCTCTTCCTTGCAACTGAAAGTCTGGACTATGAGAAGTAGAATGCAGATTAGTGTAATTGTCTAAAAAGACAACTTTGATTACAAAACACTGATAGTCAAAATACTTAGGAAAGAAATTCTTGCAAGCTCTATCATACAAAACAAGGCCAAAAGTTCAGGGAGACTGTGTGTACACATAGTTTATCTAGCCTAACCTTTGGCTCACATAGTGAATTTTAAATGGTAGTACATCTTTGGGTAAAAAGTCAATGTCACCATTTTATGCACAGCAGTACTGGATACTTTTGAAGGTTTAAACACAGTATTGTATCTCATTTGATCCTATCAATCACCTTATGAAGTAGGTAAGACATTCCTTTTTGACAGCTAAGAATATACATTAAAAGTTAAGCGTTGTCCATAGTCTAGGAGCTAAAATGAGAAAACAGAAATTAAAAATCCAGGTTTAATTACTTCTGTGTTCTTTGTAATAGCCAATGAGTCACCTAATACCTTGGAAATTATCTCCTCAATTATAAGAGCTCTATTAATGCTGAATATCACCCACCAACCCTTCCTCTAGTTAGGAACATCATGAGTCTCAAAACGAGCTGAAAACTAAGTAAGTAAGTAAATAAACAAATAAAGATTTTTTTCCATGTGATCTCTGTCACTCCTTCTCTTCTAAGGAATCTAAATCCAAGCCCATGTGCATAACAAACACAACAAACTTAGTACAAAATTCCAACGCAATTTCATTGAGAACTACATCTTCCTTATTGACCTTGAAAACTTCAGTGACAGGCCATCATACTTGCAAATGTAAAAGTAAAACTAGATAAACTTACCATTTGGGTGCCAGATTTCTGTAATGAATTTCATTTTAGGAGGCCGAAGGGGATAATCTTTTGGGAAAGTGAGATGAGCCTTAAAAACACCACCTTCACTGGAAAAACAAAAACAAGTTCTTGCCTATAAGTTCCTGCTTATAAATAAGAAAATTATTAAAACAAACATAAAACAAGGATGCTAGTGCTAACACTATAAACAAAATAAATAATCTGGATTTCAAGCAGTTTACTTTACTCAAATATCCAGTTTAATAAACTGTCATACCTACCACCTTATTAAACTCTCAAAAAACAGTAAAATGAAAGAAACAGCTTTAAAAAAAGGCATCCAGATCAGATTACACGACTGCTGTGCTACAAACCTTTAAACTCTTCCCACTGCACCTAAAAAAAAATTTTTAAGTTAAGTTTAACATTGCCTATCAGGGTCAAGTTGCCAATTTCTCTCTACGTTGATCTCAATCTTCCACTCTTCTCTCTCGTTCCAGCCAGTCTTCTTTCTGTTCTTCAAACACAACAAGCTTTTTCTCATCTGAGAGCTTATGCATTTTCTTATTCCCTCCCTGGGAACAGCTGTGCTGACCTTCAATCCATCCATCCATTTAGTCATCTTATCATTTAACAAATGTTTATTCAATCTTTACGTGTCAGACACTGGGAGTACCGCAGTGAACAAGCATGAAGTCTCTTAAGGAGTTTAGAATCGGGTGACTTTCCAAAGTAGGGCTGTGCAACAGAACTTTCACACACTAGAGATGGTCTATAGTTATGCTGGCCAATATGTTAGCCACCAACCACTTGTATCAATAATATGGCTAGTACAACTGAGGAACGAATTTTTAATCTTGTTTAATTCTAATAAGCACATGTGGCTGTGACCGTTGTGTTAATAAGGCAGTGCAGAGCACTGTATTTGCTTAGGAACTGTTCCTGAACAACTGTCAAAACAACATAAGTCATCGTTAAAGAAAACCAATGAAAAAAAGTCAGCCTTATGGGGCAAAAATGACAAAGTTCCTGACTTGTGTCCTTGGTACTAGCTGTTTCCTCTGTTTGAAGCACTGTTCTCCCTTTGTCATATTCAGAACTCAGCTTAAATGTTACCTCTTGAGAATGATTTTACTTGACTACCCAATCTTAACTAGCCACTGTGTCCCTATATCACATGGACCTCTTTTCATTTCTTTATTGCAAAAGCAATTCACACCTCTGATTCTCTTATTGTAAGATGTACACCCCATCAGAGCGGGGTCATCTGACTGTGTTTGTTTCAGATCAGCGAGAAGTGGAATCCTCAGCTCATTAAATGGTTTTCATTCATTAAACAAATAGATAATGATTATCTACCTATGGGAGGCACCGCTGTATGTAAAAGAATACAACAGGGAACAAGACATTAGAGATCACTGATTTATGGCACTTACCATTCTAGAGTCAGAGGAAAATATCAAGAAAAATACCAGTAATAAATACTGGAATGATATGAGCAATCTATTGTTAAATTTTTTTTTTAATCTATAGAATAAGCCCATTTGCCTTTATGAAGAAAAAGTGAGGGTATGTTTGTATACAAATAGAAAAATGTCTGGAAACATGACACCAATATATAATAATAATGTTTAATTAACTCTGAAGCACAAGATTATGAGATTTTTTTACTTTCTGCTTTGTACATTTTGATATACCATGAATTTTTAACCACAAGCAAGTATTAATTCTTACTGCCTTTTTCTAATCATAAAAGCAAGATGAGAGGAGGGGGGAGTTAAACAAAGAAAGGTAGATCATTAGCACCAAATACTTCTGAATACTTAGGAAAGGCCACTAGATTCCGAGTATAAAAAGTAACCTCGATTTTGAAAACCTCGAAACAGAGTAACTGAGAAATTAGAAGAAAGAAAATAAGGGTAGTAAAGGGCTTACCAAGAACAAGAAAGAATATCCTTTCCTTTTGCACAGGAAGAAAACAGAATGAACGTAGTACAGATATCCAGGGGTAAAAAGGAAGAAAGCTGACAAAATTTTATGCCTGCCTTATGGTCTTAATTTTCCTAATTTATGAGACTATCTATTGAAGGGAAAAAACATGAAGACTTGAGGGAAATGGAGACTAGAACAGCAGTTGTAAAGAGCACATTACACTGTTAAGAGGTAAGTCTACCGTCTCGGACTATGTTACCCCAACTGGATAAATTAGTGCCAAAACTGGCCTTAGGACATATTAATTCTATGAACTAGTTTTTCCAACTGGGGCTGCAAAGCTAATTAAGTGAGTCACTAACCAGTTTTCTTTATAAACAAATAAAAATAGAATAAAAAAAATGGGCGCTTATCACAAATAGTTTGTTTCAGTTATAAAATCTAGTTTGTTTCAGTTATAAAATCTACATGCATGTTTCTTTCTATTCATTAAAGTGTCTTAAGTATACACTGGGTCATGATGTAAAATATTTCTGATTATGGGTTGTGGTTTAAAAAAAACAAAAACACTTTGAGAGCCACAAATACAGAAAATAGCCAAGAATCTATGTAACAGAACATCAAAACAGCTACCACAAAGCCCATGTACCTTTATCCCACTGGTAAGACTATTCCCTGATACTAAGTTAGCTTTCCTGGGTCCCTGAGTTCTGACTGATATCAGATCTATTTAAAAGCTTTATATTAGGGGCTTCCCTGGTGGCGTAGTGGTTAAGAATCCGCCTGCCAATGCAGGGGACATGGGTTCGAGCCCTGGTCCGGGAAGATCCCACATGCTGCAGAACAACTAAGCCTGTGTGCCACAACTACTGAGCCTGCCTTCTAGAGCCCGCAAGCCATAACTACTGAGCCCACGCGCCACAACTACTGAAGCCCACGCGCCTAGAACCCGTGCTCCACAAGAGAAGCCACTGCAATGAGAAGTCCGCGCACCTCAACGAAGAGTAGCCTCCACTCGCTGCAACTAGAGAAAGCCCACGCAACAAAGACCTAACACAGCCAAAAATAAATAAGTAAAATAAATTTTTTTTAAAAAAGCTTTATATTAGCTGATTGGAATTCCTATCATGAAAAATTGCCTTAGTCTATTAAATTATTTTCAATCTTTAAATTTTAATAGGACTATCCTTAAAAGTTTAAAGTATACAATTTTAACTCTGTCTGCAATGTCCTCACCCATTCTAAACTAATCATGCAGTTCCTTACAGTTTTTCTCCTACAGGTGGAATTTTTAACTTCTCTAATACCTGTGAAAATCCTACTTGTTATTTTTAAAAGCCTAGTTCAGTAGTCCCAACTTATGGGCACAAACTTCTCGTGAACAGTGAACAGCCAAGTTAGCAAAAAACTCAAAACACTGAAAGAGTACAAAACATAGTAAACTAAATATTAAAATGTCACATATTCACTGTTTTTCAAATATATAAAGATCTACTATGATGAACAAAATGGAAGTTTATGAAAAGCATCAATGAATTAAAAATACCTTCCCTCCCATTATACATTCGCTTCACAGATATTAATAGTATAATTACTAGCATGATGTTAAAAAGAGGTATGAAACCAATAGTTTCACATTTGAAAAGGTTGAGAAATCTAGGCCTAGTTCAAGTTTCTTCTATTAGACTTCCCTTACCGTTTTTGTATTAAAATTATAAAAATCTTTCAAGTATCAGATCCTATCATTCTACTTTGTCAGATCCTATCATTCTGCCATATTTACTTATTTAAATGATATACCATATGCTGCCATCCGAAATTTTGCTCAACACTGTTCTTTTATATATTCCTGCTACTATCTGTCTCCTGTTTATTCATTTTTACCTGCCACAATTTTTCTATTACAATCAAAATGTTTGCTTCCGATTTCTTTTGCTATTACAAACAACAGAATGTTGAACATTCTGAACTCTTTCTAGGCATTGGGTTTTACCCTAGAAATGAAACAAGACAAAGTTTAAATAACTGTTTAAAGTCACACAGATAACAATGGTAGACTCAGGGAGCTAAACAAAGACAGTCTCCAAAACTCACGTTCTTAAGCACTCAATGGTAAGTGGCACGTGAGGCACTGCCACTGATCAATCAATTTCTAAGCCATGCAGGCAGGTTCATTCCCTCCAAAATTTCATTACAGAATATATGGCTTGCGCCTCTAAGTTTTAAACAGAACTGTGGAAGAATTTTGTTAGTGTAAAAGAATATTAATCAGAGAGTTTAGTTAGCCACCTCTTCATTTTCTATACCCACTCAAGGTAAGGCAATACTACAAAATACATATAATCTTAAGATTCTCCAAATTCTTCACATCATTGCCAGAGGTAGGAAACAAAATAAAGCATACTTCTTGAGCACACTAGCCATTAGTGATGAAAAAGAGAATAAGAGATACAGGAAAGGTATACATTCACCATTCCCTCAAACAAATTTATAAGATTTATGATTACATGGTGCTACCCATGTCTCCTAAAGTTTCTTTAAAAACCTACTGCCATCCTACCTGACATTTTTCTTGCCGTGGATATGGGCGGCTAGCCACACTACTTGATAATCATTAGTCTGAAAATAGCAGGCATGTCACACCAGTTTCAGAATGTTTTTCATAGAAAGAAAGCCTCAAGAGGGGGCTTCCCTGGTGGCATAGCAGTTAGGAATCTGCCTGCCAATGCAGGGGACACGGGTTCAAGCCCTAGTCCGAGAAGATCCCACATGCCGCAGAGCAACTAAGCCCGTGCGCCACAACTATTGAGCCTGAGCTCTAGAGCCCGTGAGCCACAACTACTGAGCCCGCGTGCCACAACTACTGAAGCCGGTGCGCCAAGAGCCCATGCTCCAAAACAAGAGAAGCCACCACAATGAGAAGCCCGCGCACTGCAAGGAAGAGTAGCCCCCGCTTAGCAGGCATGTCACACCAGCTTCAGAATGTTTTTCATAGAAAGAAAGCCTCAAGAGGGGGCTTCCCTGGTGGCATAGCAGTTAGGAATCTGCCTGCCAATGCAGGGGACACGGGTTCAAGCCCTAGTCCGAGAAGATCCCACATGCCGCAGAGCAACTAAGCCCGTGCGCCACAACTATTGAGCCTGAGCTCTAGAGCCCGTGAGCCACAACTACTGAGCCCGCGTGCCACAACTACTGAAGCCGGTGCGCCAAGAGCCCATGCTCCAAAACAAGAGAAGCCACCACAATGAGAAGCCCGCGCACTGCAAGGAAGAGTAGACCCCGCTTACTGCAACTAGAGAAAGCCCGCGCGCAGCAACAAAGACCCAATGCAGCCAAA
Source organism: Physeter macrocephalus (assembly GCF_002837175.3). NCBI lineage: Eukaryota > Metazoa > Chordata > Mammalia > Artiodactyla > Physeteridae > Physeter > Physeter macrocephalus. Next base: position 91,174,286 of record NC_041227.1, on the reverse strand, counting down.
AATAAATAAATAATTTTATTTTTTTAAAAAATTCCTTATTTTCTAAGCCAGCTAAAATCCAATTTCTGTTGCTTGTAGCAAAAAGCCTACTAACTATTACAGTTACTAACTCTTCAGTTCCCACTTTAGACATCTCTTCCTCCGGGAAAAATTCCCTGACACACTCAGAACCTGCCATGCTACCAACGAGTTCTCACAACACCTGATGCCTCCCTCCATCATGTCTGTCCTCAAAGTGTATGAAATAACTATGCAATGTGCTGTCTTGCCGACTAAACTGTAACTAACCTCTTTGGGAGCAGTGACTATTAGCTAATTCAAGATCATGTTCCTAGCATCTAGCATAAGAGTGCTGAAAAAACATTTGGAAACTAAATGAATGAGTAATGTAAATGCCAGTATACTGCTTTATTTTTGCAACCATTCTAAGTAGGAAGTCTCTAAAAGGGACGGCCTAAACTCAATAAATCGTAAACCTCTTTTTTGAGGGCTTTAAAAACAATTTTATAACTATCAGCACATGAATTTTAGAAAAGGTCATTAATAAAAAGCAATCATACCAAAGTAATTTTGGATGATTATTATAAGGTCTGTCAATTGCATTAAGGCTTCATTACTCACAGGATGTTCAAAGTACGTGTGGCACTGAGGTTAAACTGCAGCCCAGGTGCAGCCAGTGCTCTCATTAGGAAGGGACAGTGCAGAAGTGGCAGCCGGTTGTCTCATCAGCAACTCCAGAGGAGCTGCCACAAATGCTTCTGCTGTCCACACCTCAGATCAACAGCCAGCACTTTTTAAATGTATACGAAAGGCCAGAAATAGATTTTTATTGGCGGCAAGAATGGCCTGTTAATTAGTGCAATGAGTATTAAATGTCTCTCTTTGGTGAAGCTGAAGGGACACAACATATATATGGACCAGCTGATAATATTTAGAGATGCTTGCCACCATCGCACGAAAAAAGTGTAATAATTTTGCAAGGTCCTTAGAGATCGAGGTCAAACCTGGATGCCTAAGTAATCTTCTACACAGACATTAGTTTAGAAGAATTTCTCTTGTTATTGCATATCAACTTTAAGATTAACAAGATTCTGTCACTGGAATGTTGCTGTATCTCCCTTGAGTAAACCTTCACACAGTATGTTTTGATTTAAAAACCCAGAAGACCAGAACCTCATCAGGCTCATAGGCCAGGCTGTATGTATGATTTTTGTGTGCAAAATTTGGTTAAGAAATTTGCTTTCAAATAAATAATATTAAGGTTGTGGAGGAATACCTCTAGGATGGCTTTCATTGGCTACTGTTATTTACCAAACTAACACTGTAGAATGACTAAATTGAGTTATTTTAGTTTGCAACAATTACCAATGCAGGGACTTCCCTGGTGGCACAGTGGATAAGACTCCAAGCTCCCAATGCAGGGGGCCCGGGTTCAATCCTGGTCAGGGAACTGGATCCCACATGCATGCCACAACTAAGAGTTCACATGTCACAACTAAGGAGCTTGTGAGCCTCAACTAAGACCTGGTGCAACCAAATAAATAAATATTTTAAAATAAATAAATAAAAATAATACCATTAAAAAAAACAATTACCAACGCAAACATACCACTGGGAAATCAGCAAAAATTTTGATTGGGAATAGTTGTGACAAAACAAATCATTTTTTTCAGACCTCAGAAAACCCCCAAATCAATACTACAGCTCAACTCTGTATGTCATATACCAGTTTGCTCTGGTATAGAACTAGCTCTGAATTTTCTCTTACATCAGGTGTTGGCGAAGGGGAGACAAAGGAGTTACCATCTCAGAACATCTAAAATAAAACTATTTCACCATCAAAAAGATGTTTGATGTATCCAAATCCTTGCTGCTTAGTACCATCGAGGACCACAGCTGAGTGACCAAGTATAGTCCCCAAGAAGGTCCCTGCTGTCCTTCAGTTGTATGTCTTTGAGAAGGTTGCTGCATTTTTTTTCAATACCTCAACTTCTATAATAAGTGTGAGACTTGTACTAGTCACTAACATCAGACAGTCATGATCCATCTTACAGAACATTAAATATAAGTTTAAGTTGGTCTGCAAACACACAGAACAGAAAATCAGACTGTGGTCTTTGAATCTAAAAATGTATTATGTAACATATTTAAGAAATTCCATCTTTTTCTATTGCTCTTTGATTACACCACATTCTGTTGTGTATCTTTACATCAGTTAATAGTGATTAATTAAAAGTGATTAACTTTATCACTTTTATAAACTGGGAAACTTCAGTTTGTCAAAATAGTTTATATTTCAATTATTAAAAGAGCTCCACTTGGATGTTAGTTCCATTATACTTACTAAAGTGTATCTGGAGGACCAATAATAAGGACTTCCCATCGGTAGAGATCATTGTCATCTATTAAACCTGCTGAAAAGCCTTCCACTGGGTTTTTGTTGAGTTCTGTGGAAAAAGAAAATGTTTATTAAAAATTTTAAGTAAATAATCTTCACCCAACATTCATTACAGAACTTGAATATACATGTTATAAATTCTAACCTGTTAAATGAACACACCTGGATCCATTAGCAAAATGCTACCTGATGTCCAAAACATTTCCATTTCTATAACACAAAGAAGCAATGGGTAAAGCAAACTATCCAGAAGATCAACTTCTACTGTGCCCTTTTACTTCTACCCTGGTTCCCAGCTAGGTTCTTACCATTCTAGTAGCTCTCTAGAGGTATATAGGTATAGCCAGACAAAGAGCTTATTAAAATGCAGGTGTCAAGACTTCCCTGGTGATCCAGTGGTTAAGATTCCACACTCCCAATGCAGCGGGCCGGGGTTTGATCCCTGGTCAGGGAACTAGATCCCGCATGTCACAACTCAGACCCAGAACAGCCAAATAAATAAATTTTTTTAATAAAAAATAAATAAAATAAAATAAAATGCAGGTGTCAGGCCCACCCCCTAGAGATTCTGGTTCAGAGGGAAATCAAACCAATATTTCTCTGGTAATTCTTATGCTGTGGTCTTTAGGATACATATTCAGAAACACCAACAGAGTGCCTGATACCTTTTCATTGGAATTTGCTGCTTAACCAACCTTCATTTATACTAATAACTATATGTCTACATGAGTAAGTCCTCCGTATTCTTGGGGATATACAACTACAGGTGGCGTTCATGTGTGGCCCATCAGACTCTGAGCACAGAGAGAGCAGAGGCTCCATCCATCCTGCCTATGTGTGTTGACCCCCTTGCCGACCAGAGTTTCCAGCACCCAGGAGTAGCTTAAGAAAAATAGCTGGAGCCTACAGGAATGGCAGTAGCAACATGAGATTTTCCTCTTCCAGAGAGAGTGCTCTAGCACGGATGGGGGATGACGGGGGCTGGGGACGACAACAGAGGCAAAGAACTAGTGAGGTGGCGGGGACACAGGCCATGGGGGCACCTTAGAGGAGCCAGGTGAGAAACAGTTCCCAGAGACACAGAGCTTAATAAAGTAATGACCAATCCATGGTGAGCGTCATGTCAGGATTTTTTAAACAGCTTCAATGAGATATAATTGACATTCGGTAAGTTGTGCATATTTAAATTACATAATTTTTTTACATACTGATATATGTATACAGCTGTGAAGCCATCACCACAGTCATGATTGTGTGTGTGTGTATAAATATATGAATCACCAACAAGGGGCACTGGTTGGCTCAAATTGAGAAGTGGGACAAAGTGTACAGGAGAGCAATTGAGAGAGGGCTTGCTGGGAGGCTGAACAGGTTTGTAATTCTCATATAATTCCTGCCATCATCCTCAAGGAGCTCAGTCTCATGATAAGTAAGTATAATATAACTCAGAGTGCTATAAAGACTGAACAAAGTGTGTTAGTAACTGAGAAGAAAATATTAATTTTTTGAGGAATCAGAGGTGGTTATTTCAACAGATTTAACACTCCAACATGCCAGTGAAACACAGAGAGAGCCAAAAGTGAAAGTTTATTTATATTTAAACATGAATGGCTTCTTTTCTCAAAATTTGAGGGGAGATTTTTTTTTATAAGTCTAGTATTTTTGCCTAGCTGGCAAAACAGATTTTTATAAACAGTTTTAAATCAGTACTGTGTCTTGAAACACAAGAAATGCATTACTTTTAAACAGCTATTCTAAGACATTTTTTAAATACTGAAAATGCAAAGAAACTGTATTTCAATCTTGTTATTTTGTTTATGAATGCAAACATTTACGGAGTGCCAATATGCTGCAGACATACTGGGAAAGATCTGAAAGTCCCACTTTTACTGTCAACTGAGGGACAGAGTGGAGCATAGACAATTACAATCTGGGCAGGTAAATTCTACACTGAGTTATCTCATTTCTAACCTTTCTCTAGACAAACACTGGTATATTACTTAGACCATTTTCTCCAACACTATATGCAAGAGTCTTATGGAAGATTCTATAATTTATCTAGAAATCACCTAATTGTTGCATTTTACATCAGAAGTCCAGTGGAATTTTATAAATGTAGGTGGATAAATTCTTAAATTAGCATACATGGTCAAAATTACCCTTGAAAATTTCCTTACACTTTCCATAAAGTAAATTATTCCTTCTCACTTTTGTCAATACACCATAAGTTCTTTAAAAATCTTTTGCACATTCTTTCCATGCTTTTCTTCTACAGGGGTGACTGTGTTCATTCCTTGTTTCATTAAGTAAAGCAAAAGTAATGCTGCAAGATGTCCATCTATCTCAGTTTTGTCATGGCTTTTGCCCCTAGCGTGGATCCTCATAGCCTAGATCCATGGGTATTTAACAGGCTTAATCTACCTATTAGTGGCAGATCGTTACCGTACCTTCATGATTCCTTCAAGGTCCAATTCCTCCATCGGGCCTTCCCTAAATAACTTACCAAATAATCTTCTTTTGATTTCTGCTAAATTCCTATTAATCATACTTTTAGTCTGTACTGCATCACCTGGCACTTAACTATCAGCTCCTGATTCCCACAGAAGTAAACAGGCAATTAAATGCTCCAACATTAGTACAAGAATTTGAAGGGGCACAAAGAAGGGCACATTATAATCATGAAGAGACAGAAAGGCGTCTAAAAAGAGAAGAGACATCTGAAATAAGACAAAGGATTTTGGTGGAGAAGGTGCAAGGCTTACACAGAGGAACATATACAAAAACTTGAAATATGGAGATCAGCATATGGGGGGGGCGCCATAGAGCTGAAGCTAGATAGCATGTCGGAAGGACAGCAAAGAGCCTTTAGAAGCCATGTTAGTTTAGACTTTATCCAGAGAGAAATGATGAGCCTTTGAAGAGTTTTTGTTTTTTGTTTTTAAAACAATGAGGTGACCTCATGAGATTTACATTTTCAAAAACCAATCTCTCAGTATGTGAAAGATATGTGAAAAAAAGTATGTGAAAGAGTAAGGCCATGTGATGACAAAGAAACCAGAAAAGAAACTATTAAAGTAATGCTGAAAAGTGTACCTTTAGTATATGGTAGTGGGAATAAGAAACAGGGATACACAGGAGATAGAATCAATCAACCAAGCTTCGTGATGTGGGGGGTTTTAGATAATAAGCCAAAATTGACACACATTTCCTCAAAAAGTTTATAAACAAAGAGTTACCATATAGCCCAGTAATTACACTCCTAGGTATATACCCAAGAGAAATGAAAACATCTACCCACATAGGAATTTGTACCTAAATGTTTATACTGTAGCATTATCCGTAACAGTCAAAAAGTGGAAACCCAAATGTCCATCAATGAATGAACAAATTATGATATATACATACAATGGAATATTATTCAGCCATTAAAAAAGGAATTTAAGTGCTGATACATGCTACAACTTAGATGAAACTCAAAAACATCAGGCTAAGTGAAAGAAACCAGACACATAAGGTAGCATATTGTATGACTCCTTTTATATCCACAAATCCAGAGACAGAAAGCAAAATGGGGGGTGAGGGTGGGGGGGTGGGATGGGATGGAGATAGAGTATGATAAATGAGTATGGGAGTTTTTGGTGGGGTGATGAAAATGTTTCGAAACTGAAGAGAGATGGTGTTTGCACAACATTGTGAATACACTAAATATCACTGAACTGTACACTTTAACATGGTTAGTTTTTTTTTTAAAAATGGTTAGTTTTATGTTATCTGAATTTCAACTCAATTTTTTTAAATGATAAATAGGTTTCTACATAGGGCAACTGGGTAGGAGTCTGTTTTTTTCTCTGAAATGGGAATTATAATAAAGATATGCTGATTTTAGGGGTGAGGGAAACAAATAATGATAGGTTTGGCTTTAAGTACCTATGGGGCATAAACACATTGTTTTGGTTTTTTTTTTTAAATATCTTTACTGAAGTATAATTGCTTTACAATGTTGTGTTAGTTTCTGCTGTACAACAAAGTGAATCAGCTATACCTATACCTATATCCCCATATCGCCTCCCTCTTGAGCCTCCCTCCCACCCTCCCTATCCCACCCCTCTAAGGTCATCCGTCACAAAGCACCAAGCTGATCTCCCTGTGCTGAGCTGATCTCCCTGTGCTATGTGGCAGCTTCTCACTAGCTATCTATTTTACATGTGGTAGTGTATATATGTCAGTGCCAGTCTCTCACTTCGTCCCAGCTTCCCCCTCCCCCTCTGTGTCCTCAAGTCCATTCTCTACATCTGCGTCTTTATTCCTGCCCTGCCGCTAGGTTCATCAGTACCGTTAAATACATTGTTTTAAAAAGAAATTTGAGCTAAAGATAGAGACTTGGGGTTATGAGAATATTGCTGATAATTGAAGCCATAAGAGTGGTTGATGGCATCACCCAAGGAAGAGCCTGAAGTGTGAACTGCAGAGACTCTAACTGAAGGAATTCTAGAGAATACCAATATTGGGGGGATTAAAAAAAAGAAGTGGCTACAAAAGTGACAGAAGTAGGAAGAAAACCAGGAAAAAGCTAGACCAAAGAAGCCAGAGGAGATGCATTCCAAGGAGAAAGTTACCAACAACGACAATTACACACTGCTCAGGAAAGAGAGGGTCTAAATTCAGTCTACTGGGTTCAGTTAAAAGAAGGGCAAGGCTGCCCTAGGCTTAAGTATTTAGTTTCAGTGCAATGGTAAGGCAGAGACAGGCCATGCCGGCAACACTGAATTGACAGAAAGAAGGTGAAGCAGAAAAATACAGGTGGAAACTTTTTCTAGAAGTTTGTGATGGAAAAGTGCAGTAGCCATAAGTAGATGAAATTCGAGCACGTTTGTTTTAATGGGAAAGGCCAACGAAAGATGTTTAAACATCCTATCACATTTAAATGTTAACAGAGATACCTCATACTATATCTGAATCCAAATATGAACAAACAATAAAATTTAGCTGGAAAAAAATGCAGTTATTTTTTAACATACTCTTGGGTGGACGTGGCCTTCCTAAGCAGAACACAAAACTCAACAGTCAGATTATACTACACAACATATTTTAAATCCACTACAGCGATAAAGTTTAAATAAAATGAGAGACTGGGGGAGAATATTTGCAGCACAACAGGTAAAGTCTAATATTCCTAATACAAACAGAGTTACTGTAAATCAAAAGAAAGAGTAAACATGCAAAGGGTACAAACATAATGGGGGAAAATGGAAATTGCTAACCAACACAAAAATCTAGCCTACTTAAGATAAATATTTAAACCAAGAAGTGCCTATGCTTGGGTTTCTTCTTAGATTCCTAAGGTATTAGAGAAGTTGTGAATGTGACAAAGATAAAGATACATTTTTTTCTGAATGCTACCTAGACACAGTAGAGTTGGAAAGAGCTAGAAAGAGCTCTCTTTCCCTCATATCACGAATGCTAAAACAAAATTTTAAAGTTCTAAAGCACACAAAACTAATCAATAATATTAGAAATCTGAACGATATCATCTTTTCTTCTTTTTCTTTCAGAGTGGTGAATGAGAGTGGTATATGGGATGAAGAATGAAAGAGACTTCCGGGATGCTAGTAATGGCATGCTGTACATCATATTTATGCATTTTTCTTTGTGTATATAATACTTCAATTTTTAAAACTCAGTAAATCCCGAAGTGCCAGTGATTGTTAAATGAAAGTTATGTATGCATGCTGTGAATCTGGCAATCACTGTGGGCCAAAATGGTCTACAAACCATGAATTAAAAAAGAAATCAAGGGCAAGGTAATGTCCTTGAGAATAATGATTTAGATAGGTATAAGTACTGGAAAATAATGCATGAGCAGGCTTGCTATGATAGAGTCATTATTTAAGAATAAGACTAAAAGAGAATGGGGAGCACATATGAAAAGTAAAAACTCCACAGTCCTGAATCTGAATCAGAAGTATCGATGTGAATTCACGATATAGCTTTAAAAATGCTGAGCTCTGTCCACTAAAAAGGTCGAGAAAAATGACCAATTCTGTAGCAATGAGCATCCCTAGTGCCCAGAATATGGTCTCCAAATATGAGTTATACTTAAAGGGAGCAGGGCTCTTCAGAAAAATGGCTGATTCCAGGTCTGGGGTAGGAAATGTTCTAGGATCATCTCATACCAGATAAAAAGGAAGCTATCAAATAACACTATGGTCTTGTTAAAAGTACAAGAGATTCCCACTGGCTCAATATGGGACAATTTGAGTATCAACAGTTAATAACCACAAAGGATTGAAACATATGTTTCAACCCATGAGTTTAAAAACAGTGACTTAAAAACAACAAACTAGGGCTTCCCTGGTGGCGCAGTGGTTGAGAATCTGCCTGCCAATGCAGGGGACACAGGTTCAAGCCCTGGTCTGGGAAGATCCCACATGCCGCGGAGCAACTGGGCCCGTGAACCACAATTACTGAGCCTGCGCGTCTGGAGCCTGTGCTCCGCAACAAGAGCGTCCGCGATAGTGAGAGGCCCATGCACCGCGATGAAGAGTGGCCTCCGCTTGCCACTACTAGAGAAAGCCCTTGCACAGAAACGAAGAGCCAACACAGCCATAAATAAATAAATAAAAATTTTAAAAGAAAAACAAACAACAACAAACTAATTGGTCCCATTACAGGATGCTAATAAACCATTTTGTTATTTGGAAACGAATTAAAAAAAAAAAAAAAGGCGAGGGCTTCCCTGGTGGCACAGTGGTTAGGAATCTGCCTGCCAGTGCAGGGGACACGGGTTCGAGTTCTGGTCTGGGAAGATCCCACATGCCGCGAAGCAACTAAGCCCGTGAGGCACAACTACTGAGCCTGAGCGTCTAGAGCCTGTGCTCCGCAACAAGAGAAGCCACGACAATGAGAAGCCACCGCACCGCGATGAAGAGTAGCCCCCGCTCGCCACAACTAGAGAAAGCCCCGTGCACAGAAACGAAAACCCAACACAGCCAAAAATAATTAAATCAATAAATTTATTTTTTTTAAAAAAGGCGAAAGAATCAAGATTTATTCTTCCTTTTCTATACAAATGGTATTGTCAGGAAATCAAACAGTAACTATTATTTGATCAAATGAGTTATCTCTCTATAGAAATGGTGCAGTTAAAAAATGAAAAATTATGGGAGGGAGGCTCAAGAGGGAGGGGATATGGGGATATATGTATACATATAGTTGATTCACTTTGTTATACAGCAGAAACTAACACGACATTGTAAAGCAATTATACTCCAATGAAGATATTTTAAAAAAAGAAAAATTATTGAAACATTGTCATTTTTTCATTTTAACCTAGGCATTTTAGAAAGGACAACCAGACATTAACGTCTCCTGATAAATAAACCACCACTTACAAAGTGATCTCACCTGATCTCACCAGAACCCCTAGACACAATTCCCAATTTATAGAAAATACAGAGAAATATGTTTAAGAACATTCCCGAGATACATTAACAAAATCTATACTTTAGAAAATTCTAAAAAGCAAGGCCTAGAATCCTCAAGAAATATACTGCAACAGGAAACAACAGAGCGGACTGAATTCAAACTTTTAAATAATGTATGACACATGCACAAATTCAGAGGCTGACTAGATCTAACAATATTAAATTACTGTTAATTTTTTTTCAAGTGTGGTAATGATAATGCGTTGGGTTTTTACTCCCATTTTTTTTTAGAGATACATGAATCTTTAGAGTTACTGAAATACTTACAGACAAACAATGATTATGTTTGGGATGTGCTTCAAAATCACAAGGGACGGGGCAGAGACAGATCAAACAAGAGTGGTTGTGACCTAATAACTGTTGAGGCTAGGTGAGCACATGGAGGTTCGCTGTACAGTCAGTCTACTTTGGTATTATTATATGTTTAAATTTTTTTCTCCATGAAAGTTTTTTTAAATGCAAAAAAAAAAGTTTTAATGTAGTCTAAAATAACGGTTTACAATATTTTGTTGGTCATGTGAAAATAAACCTTCACTGGGCCTTAGCAAAAATACAAGGTGTCTCAAAATAACAACAATCAAAGACCCAAGTATGTCATTTTATACTTGGCTATTAAGAAAATAAGCTACTTTAACTGTAAATACCCTTTGCCAAGACCAAGAGTTGACTAAGTCTAACAGCTACAAAGCTAAATACAAACTGTTATTTATAGTCTAGAAATGATGTTCCTTTATGTCTCAATGGTTGTAGTCTCCTGCTCTGGGGAATGTGCATTCCTGTCAAGTTTATTTATATAACACACAGCTGGCTGTAAGGTGCATTTCTGTAAAGTGACTATTTTTATGCTGGCTTCATTTTGAACTGCTGAAATCTCAGATAGAACCTTTTATCCAGACACTATCTAATTACTCTTCCTAAGTATTGAGATGGTTTGTCAAAATAATTTTGACCTTACTATCAGAGGAATAAATTGCCATATTACTTTAAAACACACATCGCCACAAAACAAGTCACCAAAATTAACTGGGAAAATATTCCTGTCTTCCAAACGTCCATTAACTAATCAATGTTGAAAAAAGTAATGTATCAGCAAACAACCAAAGGTTTGTTCATATTTCCTCTAAAGGTTTTTTAAATGCATCAATTAAATCACCTTTACAGATTTCTGGTAAACTTTAAAAGTTTGCTTAAAATCAGAATTTTTTTCTTTACACTATGTCATAAGCCAGGGCTAGGCAGGGCTAGCTGATTTCCTAATCCAAAACATTTTCAACCTAGATGAATTTCTTTCACTGTGCTTCAAAAACATAAGGAATATGGAGCAGACAAGCAGAGGGGGTCAGAGATCGTATCTTGCAAAGATTTTGCCAATATGCTTCTGAAAGGATTTGCCTGGCAGAATTCCAGACCACATTCCTAAAATAGCACTTAAGGAAGTTCTGCCGCCTGTAATGTTTCACCCTGCTTACATCCTCTTCAAACACTTATTACCTAAGGGCTCTTCAACAGTAAGTCCTGAGTATGTTGCTGCTTGTGCTCAAATACAGCAGCAGCGGCTCATATCTCTGACAAGATTTGCTGTGGCAGGAATTCCCCACAGTACATAAAATGTTACACCTTGACACTATAGCCTACGGTTTTATATAAACTTCTCACTTATTTTTTAGAAATAATTTGATAGACATGATGCGCGGGGGGGGGGGGCAGGCGGGACACAACACTTGTGAATTTCATCTCACAAGAGAAAATATGGGCCATAGTTTGGCACAGAGTATGGTATTATGTCAGTCAAACCTGGGTTTGAATGCCAACCTCTCTCACTACCCTTAGCTTCTAAACAAGTCATTTCTCTTTTTTTGAGTGTCACTTTCCTCATCTGCAAAGCACAGTAAAAAAAACCCATGGCGGTGCTGCAGGACAGATGAGCAATACTGTAATATGCAAAACACTGTCCATCTTAGAGTACCAATAAATGTCAATTGTCCATTTTCCTCCTTTGAAATTGCTCATTAGACTACAGGCTATAAAATGAATACAGGGACTTCCCTGGTGGCGCAGTGGTTGGCAATCCGCCTGCCAATGCAGGGGACAAGGGTTTGAGCCCTGGTCGGGGAGGATCCCACATGCTGCAGAGCAACTAAGCCCATGCGCCACAACTACTGAGCCTGCGCTCTAGAGTCCGAGAGCCACAACTACTGAGTCCGCACGCCACAACTACTGAAGCCCACGTGCCTAGAGCCCGTGCTCTGCAACAAGAGAAGCCATGGCAATGAGAAGCCAGCACACCGCAATGAAGATTGGCCCCAGCACGCCGCAACTAGAGGAAGCCTGCATGCAGCAATGAAGACCCAATGCAGCCAAAAATAAATTAATTAATTAAAAAATAAATAAAATAAAATGAATACAATGTTCTTTAGAATCTCAAGAACAAGCCATACCTTAAATACTTCTTTTTGGAAATAATACCCACCCCTGAACATCACACTGAACTGCTTGTTTTGGTGTTGTTTATTCTGTACCAGTTTATTCTGTACCCCATACCCCGGGGCCATAAAAATGAGTGAATGAATACCTGACAAGCCAAAAGAATGAGATCTCGCTGAGGATTTTTAAAATCAGAATTAAACAACGGGAGCCCCAATCCATGGGGGAGCCTGAGAGCTGCTAATAGCCACAGCTCAAATCTCAAGAAGAAAAGAGATACGTGAAAATGAAGCCAAAATGAAGTCAAATAAACAAAAGTAAGCAACAAGAAGAGAGGTCCTAACAGAATTCTAGTTCCTTAAACCTGGTACCTGCCCTCTTCCATAAATTTGGTTAAGGGTCATTTTTCGTTTTTTGTCTAAACTTACTCTAGTTCAATTCCTGTCACTTCCAACTAAGAGTACCCTTTTTTCCATTCAAAGAGTCGTATTTTTAAGCTGACATCCCAGTTGGTGTCTAGTCAGTTTCCCCTCTAATACTGTATAGCAGTGGTTCCTAGCTTTCCTTTACCCTCAGCCACATTACACAGGGGTTACTATTGGTTCTCAGCAGGGCTGGCAGGGTATGATCACCCCCAAAGGCAGATGAATGGGGTAATCTATTCACTCTGCCACCAACAGCTGAGGGTGAGAATCATTAACCACTTCACTCCATGCTGATTTTCTTAAGTACTACTCAAATTAAATTAACATTTCTAATAGCTCTTATCTCCTTATCTATTTGTTTTGTATAAAACTAGGTAAGTTGCTCTGCTTCATGTATCAATACATGGAATGTGCTTTTTTTTCTTTCTTTTTTTTTGCAGGGGTTGGGGGGGCATGTCACACAGCTTGCAGGATCTTAGTTCTCCGACCAGGGATTGAACCCTGGTCATGGCAGTGAAAGCACCAAGTCCTAACCACTGGACCACCAGGGAAGTCCCTGGAATGTGCTTTCTTTTGTATTTCTCCAGGTTTCGGCAGCCTCAGAGTGAAGTCTACATCTCCTTACCATCCCTTGTTATAATCACTTGCATGAACAGCGTCACAATCAAAATTCCCCTAACACTACGATGAGGTTCTCGAATCTCCATCCCAATTCACTTCGAGCTCTCTTCAACCACCTAATACTACATATAAAAACCCAGGAAGACTTTAGAAAAACAGTCTCAAAGAAATTACAGAAATATGAAAGAAGATATTATAAAGGAACAGACCTGAAAGGCAAAGTATAAGAGTTTAGAAAAGAACAAAGACAGGGATTACAGTCATTTTAGAAATTTTAAAAATGGGGCGGGGGGGAGAAATACAAAACAAATCATGGTCATAACTTTAAGAAATATACCTTAAATGGGACTTCCCTGGTGGTTCCGTGGTAAAGAATCCACCTTACAATGCAGGGGACTCGGGTTCGAACCCTGGTCAGGGAACTAAGATCCCACATGCTGCGAGACAACTAAGCCCCTGCGCCACAACTAACGAGCCTGCGCTCTAGAGCCTGTGTGTCACAGCTTAGAGAAGAGAAAACCCACGCACCACAACAAAGAGCCCGTGCGCACCGCAAAGATCCTGCGTGTCGCAACTAAGACCCAACACATCCAAAAAATAAATGAAATAAACAAATAATAAATCTTTAAAAATAAATTTTTAAAAGCTGCTGCCTATCAGGATCCCAGTGTCAGAAGCCAGAACTGAGAGTGTTCCCAGAAACAAAGATGAGGCACACCTGCTGCTCCACCCCCACCCACCGTAGTCCCTGGGAGGGCAGCAGCACCTCCCCCGCCCAAAAAAGAAATACACCTTAAATGAAAAGGTAAACAATTACATGTTGAACAGAGTAAAGATAATAGATTAAGCAGAAATACTTAAATTGATACTCTTGAAGAGATTATAATATTAAAATATCATAAATAAATATATGAAACTCTCCTATAATAAATAACTAAATATGCAGGCTGAAAACATACTCTACAACCCACAAAAAAACTGGTACAAAATAAACACCACCAAAACATCTGTCAAATGAGAGGTAATGAGCTTTAAAGCAAAACAGTATCATGAGCATCCAGACAGAAAAAAATCAAGTCAAATGTAGGCGGGCAGGTAGAATCTGGTTGGCCTCAGATTCTTCCACAACAGGGAATTCAGGAATACTGAATGAATAATCATAGAATTCTGAGGAAAAGTGTGATACAAAAAATGTGAAACATAAGAAGGGGTAGAAACAGGATGGCATTAAGCTCTCACAAGTATTGTGAACTTTCACTTCTTGAAATAACTGCTGGGAAATTAAAATAAAGAATGCTATAACAGAAAAACCAAGGTGAAAAGACCAATGTACTTACTGACCGTTTAAATACATGACTAAAACTAATCAACCATGAATGGTTATAAGCTTTTAAAAACATATTATAAATCCTGATAATGTTAAAATAGGTCTAACCAAAAAATAAATAACATAAAATAAAATAAAATAAAAATAGATAGGTAGGTATGTAGTCAGGAGAAAGGAAGAAAGGGAAGAAAGAATATATGCAAGTGTTTATTCCCTTATCCTGGTTTATCAATAAGTCAATGGGTTGTACTAAAAGAGACTCAAAACTATTTAGAGGTTTTTGTAATTTTCTTCTCTCCGCTTTAGGACTATTTTAGGAATTCATTCCTTCTTGTGGCAACAAACATCTGTTTGTGGTAACAAACATCAATCATGTTTGTAATAGTATCTTAGTTTCTCTTTTTCAGTCAAATGCAACGAATTTAATTAAAAATTTATAAACGGCATGCATGTTATAACTCCCTATTTCTACATTCATTATATATGCATTAAAAATATCTGGAATGATGTTCATCAAATGTAGGTGATGGTTACTACTAAGTGCTTGGTTTCTTTTTAACTTTTTCTTTAAATAATGAAAAAAGCCATTTATTCTAAAATAACACAGGAAAATAAATTGTAAGCAGTCACTCTACCTCCGCATCCTTCAAAAATAACCGTTATTAATAATTAGCTCTATATTCTTTCAGATTTTAAGTATACTACCACATAGTACAGAAAGTAAGATCATATCATTTTATACCTTAGTCACTTAAGTATGGTATGAACATTACTTTCTCCCCCTCTAATACTGCCATAAAATTTTTTGTACTGTCCTGTACATCTGTGGAAGCATACCTAGAATATATAAGTTGAATTGTGAGTCAAAGGAACATGTATATCATCTACCAAAAGTTCAGTTCAATTTATAGTCCCAGAAACACTGTAGGTATCTATTTCTCTACAGCCTTGGGTGTTATCCTTTTCCCACTGACAACTGATAATTTATACTTCCTACATGCATTACCTATTTGTATTTTTTGCCCTTTTTTACATTAAGTGATTCAGCCTTTTCTTATTGATTTGGGTGAGCTTTATAAGCTGTATGGCTCTTTATAACTGCCATTTTTTTTTAAAACGTTCTTGATTTGTGTTATTTTTTAATTTTTAATTTTTGGCTAAACAGAGAAGTTCAAGGAGTATGAGTTTTTTTAAAAAGTCAATCTTTTTTCACAGCTCTTTGGTTTGTCGTGCATAGAAAAAAATCTCTCTCCCTCAAGCCCAGACTAAAACATTCTTGATTACTTTCTTTTATTTCATTGATCTTATCTTTTGTTTTATCTTAACCATTGGCTAATTGTTGACCATGAGCAGGTTCCTCCATCTGTAAAGTGAGGATAACAGTGTCTACTTCGTAAGGTCTGTTTGAAGAACACATTCATGCACCTACAGTGTCTAACCCAGCAGTTGGCACATTGTAAGCAATCAGTAATTATCACGATCCTTTCATAATTCATGTAAACATAAAGACATAAAACTAGCTCCCCTCCACCTATCGCCAGTATGATAAGCCAGTTGTTCCAAGGCATTTTATTAAATAATCCACCTTTTCCCCAAGAGTTGAAAGCCAGCCATTGGTAGATCCTGGACTTGAAGGTCACTGAACTCTAAATTCACTGCTTCTTTCCACTATGGCACTGAATTCTGGCTTTGGTTTCATATTTGCCTATAACAGCATCTCCTTTTAAAATATTTGACTTACCTTAAAATCTACCAAGAAAAGAAAATAACTCAAACTGATAGTCCCATTCTCTCACTTGTACACATATATAAATTTCTAAATTGGATACAGAGCACCTAGAAAGAAAGCATCCTAAATAATTAAAAATTAAACTCCCTAGGGACTTCCCTGGTGGCACAGAGGTTAAGAACCCTCCTGCCAATGCAGGGGACACGGGTTCGAGCCCTGGTCCGGGAAGATCCCACATGCTGCGGAGCAACTAAGCCCGTGCACCACAACTACTGAGCCTGTGCTCTAGAGCCCGCGAGCCACAACTACTGAACCCACGTGCCACAATTACTGAGCCCACATACCACAACTACTGAAGCCCGTGTGCCTAGAGCCCGTGCTCCACAACAAGAGAACCTACCACAATGAGAAGCCCGCGCACCACAACGAAGAGTAGCCCCCGCTCGCCGCAACTAGAGAAAGCCCATGTACAGCAACGAAGACCCAACACAGCCAAACAACACAGCCTTGTTTTTATGACTGGGAAATGCTTGTTTTAGGTAAAGAGAAAAGAAAGACGAGCTTACTGACAGTGAGTCTTTTTTAAATAAAAGTTGATTTTGTGGGCTTCCCTGTGGGGGGAATGGTTGAGAATCTGCCTGCCAATGCAGGGGACACGGGTTCAAGCCCTGGTCTGGGAAGATCCCACATGCCACGGAGCAACTGGGCCCGTGAGCCACAACTGCTGAGCCTGCGCGTCTGGAGCCTGTGCTCCGCAACAAGACAGGCCGCGATAATGAGAGGCCCGCGCACCGCGATGAAGAGTGGCCCCCGCTTGCCACAACTGGAGAAAGCCCTCGCACAGAAACAAAGATCCAACACAGCAAAAATAAATTAATTAATTAATAAACTCCTACCCCCCAACATAAAAAAAAAAAGTTGATTTTGCCTGTACACACACACAAGTATTTCAAAGCCTCCAGTAGCTTTACAGTGTATCTATAGCTATGATAGAAACTTAAAACAAAAATTACATGTAGCCCAGATAAAACGACTGATAGACAGTCAAAAACATTAGACTATTTCCAACTAAAGGGAAGGACAGATCCCTAAAACAATACATGAGAAAACTGGACTTAATCCCAGAAAATGAAAAAGAAAGAAGCACTGAGGCTAGAGGTAGATGGTCACTGACCATCTAGATGGAAAGTTTAAGTAGTTCTTAAGGCAGTCTAAGGAAGGAGCTGGCTTCAAAGCCAAGAGAAAATGTTTCCTATGCTAACTAGTGGTTTGGCTTAACTGCATTCCACTGGCTTTAAAAGAATGAAAGAAAACAATTTCATAAAGAAATGAGATGCAGTAACATATGCCATCAGATGAAGGTTAGGATAACACACTGATTGAACCATGTGAGGTCCCCTTCCAATCTCATTTCCTTGATAAACTCTAAACACAAAGTTACAAGACTGTGTGATATTTAGGGCCAAATGCACCTGATATTTACAACATCCAAACTCTCATCATTTACTTAAGACAGCAGCCAATGACTCATTATACAAATCTGACATATACTAGCAGGCAAAAGTCAAAATTCTCTTGCTGTGTCCTTAACTCTTTCACATTAAAAAAAAAAAAAAAAGAAAAAGAAAAGCTATGTGTTAGTGCATTATCAATCTGAATGACAGCTTAGTCAAATTTAGTTTTTAATTATAAAAACTCATATCCATCCTGTGCTTACTTGCACTCTAAGCAGAAAGTCCTTTCATAGTCTTCCTCATAAATGAAGAACAGGTAAGCACATATTTTTTAACTGTTTATATAAATTTAAATATATCTCATGGGATTGACATACATATACTACTATGTATAAAATAGATTAACTAATGAGAACCTACTGTATAGCACAGGGAACTCTACTCAATGCTCTGTGGTGACCTAAATGGGAAGGAAATCTAAAAATGAGGGGATATTATGTATACATATAACTGATTCACTTTGCTGCTGTACAGCAGAAACTAACACAACATTGTAAAGCAACAAGAGTAGCCCCCGCTCGCCGCAACTAGAGAAAGCCCATGTACAGCAACGAAGACCCAACACAGCCAAACAACACAGCCTTGTTTTTATGACTGGGAAATGCTTGTTTTAGGTAAAGAGAAAAGAAAGACGAGCTTACTGACAGTGAGTCTTTTTTAAATAAAAGTTGATTTTGTGGGCTTCCCTGTGGGGGGAATGGTTGAGAATCTGCCTGCCAATGCAGGGGACACGGGTTCAAGCCCTGGTCTGGGAAGATCCCACATGCCACGGAGCAACTGGGCCCGTGAGCCACAACTGCTGAGCCTGCGCGTCTGGAGCCTGTGCTCCGCAACAAGACAGGCCGCGATAATGAGAGGCCCGCGCACTGCGATGAAGAGTGGCCCCCGCTTGCCACAACTGGAGAAAGCCCTCGCACAGAAACAAAGATCCAACACAGCAAAAATAAATTAATTAATTAATAAACTCCTAACCCCCAACATAAAAAAAAAAAGTTGATTTTGCCTGTACACACACACAAGTATTTCAAAGCGTCCAGTAGCTTTACAGTGTATCTATAGCTATGATAGAAACTTAAAACAAAAATTACATGTAGCCCAGATAAAACGACTGATAGACAGTCAAAAACATTAGACTATTTCCAACTAAAGGGAAGGACAGATCCCTAAAACAATACATGAGAAAACTGGACTTAATCCCAGAAAATGAAAAAGAAAGAAGCACTGAGGCTAGAGGTAGATGGTCACTGACCATCTAGATGGAAAGTTTAAGTAGTTCTTAAGGCAGTCTAAGGAAGGAGCTGGCTTCAAAGCCAAGAGAAAATGTTTCCTATGCTAACTAGTGGTTTGGCTTAACTGCATTCCACTGGCTTTAAAAGAATGAAAGAAAACAATTTCATAAAGAAATGAGATGCAGTAACATATGCCATCAGATGAAGGTTAGGATAACACACTGATTGAACCATGTGAGGTCCCCTTCCAATCTCATTTCCTTGATAAACTCTAAACACAAAGTTACAAGACTGTGTGATATTTAGGGCCAAATGCACCTGATATTTACAACATCCAAACTCTCATCATTTACTTAAGACAGCAGCCAATGACTCATTATACAAATCTGACATATACTAGCAGGCAAAAGTCAAAATTCTCTTGCTGTGTCCTTAACTCTTTCACATTAAAAAAAAAAAAAAAAAGAAAAAGAAAAGCTATGTGTTAGTGCATTATCAATCTGAATGACAGCTTAGTCAAATTTAGTTTTTAATTATAAAAACTCATATCCATCCTGTGCTTACTTGCACTCTAAGCAGAAAGTCCTTTCATAGTCTTCCTCATAAATGAAGAACAGGTAAGCACATATTTTTTAACTGTTTATATAAATTTAAATATATCTCATGGGATTGACATACATATACTACTATGTATAAAATAGATTAACTAATGAGAACCTACTGTATAGCACAGGGAACTCTACTCAATGCTCTGTGGTGACCTAAATGGGAAGGAAATCTAAAAATGAGGGGATATTATGTATACATATAACTGATTCACTTTGCTGCTGTACAGCAGAAACTAACACAACATTGTAAAGCAACTATACTCCAATAAAAATTAATTTAAAAAATAAATAAAATATATTCCAGAGTTAAAATATTTCACTGTGGATATGCACTAAATTTTAATTAGTAAATTCCCTATTTATAGTTGTTTTAAATTTACTACAGCTACAAATAGTATTTTGTACTCTAATCTGGTAGGCAAGAATATAACTTACTTTACTAATGGGGTGAGTTTTATTTTATATGCTAATTACAATGAAATGCCATGCTATTCTTGTCATTTATCTATTTTTTTTTAGATTTTCATCTTTTTCTTAATTCTTTTATTAAATAAAATTATCAATTTTAAATATTATATTCAGACATCTACCTTTGCTCTTGTTTCTAACTTTCAGTTGATTCTCCTGGATTTTTTAAGCAGATTCATCATTCGGCAACGTATTTGGTATCTTTGTTTCCATTATTTGTGTTTTGCCTTTGTCTTGTTTTCCTACAAGGGCTAGAACAGTACCAAAAAATATGAACAACAGTAGTTATATACATCTTTTTATTATTCCTCACTTTTAAAATACATGTAATTACTGCTAATTTCCAACAACTATTATTTATACATTAAAGCAGGTCCTAAGTTATTTTTTTGCTTTGGGGTTGGTTTTTGGGGTTTTTTTGTTTTTGTTTGTTTGTCTGTTGGGGGGGGAGTGCTTTGGTTTGTTTTTATTAAAAAAAAATTTTTTTTAGCCGCACCGCCCGTGGCATGTGGGATCTTACTTCCCCAACCAGGGATCAAACCCATGTCCCCTGCACTGGAAGTGGGGAGTCTTAACCACTGGACCGCCAGGGAAATCCTGGTTTATTTGTTTTTGGTTTTTATTTACTTATTTGGCTGCGCCGGGTCTTAGTTGCGGCACCTAGGATCTTCGTTGCAGCATGCAGGATCTTGAGTTGCGGTGTGTGGGACCTAGTTCCCTGACCAGGGATCGTACCCAGGCCCCCTGCATTGGGAGTGTGGAATCTTAGCCACTGGACCACCAGGGAAGTCCCCTGTGCTTTGTTTTTTAAGGTAAAGAATGGAAGCCAGATTTTTTCAAATGCCTTTTCAACATATGTGTATATTATTACTGATCACAATCATGGGACTGTTTCTTCCTTACTGTATTAATATATAGTACCAGTAGTAACAGGAAAACATTATCTTAGCAATCCTAAGTAGAATCCCATTAGTCATTTATCGATACTATTTTGTTGATTTCAACTTGCTAAGATTTTACCGAAGACACTGGTATCTATAACTGGGATTGTTCCAGAGGGTTTCTGTGCACTCTGTCAGATGTTGATATTGGACTCAGACTCAAAATGAAACAGGAAGCTTTACAATTTTTACAATAGCATAATTAAAATAAAGTGGGAACCAGAATAAACAGATTATTGGAACATGCTAGACAAAAGCAGGCACTTTGGGAATTTATAGAATTGTCCATTGGGGGAGAGAGGAATAAATCCAAAACTTATATCACATTTGCATATAATATACATTTTACCAAAATAACTTAGTTAAAACATTTTTTTTATTTTTTGGCTGGACTAAGCAAGACATGAATCACAAAAGTCATAAAAGTCAGGTGACTTTCCTGGCGGTCCAGTGGGTTAAGACTGAGCTTCCACTGCAGGGGGCACGGATTCCATCCCTGGTCAGGGAACTCGCCCCTGCCACACAGTGCAGCCAAAAAAAAAGAAAGGGGGGGAGGGTCCATAAATCAGAATGACAGCTTTGTCTACATAGAAATGTAACCACTTGAATGACAGGGGAAAATTACTAACATATGACCAAGCATTAATCTTCTCTTAGTGCACATAAGTGGATTCATATTACAAAGACAAAAAAGGCAATGCACAAAGTAAAAACTGGAATGGGTAATATAAATGTAAGATGTTCTAACTCAAATGCATATTAAAACAATGTGATTTCTGGTTCTTCTACTATTTCCTCTAAGTAGGCGCAATCCCCCTCGTGCCATAGGGAGAAAAAAATAAATCTAAGCAGCAGGCCATTCCAGTTCCAATACAAGATTTCTTCCAGAAAGGAGAGTAACACATGTGACTATGTGAAAAGAGCAGTGATATATTGCTATTAATTCACTTTCTGGTATATCTTACCATCATGCCTTAAACTCCTCCTCAAACCTTTCCTTAAGTTGGTACTATGTGATATGTTTCTCTAATTCTAATCACAATTTATTTACTTTATTTGTATGTGTAATCACATTAGCAAAAGGAGAGAACCCTGCTGCCTGATGAGAAATGGAGTACATGCAATATATCTTTACTGAAAGGCATACTGTGCATAATAGTGATTTTCTCCACATTGAGTAAAAATGGCTTCTAGAAAATGGTATGCGCTGTAAAAAATACAGGTGAGCATAAGAGGCCTAGAAGAGGACATACAGTCAAACAAAAAAGTTGGAAGTGATAAAGCTTATTAAGGGAAGAAAACCATAACACAAGAGCTTGACTATGACCACATCCCCCCTCCACCATATAAAAGACAGTGTTTATTTCTATGCAAGAGAGAGAAAAATGAAGGTAACATTGACTTGGGCATGGCATGGTACTTTTTTGAAAAGCCGAGAAATACTTTGTACAACAGATTTATAACCATAATCGGCATGTATGCCACTAAGCACTACGTGGATATAGCAGTAGGATTTTGTATCTTCAAAATTATGAAGAAGGTATAAGTGGAGGAAGAAGAGAATTCGGTAGAAGAGTTATCACATTGCAAAGCAAGTCCTGAATTGTTTCAGAGGTTTAAGAACAGTGCAAAAATGCACAAATTTAAATATCATTGGTAAAACAGCTTCTGATAGCAAGGCTACAACAAATTTCCCCCAGTGAACTGCAGAAAGCTATTAATAAATATGGTAGTGCTGAAGAGCAAATCTGTAATCTCAATGAAAACAGATCTTTTTTGGGAAATGAAAGCCATCGTATACTTTCATTTCATAAAACAAGAAAAATTTGTCAGACGAACATTGCTTTTATAAAGAAAAACTGAAGGGGATGTTAACCTAAACTCTTTGTTGGTATACTCTGAAAATACCTAAAGTGTGGAATGTTTTTTTCTATGTACTTTTTTAGTATTTTCTGAAAAAGTGTGGAGGGGGGCACTTTTTGTAAAGCATACTTTTTTTGGGGGGTGGGGCGGGCGCGGGGAACGCAGCTCAGCTTGTGGGATCTTAGTTCCCTGATCAGTGGAAGCACAGAGTCCTAACCACTGGACCACCAGGGGATTCCCGCATACAATCTTTTTGTAATCAGAAAATAAAGCTATTTCCAAGGCAGAAGGAGCGTTGAGTTTATTTTCATCCTATACATTCTTTCGTTCTCAACTTCCCCATTTTCTGAATCAACTGTGCAGGTTCCAGACTTATCATATTCAACCATGCCCTACTCTTTTCACTTACTCCATCTATTCATCATCCCTGATGTTTCTTAAATGTCTCTAGTGACCATCTACTTTTAGCATTGCTACTGTCAACATCAAGTCTAGGTTTAATCTTAAAATATGATTAAAAATTATCCCAACTGTTTTCCACCCATACTGAAGGTTATCTTTTTCTGTATTAACGGTAAGGATGTTTTTTGAGGATGTCGTATATTATATTATATTATATTCCTTTCTTATGAGAAAAGGAATTCAGGAGAAATAATTTTCTGATCTCAGTAATACTTAGGCTTCTTCAGAGTGTGTACTTTATTTTTATCTTATCTATACCATGAACTGTGTAACTGATCATATCTGCCTTTACACTTTGGCTGTGAGAAACTTAAGAGCCAGTTTACACCAGCGATAAGTACAAAGAATTATTTAGTATGTATTTTTAGTAAAGCTAATTCTAATGAATACTTTATGCCTGTATCCATTGTCTTCCTTTCACTCTCACTTCTAATTGATGTCAACTTGTTGGAATTTATTCATTCAAATATTTATTTAAGTATGTGCTAGGCGTTGGGGATATAACAATGAACAAAATAGTTCCTGTTCTCTTTGCTCTTGAGACAAAAGGGTCTCAAGGATCTTTCATGCTGATGGGGAAAGATAAACTATAGTATATCAATGGTGATAAGCCACCGTAAACTACTTTTTGAGCAAGATGGGAAAGACAATAGTCTGACAACTTATCAAACCAAAAAATATTTAAGCAACGTTTTACCTCATCATTTTCCCTACTCTTAACACTGTACAACAACATCAATGTACTTGGTCCTCTAAACCATACACTTCAAAATGGTTAAAATGGTAAGTTTTATGTTATATATATATTTTACCACAATTTTTTAAAAGGCTTTCTGATCCTCTCACGCTCTCATGGTATATAACTAAATTTCTTAGACAAACTCTCCCTCTAAAATTTAGCTCCATCTCAATCCTTTCTCATACTCTACTTCCCTGCATCACTGACACTCCAAATACAAGCTGAGCCTGTGATTTACACCCCCACTTCCCCTCAGACTTTCCTCCCTCAGGCTTTGATGACTCCCCTCCTTCTTTCCTAGTTTTCTCCTCCCTCTCTGAACCCACTTCTCAGCATTTTCATGGCTCCTTTTCCTCCAGCTGCCCCCCAAACACAGCCTTCCAAGAGTAACCCATCATTTGCCCTTTTCTATTTTTTCAACAATCTACTCTTAGGTACTTGCACACACCAAAGGCTTCAAGTACTACCTTGTGTGGGGTGTTACCTCCAAATTTACCTCTCATGAGCTTCAGAATCCACTTCCCAACAGGACCTCAACCTAAGCTCATCCTCCCCCGCAAACCTGTTCATCCACCTGACTTTCATTATTTCGCCTTAGTCATCCAACCTTGAAACCTGGCAATCATTCCCTATTCCTCCCTCTTCTTCACCCATTACAACCAACTAGCCTACTAAATGACCCTAACTTCCAGTACCTTCCCCAATAATCTGACCTACAAACTGTCACCAGACTGATCTTTCTTGGACAAAAGTTTGGTCATTAACCCAGCACTCATGTTCCTCTATGATCTGACCTCAAAAGAAAGCTTTCCGTCTTTATCTCTTACTTTACATCCTCCCCTCCTCTGAATATACACACCGTCATACTCATACTCCTAAATCATATCCCCTTCCTCTTTTTACTAATGCCAATCCCCTATGCTTAAACAGTAATTCATACTTCTACCAAACTTTTTTTTTTTTTGGCCACACTGCAAGGCTTGCAGGACCTTAGTTCCCCCACCAGGGATTGAACCTGGGCCACAGCAGTGAAAGCGCCACGTCCTAACCACTGGACCACCAGGGAGCTCCCGAAAGTCTACCAAATCTTAACGGGCTGGTTCAAATGTCAGATCCTCCTATAAACCTTCCCAGATCAGGAATGTAAATTAACCTTCTCATCTGTGCTCCCTGGTATTTTGTATTGTGAATTTGCCACATTCTAGCTGTATGAATTATGTTTGTCCTTATAACTCAACTATATTTTAAGAGGCTCAAAGGGAGCCATTTATTTGGAGGAGGGAAGATACAAAAACTCACCAGACTGATATATCATGAACACTAAGTATAAACCCTTTAGTTTTATATAAGAACCATGCTAAACATATTTAATAATTATTAAGTACCTACCATTATATTTTGCCAAAATGACATTTAAATTAAATCTAGGCAATCGAACTAGATACACAATCACACTTGACTATAATTATGTAAAGAGCTTGGGGTTTTGACAGTAGTGATTAGGAACAATGAGATCAACTTACTTTGGGTTTCAAAATAGCTTCAAGTCTTATTACATTATGACTCAGCTTTAATAGGCACTGCTTTCTAGCTACATTACTCTTAACCTATTCCCTCTTAATCCTGGCCAAAACAGACTACAAATTTAGTTGCTAACTGACTCATCTCCAGAGCAAAGTATTTTCAGGTTTAGAAAAGGTTCTCTACTCTAGCTACACCACCAGGCTCTAGGAAATCCTGTCCTCCTGTGTCCCCAGGGCTCCAATCCCCTAATAACACATCCGCAATATAGTATTCGTCCCACTGCATCCTGAGAAACATGGTTCTGTTTTCTTACTTCATCCGACAGAATCACTTGATTGTCCATGCTCTAGTTCAGTGGTTTTAAAACTTTATACAGGACTGCCCTGGTGGCGCAGTGGTTGAGAATCTGCCTGCCAACGCAGGGGACACAGGTTCGACCCCTGGTCCGGGAAGATCCCACATGCCGCGGAGCAACTAAGCCCGTGCGTCACAATTACTGAGCCTGCGCTCTAGAGCCCACGTGCCACAACTACAGAAGCCCGCACGCCTAGAGCACGCGCTTCGCAACAAGAGAAGCCACCGCAATGGGATGCCCGCGCACCGCAACAAAGAGTAGCCCCGGCTCGCTGCAACGAAGACCCAACGCAGCCAAAAATAAATCAGTTAATAAAAGAAAAAAAAAAAAAACTTCACACAACTATTTCTTCACCTGGGTAGTAGCTATACCTTGCTTTATAACAACTCTTTAAACTGCACATGTTTTATATTGCATACATCATACATACATACACTATTCTGTAGATATGACTATACAGCATAAGAGTAAAACAGACTGAGAAGTAATTTTAAAATTTCAGAGAGAGAGAAACCTTTAAACAACTGAATCTTTTCCTCGAACAATCTTAAAAACGAACAAAGTTGGAGGACTCACATTTTTCTAATTTCAAAACTTACTACAAAGCTGCAAGAATCAAAACAGTGTAGTACTGGCATAAAAACCAACATAGAACAACAGAATAAAATAACAGCCCAGGAAAAACCCCTTGCATACATCATCACATGATTTTTGCCAAGGGTGTCAAGACCATTCAATGGGAAAAGGACAATGTTTTCAACAAATGGTGTTGGGAAAACTGGATATCCACATGGAAAAGAATGAAGTTGGACTCTTTCCACACATCAGATGTAAAAATTAATTCAAAATGAATCAAAGACCTAAACGTTAAAACTAAAACTCTAAAATTTTTAGAAGAAAACACGGGGAAATCTTCATGACATTAGATTTGGCAACAATTACTTGGATATGAAAACCAAAAGAACAGGCAACATAAGAAAACAATAGATAAATTAGGCTTATCAAAAGTTAAAATTTGTGCATCAGGGCTTCCCTGGTGGCGCAGTGGTTGAGAGTCCGCCTGCCGATGCAGGGGACACGGGTTCGTGCCCCCGTCCGGGAAGATCCCACATGCCGCGGAGCGGCTGGGCCCGTGAGCCATGGCCGCTGAGCCTGCGCGTCCGGAGCCTGTGCTCCACAGCAGGAGAGGCCACAACAGTGAGAGGCCCGCATACCGCAAAAAAAAAAAAATTTGTGCATCAAAGGCAACCCACAGAATGGGAGAAGTGTGCAAATCACATATCTTGACATGGGATTAATATCCAGAATATACAAACCTCATAAATTTAAGGACTTGAGTAGACATTTTCCCAAAGAAGACATACAGCTGGCCTATAAGAACATAAGATGAGGCTTCCTGGTGGCACAGTGGTTGAGAATCCACCTGCCAACGCAGGGGACACGGGTTCGAGTCCTGGTCCGGGAAGATCCCACATGCCACGGAGCAACTAAGCTCGTGCGCCAAAACTTCTGAGCCTACGCTCTAGAGCCTGTACTCCGCAACAAGAGAAGCCACCACAGTGGGAAGCCCGCGCACCCAACAAAGAGTGGCCCCCCACTCTCCGCAACTAGAGAAAAGCCCACGCGCAGCAACGAAGACCCAATGCAGCCAAGATAAATTTTTTTTAAAAAAAGAAGAACATGAAAAGATGCTCATTATCACTATTCATCAGAGAAATCAAATGAATCAAAACTACAAGATACCACTTCATAACTGTTAGGTTGGCTCTTGTTTTTAAAAAAATCGAAACAAATCAAAATAGCAAGTGTTAACAAGGACACAGAGAAACTGGAGGCCTTGTGCACTGCTGGTAGGAATGTTTAGTAGTGCAGCCACTGTACCAGACAGTATAGCATTTCCTCAAAAAATTAAAAATTGAATTACCATATGATCCAGCAACTCTATTTTTGGGTATATACCCAAAAGAACTTAAAAGCAGGGACTCAAACAGATACTTGTATACCCACGTTAAGCACAGCATTATTTGCAATAGCCAAACGATGTGGAAACAACCAAGTGTTCATTGGTAGATGAATGGGTAAACAACATACATACACTGTAGCATGAAACCATGCTACAACATGGATGAAAATTGAAAACATTATGGTAAGTGAAACAAGCCAGACACAAAAGGACAAATACTTTGTGATTCTTATATGAGGTCTCTAGAGTAGTCAAACTCATAGAGACAGAAAGTAGAATGGTGGTTATTAAGGGCCAGTGAAAGGCAAGAATGGGTTAAATTGTTTAGCGGGTACAGAGTTTTTCAATTTGAGATGATGAAAAAGTTTTGGAAATAGTGGTAATGGTTACAAAACAGTGTGAATATACTTAATGCCACTGAACTATACACTTAAAAATGGTTAAAATGATCAATTTTGTGTTATGTGTATTTTATCACAACAAAAAACAGTCCAAACATACAAATTAGATAAATGTGGAGCACCTCAAATAGAAGCCAGTCATCTTCCTACTGCTTTGTGTGACAGATCCTGAAGTATAGATTGAGGATATCATTGCTCTTAATCACTCTCACACTTTTGATGTGGTCCACACTCAAGGAAGGCACCATTAATATTCAATCATGGGGGACTTCCTGGTGGTCCAGTGAGTGGCTAAGACTCTGCACTCCCAATGCAGGGGGCCCAGGTTCGATCCCTGGTCAGGGAACTAGATCCCGCATGCATGCCGCAACTAAAAAATCTCCCAGGCCACAACTGAGACCCTGTGAAGCCAAATAAATAAATAAATA
>NC_041227.1:91123161-91144321 GCF_002837175.3 Physeter macrocephalus | reverse complement strand
CCTGCCACACAGTGCAGCCAAAAAAAAAGAAAGGGGGGGAGGGTCCATAAATCAGAATGACAGCTTTGTCTACATAGAAATGTAACCACTTGAATGACAGGGGAAAATTACTAACATATGACCAAGCATTAATCTTCTCTTAGTGCACATAAGTGGATTCATATTACAAAGACAAAAAAGGCAATGCACAAAGTAAAAACTGGAATGGGTAATATAAATGTAAGATGTTCTAACTCAAATGCATATTAAAACAATGTGATTTCTGGTTCTTCTACTATTTCCTCTAAGTAGGCGCAATCCCCCTCGTGCCATAGGGAGAAAAAAATAAATCTAAGCAGCAGGCCATTCCAGTTCCAATACAAGATTTCTTCCAGAAAGGAGAGTAACACATGTGACTATGTGAAAAGAGCAGTGATATATTGCTATTAATTCACTTTCTGGTATATCTTACCATCATGCCTTAAACTCCTCCTCAAACCTTTCCTTAAGTTGGTACTATGTGATATGTTTCTCTAATTCTAATCACAATTTATTTACTTTATTTGTATGTGTAATCACATTAGCAAAAGGAGAGAACCCTGCTGCCTGATGAGAAATGGAGTACATGCAATATATCTTTACTGAAAGGCATACTGTGCATAATAGTGATTTTCTCCACATTGAGTAAAAATGGCTTCTAGAAAATGGTATGCGCTGTAAAAAATACAGGTGAGCATAAGAGGCCTAGAAGAGGACATACAGTCAAACAAAAAAGTTGGAAGTGATAAAGCTTATTAAGGGAAGAAAACCATAACACAAGAGCTTGACTATGACCACATCCCCCCTCCACCATATAAAAGACAGTGTTTATTTCTATGCAAGAGAGAGAAAAATGAAGGTAACATTGACTTGGGCATGGCATGGTACTTTTTTGAAAAGCCGAGAAATACTTTGTACAACAGATTTATAACCATAATCGGCATGTATGCCACTAAGCACTACGTGGATATAGCAGTAGGATTTTGTATCTTCAAAATTATGAAGAAGGTATAAGTGGAGGAAGAAGAGAATTCGGTAGAAGAGTTATCACATTGCAAAGCAAGTCCTGAATTGTTTCAGAGGTTTAAGAACAGTGCAAAAATGCACAAATTTAAATATCATTGGTAAAACAGCTTCTGATAGCAAGGCTACAACAAATTTCCCCCAGTGAACTGCAGAAAGCTATTAATAAATATGGTAGTGCTGAAGAGCAAATCTGTAATCTCAATGAAAACAGATCTTTTTTGGGAAATGAAAGCCATCGTATACTTTCATTTCATAAAACAAGAAAAATTTGTCAGACGAACATTGCTTTTATAAAGAAAAACTGAAGGGGATGTTAACCTAAACTCTTTGTTGGTATACTCTGAAAATACCTAAAGTGTGGAATGTTTTTTTCTATGTACTTTTTTAGTATTTTCTGAAAAAGTGTGGAGGGGGGCACTTTTTGTAAAGCATACTTTTTTTGGGGGGTGGGGCGGGCGCGGGGAACGCAGCTCAGCTTGTGGGATCTTAGTTCCCTGATCAGTGGAAGCACAGAGTCCTAACCACTGGACCACCAGGGGATTCCCGCATACAATCTTTTTGTAATCAGAAAATAAAGCTATTTCCAAGGCAGAAGGAGCGTTGAGTTTATTTTCATCCTATACATTCTTTCGTTCTCAACTTCCCCATTTTCTGAATCAACTGTGCAGGTTCCAGACTTATCATATTCAACCATGCCCTACTCTTTTCACTTACTCCATCTATTCATCATCCCTGATGTTTCTTAAATGTCTCTAGTGACCATCTACTTTTAGCATTGCTACTGTCAACATCAAGTCTAGGTTTAATCTTAAAATATGATTAAAAATTATCCCAACTGTTTTCCACCCATACTGAAGGTTATCTTTTTCTGTATTAACGGTAAGGATGTTTTTTGAGGATGTCGTATATTATATTATATTATATTCCTTTCTTATGAGAAAAGGAATTCAGGAGAAATAATTTTCTGATCTCAGTAATACTTAGGCTTCTTCAGAGTGTGTACTTTATTTTTATCTTATCTATACCATGAACTGTGTAACTGATCATATCTGCCTTTACACTTTGGCTGTGAGAAACTTAAGAGCCAGTTTACACCAGCGATAAGTACAAAGAATTATTTAGTATGTATTTTTAGTAAAGCTAATTCTAATGAATACTTTATGCCTGTATCCATTGTCTTCCTTTCACTCTCACTTCTAATTGATGTCAACTTGTTGGAATTTATTCATTCAAATATTTATTTAAGTATGTGCTAGGCGTTGGGGATATAACAATGAACAAAATAGTTCCTGTTCTCTTTGCTCTTGAGACAAAAGGGTCTCAAGGATCTTTCATGCTGATGGGGAAAGATAAACTATAGTATATCAATGGTGATAAGCCACCGTAAACTACTTTTTGAGCAAGATGGGAAAGACAATAGTCTGACAACTTATCAAACCAAAAAATATTTAAGCAACGTTTTACCTCATCATTTTCCCTACTCTTAACACTGTACAACAACATCAATGTACTTGGTCCTCTAAACCATACACTTCAAAATGGTTAAAATGGTAAGTTTTATGTTATATATATATTTTACCACAATTTTTTAAAAGGCTTTCTGATCCTCTCACGCTCTCATGGTATATAACTAAATTTCTTAGACAAACTCTCCCTCTAAAATTTAGCTCCATCTCAATCCTTTCTCATACTCTACTTCCCTGCATCACTGACACTCCAAATACAAGCTGAGCCTGTGATTTACACCCCCACTTCCCCTCAGACTTTCCTCCCTCAGGCTTTGATGACTCCCCTCCTTCTTTCCTAGTTTTCTCCTCCCTCTCTGAACCCACTTCTCAGCATTTTCATGGCTCCTTTTCCTCCAGCTGCCCCCCAAACACAGCCTTCCAAGAGTAACCCATCATTTGCCCTTTTCTATTTTTTCAACAATCTACTCTTAGGTACTTGCACACACCAAAGGCTTCAAGTACTACCTTGTGTGGGGTGTTACCTCCAAATTTACCTCTCATGAGCTTCAGAATCCACTTCCCAACAGGACCTCAACCTAAGCTCATCCTCCCCCGCAAACCTGTTCATCCACCTGACTTTCATTATTTCGCCTTAGTCATCCAACCTTGAAACCTGGCAATCATTCCCTATTCCTCCCTCTTCTTCACCCATTACAACCAACTAGCCTACTAAATGACCCTAACTTCCAGTACCTTCCCCAATAATCTGACCTACAAACTGTCACCAGACTGATCTTTCTTGGACAAAAGTTTGGTCATTAACCCAGCACTCATGTTCCTCTATGATCTGACCTCAAAAGAAAGCTTTCCGTCTTTATCTCTTACTTTACATCCTCCCCTCCTCTGAATATACACACCGTCATACTCATACTCCTAAATCATATCCCCTTCCTCTTTTTACTAATGCCAATCCCCTATGCTTAAACAGTAATTCATACTTCTACCAAACTTTTTTTTTTTTTGGCCACACTGCAAGGCTTGCAGGACCTTAGTTCCCCCACCAGGGATTGAACCTGGGCCACAGCAGTGAAAGCGCCACGTCCTAACCACTGGACCACCAGGGAGCTCCCGAAAGTCTACCAAATCTTAACGGGCTGGTTCAAATGTCAGATCCTCCTATAAACCTTCCCAGATCAGGAATGTAAATTAACCTTCTCATCTGTGCTCCCTGGTATTTTGTATTGTGAATTTGCCACATTCTAGCTGTATGAATTATGTTTGTCCTTATAACTCAACTATATTTTAAGAGGCTCAAAGGGAGCCATTTATTTGGAGGAGGGAAGATACAAAAACTCACCAGACTGATATATCATGAACACTAAGTATAAACCCTTTAGTTTTATATAAGAACCATGCTAAACATATTTAATAATTATTAAGTACCTACCATTATATTTTGCCAAAATGACATTTAAATTAAATCTAGGCAATCGAACTAGATACACAATCACACTTGACTATAATTATGTAAAGAGCTTGGGGTTTTGACAGTAGTGATTAGGAACAATGAGATCAACTTACTTTGGGTTTCAAAATAGCTTCAAGTCTTATTACATTATGACTCAGCTTTAATAGGCACTGCTTTCTAGCTACATTACTCTTAACCTATTCCCTCTTAATCCTGGCCAAAACAGACTACAAATTTAGTTGCTAACTGACTCATCTCCAGAGCAAAGTATTTTCAGGTTTAGAAAAGGTTCTCTACTCTAGCTACACCACCAGGCTCTAGGAAATCCTGTCCTCCTGTGTCCCCAGGGCTCCAATCCCCTAATAACACATCCGCAATATAGTATTCGTCCCACTGCATCCTGAGAAACATGGTTCTGTTTTCTTACTTCATCCGACAGAATCACTTGATTGTCCATGCTCTAGTTCAGTGGTTTTAAAACTTTATACAGGACTGCCCTGGTGGCGCAGTGGTTGAGAATCTGCCTGCCAACGCAGGGGACACAGGTTCGACCCCTGGTCCGGGAAGATCCCACATGCCGCGGAGCAACTAAGCCCGTGCGTCACAATTACTGAGCCTGCGCTCTAGAGCCCACGTGCCACAACTACAGAAGCCCGCACGCCTAGAGCACGCGCTTCGCAACAAGAGAAGCCACCGCAATGGGATGCCCGCGCACCGCAACAAAGAGTAGCCCCGGCTCGCTGCAACGAAGACCCAACGCAGCCAAAAATAAATCAGTTAATAAAAGAAAAAAAAAAAAACTTCACACAACTATTTCTTCACCTGGGTAGTAGCTATACCTTGCTTTATAACAACTCTTTAAACTGCACATGTTTTATATTGCATACATCATACATACATACACTATTCTGTAGATATGACTATACAGCATAAGAGTAAAACAGACTGAGAAGTAATTTTAAAATTTCAGAGAGAGAGAAACCTTTAAACAACTGAATCTTTTCCTCGAACAATCTTAAAAACGAACAAAGTTGGAGGACTCACATTTTTCTAATTTCAAAACTTACTACAAAGCTGCAAGAATCAAAACAGTGTAGTACTGGCATAAAAACCAACATAGAACAACAGAATAAAATAACAGCCCAGGAAAAACCCCTTGCATACATCATCACATGATTTTTGCCAAGGGTGTCAAGACCATTCAATGGGAAAAGGACAATGTTTTCAACAAATGGTGTTGGGAAAACTGGATATCCACATGGAAAAGAATGAAGTTGGACTCTTTCCACACATCAGATGTAAAAATTAATTCAAAATGAATCAAAGACCTAAACGTTAAAACTAAAACTCTAAAATTTTTAGAAGAAAACACGGGGAAATCTTCATGACATTAGATTTGGCAACAATTACTTGGATATGAAAACCAAAAGAACAGGCAACATAAGAAAACAATAGATAAATTAGGCTTATCAAAAGTTAAAATTTAGAACATAAGATGAGGCTTCCTGGTGGCACAGTGGTTGAGAATCCACCTGCCAACGCAGGGGACACGGGTTCGAGTCCTGGTCCGGGAAGATCCCACATGCCACGGAGCAACTAAGCTCGTGCGCCAAAACTTCTGAGCCTACGCTCTAGAGCCTGTACTCCGCAACAAGAGAAGCCACCACAGTGGGAAGCCCGCGCACCCAACAAAGAGTGGCCCCCCACTCTCCGCAACTAGAGAAAAGCCCACGCGCAGCAACGAAGACCCAATGCAGCCAAGATAAATTTTTTTTAAAAAAAGAAGAACATGAAAAGATGCTCATTATCACTATTCATCAGAGAAATCAAATGAATCAAAACTACAAGATACCACTTCATAACTGTTAGGTTGGCTCTTGTTTTTAAAAAAATCGAAACAAATCAAAATAGCAAGTGTTAACAAGGACACAGAGAAACTGGAGGCCTTGTGCACTGCTGGTAGGAATGTTTAGTAGTGCAGCCACTGTACCAGACAGTATAGCATTTCCTCAAAAAATTAAAAATTGAATTACCATATGATCCAGCAACTCTATTTTTGGGTATATACCCAAAAGAACTTAAAAGCAGGGACTCAAACAGATACTTGTATACCCACGTTAAGCACAGCATTATTTGCAATAGCCAAACGATGTGGAAACAACCAAGTGTTCATTGGTAGATGAATGGGTAAACAACATACATACACTGTAGCATGAAACCATGCTACAACATGGATGAAAATTGAAAACATTATGGTAAGTGAAA
The DNA here is from genome assembly GCF_002837175.3 of Physeter macrocephalus. Lineage (NCBI taxonomy): Eukaryota > Metazoa > Chordata > Mammalia > Artiodactyla > Physeteridae > Physeter > Physeter macrocephalus. Next base: position 91,138,096 of record NC_041227.1, on the reverse strand, counting down.
CAAGCCAGACACAAAAGGACAAATACTTTGTGATTCTTATATGAGGTCTCTAGAGTAGTCAAACTCATAGAGACAGAAAGTAGAATGGTGGTTATTAAGGGCCAGTGAAAGGCAAGAATGGGTTAAATTGTTTAGCGGGTACAGAGTTTTTCAATTTGAGATGATGAAAAAGTTTTGGAAATAGTGGTAATGGTTACAAAACAGTGTGAATATACTTAATGCCACTGAACTATACACTTAAAAATGGTTAAAATGATCAATTTTGTGTTATGTGTATTTTATCACAACAAAAAACAGTCCAAACATACAAATTAGATAAATGTGGAGCACCTCAAATAGAAGCCAGTCATCTTCCTACTGCTTTGTGTGACAGATCCTGAAGTATAGATTGAGGATATCATTGCTCTTAATCACTCTCACACTTTTGATGTGGTCCACACTCAAGGAAGGCACCATTAATATTCAATCATGGGGGACTTCCTGGTGGTCCAGTGAGTGGCTAAGACTCTGCACTCCCAATGCAGGGGGCCCAGGTTCGATCCCTGGTCAGGGAACTAGATCCCGCATGCATGCCGCAACTAAAAAATCTCCCAGGCCACAACTGAGACCCTGTGAAGCCAAATAAATAAATAAATAAATATTTTTAAAAAAACAATCATGGGGCTTCCCTGGTGGCGCAGCGGTTGCGCGTCCGCCTGCCGCTGCAGGGGAACCGGGTTCGCGCCCCGGTCTGGGAGGATCCCACATGCCGCGGAGCGGCTGGGCCCGTGAGCCATGGCCGCTGAGCCTGCGCGTCTGGAGCCTGTGCTCCGCAACGGGAGAGGCCACAACGGAGGGAGGCCCGCATACCACCCAAAAAAAAAAAAAAAAAAAAAAAAAAAACAATCATGGAGCTCAAAATTTCTCAATGTAGTACTCAGGAGCCACTCCAGCCAAACGAACACATGATGAGACATTTGCTACCCTTGCCTTAATATGTGACCTTTGAAAACAAATCTGCCCTTCTCTTCCTATGTAGGAACCCTTTCTCCCTTGTTTTCTGCGGAGCTTCTCCTAAATGAAAGGGCCATTTTAGTCTGTGTGAGGTTCAAGTAAGCCAAAACTCTCACTCTCATTGTTAACGACGTGTATATAAAAAACAACTCCAAATGGACCAGGTAGCAGACTTCTTAGGTTTGTGAGGGATATCAAATTCCACCAAGCTGCCAGTCATCATTTTTATGGAGTGGGAACTCAAAGCCTGGACTAGAAAAAGAATGGCTAGTCTGGTTCTCCCAGCTGAGAAGCAGAACATGAAGATAAATTAGTCTTGATTTAAAAAAACAAAACACACACAGCTAGAAATACTTTTCACAAATTAATTACTTAAGTAAATGTACAAGCTGCAATTATTTTATGTTCTTCAAAATACTGACATACTGATTTTTTTTTTTTTTTGCAAAAGCACTTTAGTACCTTACGCATACCAGCTCTGATGGGCATAATAAACGTCAAGTGAATTCACAAATATTTTAGCTAACAAGAGACACAGTAAAGCTTAAGATTTTGGTCTGAATTCACTGCCTTGCACCCAGACTACTGGGGGCAGGGGGGGTGGGGGGGATGGTGAAACAAAATAAAAGGATGCTGTTGTGCTTTGCTTCTTTGCTTCCATTTTCATTCCTCTACATCAGTTCCTCCCCTCCCCGCTAGAATCCATGAGACAATCCTGAAATCACTTATATATTTACTCAAACTTATAATGGAAACTTAAGCACCTACACGGAAAATTGGAATTTAACTAAACTTTTTCAAAAAAAGAGTCTGAACAAAAAATTAGGTGACTGCCACTTGGTGAGCTCTTGTGCCACACTGAAAATGAAAGTGAAGACAACAGTGTAGCAAAATAAAAAATGTTTATATTACTAAGTAGAGTAACACATATGATTACAAAATACAGTAAAAAGTTGGAAGAAAAAAATAAACCAAAACCATAAGTAACGGCTTTCCGGTGACATGAGACTGAGATTTCTCTCTCTCTCTCTCTGTCTCCAATTAATCCACGGTTCACGAATAGGAATTTATTTCTATAGCTTAAAGACTTTAATACACTGAAAATTCAAGACATTTTTATAATAGTTAAGGATTTCAATAACCCAAAAAAATAGGGATCCCTTCAAAATAACATTGATCTATCTTTTGCAGCCAATTCATAAAGCAATCTTTCTCTTCCCAGTACAACTTTTACTATGAAGCCTGGTTCCTTGCCATTTAGGCTTTTTTAAAGGTATTTTTTTTTAACATTTTTATAAAATGCTGCTACTTATAAGTAGTTTAAAATTTCAGTAAAGTTCTCTTAGTCTAAAATGAAGTTAATTTTTCCCCAAAAGTACTAAACTATCACCAGTTCCTAATGGAAGTTCCTAATGGAATTATGCCAAACAGTGACAAATTCCCTGGTGACATTCCATGACTCATTAAAAGAAAGATTAAGTATCATGCTCTTTGGGTGGAAAGACTAGTTTAGCCAGATTACCCAAGCACAGAGTTACCAGTACTAATAACATCTCATATACCTTAAAAAAAAAAAAAAAAAAAAAAAAACTTTGTACATTGTACTTTGATGGAAGTGTTTAATAATTTAACACTCTGTAACACAAGGCAATTGATCATATTTAGAAGCAGCAACAACAATCCAAAATCTAAATTATCATGATAGATTTTTCTCAATACAAGCTGAAGGCCAAGTGTTTCTAAATCAACTGTTGTCAAAAGTTTCTCCCCCCCCACGCATTTCAAAGCTATCTTCAAATTTTCCACAGTCTTATCTGATCTTAGGAATAGGAAATATTCTGTTAAAGAAAACACAGCAAAGCCTAAGTAATTGGATAACTGAAAAAGATTTTTCCATGTCAAAAATCACCATACAAAATTAAAAGGCATTGGGAATTCCCTGGTGGTCCAGTGGTTAGGACTTGGTGCTTTCACTGCACGGGCCCGGGGTTCAATCCCTGGTCAGGGAATCCCACAAGCTGCTCGGTGCGGCCAAACAAAAATTAAAAGGCAAACAACTACGCTTACAAACCTTTAAAACAAGCCCCCCACCCCGCAACCCACACAATTCAAAACTGTCAAGAAGTGTTCAATTTTGTTGGGAATTTTAAAAATAAAATTATATCTGTCTTTTTCTTTTAATATTTATTTATTTATTTATTTATTTATTTGGCTGCACCGGCACTCAGTCGTGGCACGCAGGATATTCCTTGCGGCATACGGGATCTTTAGTTGTGGCATGCGGGATCTAGTTCCTGACCAGGGATGGAACCAGGGCCCCCTGCATTGGGAGCGTGGAGTCTAACCACTGGACCACCAGGGAAGTCCCTAAAATTATTTCTTTTTACCTTGCAGAATCAAACATTTTTAGAAGTCCCTGATAGTAAGCACGTAATAAAAAATGGAATTTTAATACAGTGATAGTGGGACTATAACCTTCCTAGCAGGTAACTGGTGATATTTGTTAGGAAGCTCAAAAGGGTACAAACTTCCAGTTATAAGATACGTAAGTACTGGGAGTATAATGTACAACATGATGACTATAGCTAAGACTGCTGTATGGTATACTTGAAAGTTGCTAAGAGAGCAGATCCTAAAAGTTCTCATCACATGGAAAAAAAGTCTTTATTTTTCTTTTTTTGGAGTAACTATATAACATGATGAAAGTTAACTATTTTTATTGTAGTAAGCATTTCACAATATATGTAAGTCATTATACTGTATACCTTAAATTTAGTCCTGTATATCAGTTACATCTCAATAAAACTGAAAGAAAAAAAAACCTCAAAAAATGTTTTATCTTCTTTGATTCAGCAATAACCACTCCTAGAGATTTAGCCAAAGAGAAATAAAAGATTATGTGTAAATATTTTTCACAGGAAAATCCACAGAAGCATTAGCTATAATTTAAATAATTTGTAATATAAAAACAACTTGAAGTCAAAAATTGGGGGAATCCTATGGTATCAATATTTGCATATGAAAGAATGCTATGTATCAATGTAAAATACTTTGAGAGTATTTAATGACATGGAAAAATATTTACAATTTGTTTTTAAAAGATAAAATATTGTAAATATATCTAACTCTTAAAAACACATACACTACATGTATTTTTAAAAAGTGAAACCAAGAAATTTGGCCTAAACCTCTAATCTATCTTCCAGTTCAAGGTGCCAGCATGAGCACATGTGTTTATCTCTTCTCCTTCCTAATAACTTTATTAAATAAGCTTTTCTAAAGAAATTTTAAAATAACTTTTTAATTAAAACTATTTTTTAAAAAGCCTAGCTAGATTGCCCATGGTTCTGAAAAGATGGAAAACGGATGGAGGAATGTGAATTGATTAGGCACAGTGGAGGGAGAAGAGCAGAATACTCACAGAGGGGGTGCAGCGGGCGAGGAAGGCTAATCTTCTGGGCAGAACCCCAGAGAGGCGCCAGTTCAGTGACCGTCGTAGTGAGAAGTGGGACTGAAAACATCTGTCATAGCAAGAAGTCAACAGAGAATGTCTAAAGTTGATAAACCAAAAAATAAACACTATAAGCATATTATTTAGAACATGGAGTTAAGCCCCAGGAAATCTGAACCAAAAAGGTTTTTTTCAAAGTAGTTGCCTGTGGAGAGTGGGGCTCTTCATTATTAGGCCTTTTGTATCACTGATATTTGATCGCTTGATTTTTTAAGCTAAGTGTGTATATAATATTGATTTTAAGTTTTCATCCTTTTTTATTTTATACTTTGTTCATTTTCCTTTTAATACACAACATCCTACGTTCTACTTCCTTCCCACCAAGGCACAGGCTGTATGCACCTCATTTAGCAGTGTTTTTCAACTATAAGTTATGCAGTCATGAAACAGATCTAGTGGGATATAAACAGCATTTCTTTTTCCTAATAAAAGGAAAAATAAAATAGGGATATTGTTAGTGAAGCTTTCATTTCAATTATAAATGTTTACTTAAATGTGTGTACTGGGGTACTATGAAACATCTCTTTCTCGTGTTGTCTATTCTCAACCCAGCACCCAGAACAATCCTGTCAAACTGTGAATTCAGATCATGTTACTACTCCAATGGCTAATGAACAGCCTGCATAATTGCCTAAAAGGTCCTTTAGAATCAACCAGTATCTTTTCAACCTTCTACTTGCTACCTTGTACACCTGGCTTCAGCTAACTGCTCTCCCTCATCTTCCTCTGACATTCAAGACTATCTCCACTTCAGGGCCTTTGTGTTTGCTGTACCCTCTGCATGATTCCCTTCCTCAGCTAAGTCAATTATTTAAATGTCATCCTATTTTAAATCATAACCCTCACACTCTTACGCTCTACTCCCTATTCTATCCCCTTACTCCTTATTACTCTTCATAGTCCCTATTTTATTCCGTTTTATGGATACTTCCCCCACAGCATACAACTTTCTATTAATTTTGTTTATCTCCCCTACCCCCACTAGAATGCAAGCTCTAAAAGAACATGGATTTTTGTTTGTTTGCTGATGTAGTCCAGCACCTGTTACAGTGCCTGGCATGTAGTAGGCTCTCTGTAAGTATCTGTTGAATTAACAGATTAGATAAAACATATATATCATTTTAGGAATTGCCAGATTATTGGCAATCAAGCACAACAGTATGGAACCTTTAAGAAATTCTGGTAATTTCAATTTTAAGGATAAGCTATGACTTAGACTCTGGAGTGGTAAATTCAGGTTATTCACAATACTGAGTATGTTGCAGGCAAACTGGGCCATAATGAATGTGCAAGTCTGTTGAAATAATTAAAACAACCTTTCTTAACATCAAAAGTAAAATTTTAAATCATGGTATCTCTGCCACCATTTAAAAAAAAAAAAAATGGGAGAACCTATCCCCTAAAGAGCTAAGATACTTTAAAGTACGGAAGTCTTATACCTTTTTAAATATGTCACAGTGAAAGTCTCACGCTCAGTAACCACAATTTGCACACATTCACAATTTTCACTATTTCCTTCAACCCCGAATGGAGATCAAGGGTCACGCTGTTGATCACCTTCATTTCTTCAGAATAAAACAAAGAGCAAGTTAGCATTCCTGTGAAATTCACATAGCAGGTCTTTTACTGTGGCACAAACGGATGACAGAGCCTCTGTCAGTCATGATTTTCTTTTTCAATGAATTTTTTTCTAGTCTACATTACAACTCACTGGATGAAAAAAAGAAATCTTCAACAGATTTTCAATGATTAATAAGAAAAATCCTTGAACACTTCTCCCTCATACACACAGAAGCACACATGGCAAAACAGATTTCTACTGAGTTAAAAAGAAGAAGCTTATCCAACTGCAAAAAGAAGTGTCTTTAAGCCTGCAAATGAATAACGGTTTTTCCATATTTCGTGCCATTAATAAAGCACACTTAACAGCATGACTTGACAAAAAAAAGTTTCACTAATCACTTGTTTTTTGTGTTCTTGGAGAATAAATTTTGATATTAGCTGCTTTGCAACTGGTTCTACCCATCCATCTTCTCAAAAAAACAATGTGGTTTTTTTACCTGTTTTTACCACAAGAAGTAAAGGCTTTTTTAAAGAGGGAAATAAACGAGACAAGCTGAAAGGGCAGCTCACAGACATAAATAAATAAAATTGAATGAAGTACTCAAGACACTGGCACAATGAAAACTACACAGCATAAAGTAAGTAGCAGACCTGATGTTGATGAAAACAAATTTATGAAATGAAAGAGAACCTCAAGAAAATTACCTAGAACACAGCAGAAGAGAACGAAGGAAGCATTGAGAAAAATAAAATGAAGACAGGAAATGAAGATGAACAATCATAAAACTGATGTCTTTTGAGGAAAAATAAAAATGAAAGCATATTACAAGGTATATAAGAAAATATTCCTGAATTGCAGATTGAAACGGCTTACCATGTAACAGGAAAATGTAATAGAGAATCACACCAAAACCGAGATATATCCTGATGAAGTTACTGAACTTCAAGGATAAAGAAAGAATTCTACCAATACCCAGGCAGAAGTAGGTCACCTACAAAGGGAAAAAAAAAGTCAGGCTGGCCCCAGACTTCTCTAGAGTAACCCTAGATGCCAGAAGATAATGGAGAAATGTCTCCTGGGTATTAAGGGGAAGGCAACATAGCTCAAAAATTCTATAACCAGCCAAAATATAACTTCACTTGTGAAATCCTCCAACATTTTAAAACATACTAGACTCCTGAGAATAGAGCATTCAAACAACCACTCCTCAAAAAGAAAAATCTATTTGATAAACATAATAGATTTAAGACTATTAAAGCTATACCTTTATAATAATAGCCACAGAACTATAAACTACCATATTTCATCCATTCTAACAGGCACTTTTTTTCACATTTTAGTATATCTGAAATCAGCATGCATGTTACAATCAATGGCATGTCATAGTTTCTTTGACAGAACTTTAACCATGTTAGTGGTTGTTGTACAATCTTATAATCAATGGTACTTTAGACATAATGAAATACAGTATAAACTTCCAAAATGAGAGAAGGCAGAGAAAATAAAGGCAATAAACCATGTAGTTTAACACAGAAAAAAGAAAACCAAACAAAAAGACAGGCAATGAAAAGAACAGTATTACAGAAGCAAAACCAAACATACAATATTAATGTAAATGATTAAAAACATCTCAGATTGGGCCCAAAAAGACTAACCTTTCTTTATCCAACTACATGGGGTCTACATGAGACAAACCTAAAACAAAGACTTTGAGAGGTTAACAATAAAAGGTTAGACATAAGTATAAGCAAGCAAGTATAAACACTCATCAGTTGAATTCAAAGTAGAAGAACATTAAAGGTGACAAAAAGGGTCACTTTTCAGAATGCTCAAGATTACAATCCATAAAGATATAATGTATATAAAACTACGTACACCAAAACCTTCTCCCTCTCTCCATATATATTTGGAACCCAAATATATATATTTGGAGCCCAAACTTTAAAGAAATACAAGGAAACTGGGCAGAAATAAAAGTAGAAGGCAATCACCATTTCAGTCCTTAAAGACCAAACAGATAAAATGATAAAACGGCTGAACAACATATAATGGATGAGATAAAATCCCTATGGAACAGTTTATAAAAACTGATTGTCTATTTAGGCCATAACACCTAAAAATTTAAGAAAGCAGAAATAATAGAGACCACCATCTGAAAATGAAACAATTAAACTACTCCCCTTAGTGGAAGAGACTTGACCATTTATGTACTATCTCTCCCTAAACTACTCCATTCAAAGATGGAAATCAAAATTAATACAGATTATCTAATAAATAACAATTATAAAAACTACCTATATAAAAAAAACCTTTGATACATAAATAAAGCTATACTCAGAGGAAGATCCACAGCCTAAATAGTATCAACTGATCAAGAATTAAAATTAAATATTAAGCATTCAACTCAAGGTTAGAAAATAAATAGAACTAAAAAAAACAAGCAGAATAGGGAGGGCGGGTATGGACTGGGAGTTTGGGGTTAGCAGATGCAACCAATAACATATAGAATGGATGGACAAGAAGGTCCTACTGTATAGCACAGGGAACTATATTCAATGGGTCCTGGGATAAACCATAATGGAAAAGAACATAAACAAAAATGTGTGTGTGTGTGTGTGTAACTCAGTCACTGCTGTACAGCAGAAATTAACACTGTAAATCTACTATACTTCAATTTTAAAAAGCAGAATAAAGGAATTAAAGAAATTCATAAGTTACTCAATTAGAAATCAGAAGCTAGTAGATTTAATTCTAAAACCTAGGAGCTGCATTTTGAAGGGAAGGGGAAAAACTCTAACAGATAAACCATTAGCTAGACTAAAAAAAAATTACATAAAATTAGAACTGAAAAAGAAGCAGTAAGATGATACAGAGGAAACCAAAATAAGTTTCCAGTAAATTTTAAGCTACTAAATTTTTTTAATGTAGAGAAAATAAATGGTTTTCCAGGAAATACAAATTGTCAAGTGGAATCAAGTAGAATTAGAAAGCAAACACCTCAATAACCTCCAAAGAACTAAGCTGCCAAAGAGTTATCTCTCCAACAACTCCGAACACCAGTCCTGGACATGTTCATAGTAAATTCAAAAGGTAGTTCCTTTATTAAAGTATATCCAGAAACAGAAGTTTTCTACATTTCATGGAGCTAATCGTGCACAGACAGCACAGAGGATACTCTTTGACAAAAATTCTAAATAACAGCAAACACTAATATACAGTATTTACTATATTCCAGACGCTGGTCTAGATAGGCAATGTATGTAACATCAACTCATTTACTCTCAAAACAATCCGACAAGCTGGAGAACCAAAATATTTAACAGCAGGTACAGAACAGTCACCAACCCATCAGAAGCATGCCAGAACTAGGCTATGCTGGAACACCATCCCAGAGGCCCTCTTTTTGCCACACAATACCCCTTTAGTGGCTAGATCACAAGGAGGAAGGCTAACGGCCAAGGAAGGGAGCAAGTAGTTTAACAACATGTACATCACATTAGTGCTGGTGCCTACTGACTGATTACCACTACCTGCTTATGAGTTGAGAACTATCTGCTATCTCCACTTTACAGCTGAGGAAAAAGAAACAGAAAAGTTAGATAACAGAGAGGCTAGGGCACTTAACCTCTAAGCTATACTGCCTTTCTAAAATAATAAATACTAGTAAATATAACCCAACAGTAAATTTAAAAGGTGTCGATCTTCCACAAATTTAAGAGAGGCTCAATCTTTTGAGCTAACATCATATTAATCAAATGAGAAAAGGCATTTGTTTTTACTGTTGAAAACTTTTCATAAAATGGCAATATAGGGACTTCCCTGGCCGTCTGGTGGTTAAGACTCCATGCTTCCACTGCAGGGGGTGTGGGTTCGATCGCTGGTCAGGGTACTGAAATCCCACATGCCGCACGGCGAGGCCAAAAAACTTTTAAAAATAAAAAGCTAAGGGCTTCCCTGGTGGCGCAGTGGTTGAAAGTCCGCCTGCCGATGCAGGGGATACGGGTTCGTGCCCCGGTCTGGGAGGATCCCACATGCCGCGGAGCGGCTGGGCCCGTGAGCCATGGCCGCTGAGCCTGTGCGTCCGGAGCCTGTGCTCCGCAACGGGAGAGGCCACAGCAGTGAGAGGCCCGCGTACCGCAAAAAAAATAAAAATTAAAATTAAAAATTAAAAAATAAAAAGCTAAAAGAAATGCAAGTATTAAAAAAACAGCAATATACATTCCCGATATTAAAAGGAAAGAATCCTAATAAAATAGAGGTGGATATAGCACCAATATTTTTAAGAAAGACATACCATATAATACACATGCAGCTGTATACTGTGTATATTCATTAAAGATTTTATGCACATAAATAATACATTAAGCCAGTAAGGCAAAAACTAGAAGTATTCCCATTGAAGTCAGGTAACAAAACAAAACAAGGATTCCCTCCATGACAACAATCATGAAAGAAAGGAAATGAAGATGAGCAATCATGAAACTAATGTTCTTTGAGGAAAGCAAAATGAAAGCACGTAACACTAATAGTTTAAAAAAACTATTAATAATAATAAATAATAGTAAAACATTTAACAATGTTTTAGAAAAATTAAGCAATGTACTCCAGTTTAAAAAAATATTTAAAGAGGAGATATGAATATGATTATTGCATAGCTAGGAAAGCTAACAAAACCAAATGAAAAACTAAACAAAGCGGGCAATTACAAAATTAAACAAATTAACAACTTTCGTATACATAAATACCAGCTAATCAAAAAAAAAAAAAAAAGTGGAAAAATAACCCTGTACCCAGAAGCAATTCAAGTCTAACAGAAAAATGTAGAGCTTGTTTTAAACATAAATAATTAAAATGCCCACTGAAAGCCAGGAATACATAGGAAGCCAGATTTCGTTCTTGGAAAAGATAACAACACTGTAAAGATGTCAAATCACCCCTAATCAATCTATATATTCAATGCAATGCACTTGATCAAAACTGCAAAGTATTGGGGGGCAGGGTGAGGGATAGCAGTGAGTAAAACTTGACAAAGTGATTCTAGTGCATGCAACTCTGGAACAAAAAGATGCCGGTATTATCAAAATAACAGCATTAATATTTGCATTTTAATTTAAGTGTTAAGAATTTTTAACAATTCGTAGAATTTGTAAAAATAATCATCTCAATGCAAAAAAGTGTTAATTGTGAAATATCAAGAAATTGTAAACTTATTAAAATAAATGTTTAACATACAATCCAATATTAACTGATAAAACTAAGCTATTCAAAACTAAAACATTACATTAAAAATTTACTTAAAATACACACAGAAAGGAAAATATTTCAAGATTGAGCTAAAAAAAATACAGCTAAAATATTATTTGAATTGTAAATATTCAGGGACAAATTTTTGTAGGTGCTAAAACTATTCTAACTACAACTTTGAATAATCCCATCTCTTATTCAGAAAGGCTGAGAGCTGCAGTTTTTGTCTCAAAGAGTGAGCCTACTAAAATAAGGGTCAGATCATCTCTCTCCCCTGCTGAAAACACGTGTCGGCTCTCCACCTCACTTAGAGTGAAAGCCCACGTCCTTATAATGGCCCACGATGCCGGGTCCAACAGGACCCGGCACACACCTTTCCCTTTAGCTGTCGGACCCCACATCTCCTACTTCTCTTCCCACTGCTCACCTTAATCTTCCCACATCAACAAGTCTAGAATCCCATTAACAGAAGTTCCAAAAAGAGATAACAGAAAGAGGGATGGATAAATACATACATACACACCATTTTCCCAGAACTGCAAGACATAAAATTTATAATAGGGCCCTCAAAATGCACAAAACATTAACAGAAAGGCTCACACTAAGAGCAAAATAAAATTTCAGAATACCAAATCCTAACAGCTTCCAGACAGAAAAACAGTTGACTTTTTTTTTTTCTAATCAAAACTTCAACATTAGCCTTGAACTTTCCAATGAGAAGAGACACAGGCAGCTGTTTGTTACAATCTCTTTACAACTGATTTTTTAAATTCTATTTGTTTATAACTGATAAAAATAAGATGATGTATAAATGAAAAACTTTCTAAAATTACAATAACTAACATAGTATAATCTGGACTAAGAACAGACTTGGAGATCTAGAGAAGTGTCCAGAAATGAACCAAAATACACACGGAAATTTGGTATATGATAAATTTGATAGCAGTTCAAATCAGGAGAGAGGAAAATGAATAAGTCAAAAATGGTGTGTTTGGGCAACTGATTCATTAAAGAAAAAAAAGTCAATCTCTACCTAATTCCTTACAACAACAAAAAAGTCAAGATGGATAAAAAAATTTACTGTAGAAAATAAAACCATTAAAGTACGAAAGAAAATATGGGAGAATGAGGAACATTTTTTAAATCCTGGTTTAGAAAAAGTCTTAGGGGGACTTCCCTGGTGGCGCAGTAGTTAAGAATCCGCCTGCCAATGCAGGGGACATGGGTTTGATCCCTGGTCCGGGAAGATCCCACATGCCATGGAGCAACTAAGCCTGTGCGCCACAACTACTGAGCCTGTGGTCTACAGCCCGCGAGCCACAACTACTGAGCCCACACTCCACAACTACTGAAGAGTAGCCCCCGCTTGCCACAACTAGAGAAAGCCCACAGGCAGCAACAAAAACACAAGGCAGCCCAAAAAACAATTAATTAATTAATTAATTTTTTAAAAACCCAAATAAATTCTTAGGGACCTCCCTGGCGATCCAGTGGTTGGGACTTTGCCTTCCAACACAGGGGGTGCAGGTTCGATCCCTGGTTGGGGAGCTGGGATCCCACACACCTCGTGGCCAAAACACCAAAACATAAAACAGAAGAAATATTGTAACAAATTCAATAAAGACTTTAAAAATGGTCCACATCAAAAAAATTTAAAAAAAGAGAAAGAAAAAGAAAAAGTCTTAAATCAGATACAGAACCTAGAAGCCACAAATGAAAACTTTAAATACAATACAAAAACTTTAAACTTCTGAAAGGTTTAACAGGGAAAAGAGGAGGAATCCGTTAAGACAAACTAAGAAGCAAACATTTGCACGCATGACAGAGGTAATCCCTAAATAAGTACAGGGCACTGACAAAAAAGTAAGATGAGATCCAACAAGTGCACAGTGGAGTAAATACAAATGTCCAATAAAAACATGAACAACTGTTTAACCTATTTCAAAATTGTAAATATCACTTATATCTTAAGATTGGAAGGTGAGTCTCAGTTTTAACCAGAATTGGCTGAGATATGAGCCAATAAGCAGAAGGTAGAAATGTCACTATTTAATTTTTATAGAAAGCAATTTGGTATTATTAAACTTTATTTTTCACCCTTTCATTTAAATTCCATTTTTAGGAATTTGTTCTACAGAAAAACTGGCACCATTGAGAAAATTATCACTTAATTTCTCCTAATGCATCATACTTTTAAAGTTTTAAAAAATTTCTTGTCATATTCACACACAGAATTCACAAATACTTTTACAGTATTAGCCTCTCAAAAATATTTGCTCCTCTTTTACAACTTCCTATTTGTTGTACTTTCTGGAAGATTTCTTCAATTTTATCTTCTAAGAGCTCCTTTCCTTCTTTACAGAATTCTGCTCCTATTTACAAACTTAATCTTCATTATTAACTTTTTTTCTTTTTTAAATGTTTCCTTCTCCATGTCTGAGGTATATTTCCTCCTAGTTGTTTTCTACCTCCACTGACTTCTTTCATATGAGGAAACATTATTTTACTTATCTGATAAAACTTGACTGTCCATATTTAAGAGTAGACAACTAAAATGAACAGGGGGACTGGAAACTGAGCACGTGGGTAGGAGGTAAGGATTGATAGCTTCGTGTACTATAATATGCTCTGGCTTGTGTCTGGGTGAAAAAGAGTACCTCAATGTAGCTTTAATTTGTGCTTCTGTGAAGTCTAGCACCTTCAATATTTTTCAGTCATCTCTAATTTTCCATAAATAGACTGTTCATGCCCTTGTCCTTTTTTCCTAGTGGGTCCTTGTGCTCATTTATTTTTAAGAAATTTATTTTAAGATTTTATTTCAAGATAATTTGACTTTACCTGTCTGGTAATTCTTAACAAAATTAATTTTAATTTTAAAAACTAAGAACAGGGCTTCCCTGGTGACGCAGTGGTTAAGAATCTGCCTGCCAAGGCAAGGGACACGGGTTAGAGCCCTGCTCCGGGAAGATCCCACATGCCGCGGAGCAACTAAGCCCATGTGGCACAACTACTGAGACTGCACTCCAGAGCCTGCAAGCCACAACTACTGAGCCCGTGTGCCACACCTAGTGAAGCCCATGTGCCTAGAGCCTGTGCTCTGCAACAAGAGAAGCCACCCAATGAGAAGCCCAGGAACCAAAACGAAGAGTAGCCCCCGCTTGCCACTTAGCCTGCACGCAGCAACAAAGACCCAATACAGCCAAAAAATAAATAAATATTTTTAAATTTAAAAATTAATTAAAACTAAGAACATAAATTGTTCACAGTATTTTTCTCTCTGCTTAACAGCTTTTTCTTCATTTCTATATTCCTATGCTTTTTAAGCATATTCTCTTTCATAATTAAAAAAAGTAATTTTTTTGAATGGTTGGTTACCATAGCTTTCTGCTTCACCCTCTCACCCTTTTCCACTTCCTACCCACCTTACCCACAAACTTCCAAAGGATTCACTGGTGGACAAAAAGAAAGAAAAGGAACGGGGGGGAGAAAAATCCCTGCTCTGAGACATTTATTTGGATTTAATTTTAACCTGAACTATTTATAGCACTACTCTTTCCTACCTAACACACTACCTACTCTTTCCTACCTCCTAATGCGTGCTGTTATCTAAAATACCCTCACAA
>NC_041227.1:91120461-91122661 GCF_002837175.3 Physeter macrocephalus | reverse complement strand
ATATATTTATTTATGGCTGCGTTGGGTCTTCGTTGCTGCGCGCTGGCTTTCTCTAGTTGCAGACGAACAGGGGCTGCTCTTCATTGCGGTGCGCGGGCTTCTCATTGCGATGGCTTGGCTTGTCTTTGTCTGCAGAGCATGGGCTCTAGGTGCGTGGGCCCAGTAGTTGTGTCGCACGGGCTTAGTTGCTCTGCCGCATGTGGGATATTCCCCGACCAGGGCTCGAACCCGTGTCCTCTCCGTTGGCAGGCAGATTCTTAACCACTGCGCCACCAGGGAAGTCCCTAGATTTAGCAAATTTTTAAAAAAGGATGCCCAGTTAAAGTAGAATTTCAAATGAGAGGTTTTCTTTTTATTTTTGAAGTATATGTCTGTCCCATACAATTTTGGGATATACTTATACTAAAAAATTTATTTATTATCTGAAATTCAAATTTATCTGCAGACCCTAAAAGAGAGACTAAGTTACTGATAATGGGTTTCTTGCTGCCACCTGAGAGTTTTCATTTGGGACTGAGAACTCTGGGAGACACTCTGGGTGAGAGCCTGTGGAAGAAACATGGGCTGAAGTAGAAGTATCTAGAACACAGGCCTGAAAAGGGCAGTGGCCACCAGGCCTGGTTGACCTTCTGCTCTAACCAGCAGCCTGGATGGGGGCTGGGGTCGGTGGACCTGTCTTCCCGTTCCCCCACCTCCAGTTTACCTGCTCCTCCTCCAGCTCTTGCCCACTCCCCAACCCACATTCCCTGCACCAGAGGGACAGCAGGAGGCATCATAGAAGAAGCTAGACCCAGGTGGTAAATCAGGAGTAAAGCTAGCTCTGTGTTAATTGTCTTCCAGGAAACCACACTGTGTCATTGCAGAAAGCCAGCAGCAGGACACGCCCCAGAGTTGGTTTAACCTGTTGTGGCCAGACTGGCTGAATTAACCATCCCTCTGTTGAACACGTGACTACTCCAATCCTGTGGCCACTGGGAGGACATTCATCCAACAAACATTTTTTCATCTCCTTTGTCCATCCCACAGGCAAGCTTCAACTCACTCCTCCTCTGCCATCCTGACTCCACCCCCATCACCATTCTGCCTCCCTCCGCCACGGCACCTAGTCAGTCCCTCTGGGTCGGTCCCCGGGCCCCCCTGCTTAGCTCCGGCTCATCAGTGCTCACCTTGAACTACTGCAGCCTCCTCCCCATCTACCCATATACCCCAGCTCCATTCCCAATAAAAGCAGGTCTCATCTTGCCACTTCTCTGCTGCAGCTCCTCTGTTTTGCATCAGAGGCCAAGACCCAGCCCTCAGGGACAGAAAAGCAGGACAAACCAGGGTGCCTGAATAAAACATGCCTCTTCCAGTCACCCAGGAGAAACTGTTACTCATCGCAGGTGAGGGGGCAGGGAAGACAGCTCTTGGGAGGGCTGGGGTCCAGGCTGCCCTGCCAGCTCTCATCAACTGAGGTGAGGAAGACAGGCACGGTGACTCAGGCTGGGGTAGGGGCCAGACCCCACTCCAGTTGCAAACTGTGTCTGGGTTTCTATCTTAGATGCTCAACCTCATTCATAGCATAAGAAATGTAGATTAAAACTACAAGATACCATTGTTCACCTATCAGGTGAGCAACACAAAACAAAAAAACCAACAAAAGGGAACTCATGCTGGTCAAGGTGTCTGAAAACGGGTCCCACCGCACATCCACACATCGTTGGTGGGAAAGTCAACTGGCACAACCTCTTTAAAGGGCCAACTCGTAATATCTATCAAAAAATTAAATATGAAAAAAAAAAAATTAAATATGAAAAGACAGATGTAGAGACAAACGTATGGACACCTGGGGGGAAAGCGGCAGGGGGTGGTGGTGGTGTGATGAACTGGGAGATTGACATGTATACACTGATGTGTATAAAATGGATGACTAATAAGAACCTGCTCTATAATTAATTAATTAATTAAAATTCAAAATAAAAACTCTTCCCAGCAACTCCACTTCAGAAATTTACCCTACAGGTATACAGGTGCAAAAAGATGTACATAATATGCACCAGGATATTCATTGGACCATAGCTTTCATAGTTAATGTTTGGAACCTAAATAGGAGGGTAGTTAATAAATTATGCTTCAGCCATACAATTAAATATTATGTACTGTTAAAAAGAATGAGGCAGCTAGGTACTAAAATTAAGTGTTTTGTTTTTTTTTTTTTTTT
>NC_041227.1:91115648-91120386 GCF_002837175.3 Physeter macrocephalus | reverse complement strand
GTTTTTTTTTTTTTTTGGCTGCGTTGGGTCTTCGTTGCTGCACGCGGGCTTTTCTCTAGTTGAGGCGAGCGGGGGCTACTCTTTGTCATGGTGTGCAGGCTTCTCATTGTGGTGGCTTCTCTTGTTGGGAGCATGGGCTCTAGGCACGCGGGCTTCAGTAGTTGCAGCATGCGGGCTCTGTAGTTGTGGCGCACGGGCTTAGTTGCTCCGCGGCATGTGGGATCTTCCCGGACCAGGGCTCAAACCCGTGTCCCCTGCATTGGCAGGTGGATTCCTAATCACTGCACCACCAGGGAAGCCCCTAAAATTAAGTGATCTTAATTAGAATTTATTATGTGCAAAAGCAAAGTGCAGAACAGTGAGTACAGCATATAAAGCTTGTGATTTTAAAAAATGTAAATGTTTGATAAGTATAGAGTATTTCTGGAGGGAAACAGTTGACAACAGTGTCCTAGGGTGGGATTCTGGGAGACCAAGAATAGAAATAGGAAGAAGACTTATTTTTTTGGGGTGCCTTATGAATTTTTTGAAATATCAAATTAACCAAAATATTATGAAATATATTATTTCATATGTATATTATGTATGTGTGCGTGTATAAAATAATTTTTAAAGTAGGGGACTTTTCTACCACAGTGCTCCATGAGAGAAGGTGATAAGCATATTAAATAGCTGCATGGCCCTGCCCCTTCCAGACCTCAGTCTTCCATCTATATAATGAGAGTTTGGGATGAGAAGACTGTTCCTGCATTCTTTCTTTCTCTTTTTTAAAATAATTTTTAATATTTGTTTATTTTTGGCTGTGTTGGGTCTTTGTTGCTGCCCGCAGGCGTTCTCTAATTGTGGCGAGCAGGGTACTCTTCGTTGCAGTGCATGGGCTTCTCATTGCAGTGGCTTCTCTTGTTGTGGAGCACAGGCTCTAGGTGTGTGGGCTTCAGTAGTTGTGGCATGTGGGCTCAGTAGTTGTGGTGCACGGGCTTAGTTGCTCTGTGGCATGTGGGATCCTCCTGGACCAGGGATCAAACCCGTGTCCCCTGCATTGGCAGGCGGATTCTTAACCACGGTGCCACCAGGGAAGCCCCATCCTGCATTATTTCTAAATCTTACAGCTAACCAACCAAACAAGTACTGTGCTGATGTAGTGGCCATACGATGACATTTTATGGGCTGAGGAAGTATAAAATGGCA
Source organism: Physeter macrocephalus (assembly GCF_002837175.3). NCBI lineage: Eukaryota > Metazoa > Chordata > Mammalia > Artiodactyla > Physeteridae > Physeter > Physeter macrocephalus. Next base: position 91,119,198 of record NC_041227.1, on the reverse strand, counting down.
TTAATGGGGCTTTCCTGGTGGTGCAGTGGTTAAGAATCCACCTGCCAATGCAGGGGACACAGGTTCGAGCCCTGGTCCAGGAAGATCCCACATGCCGCAGAGCAACTAAACCCATGCGCCACAACTACGGAGCCTGTGCTCTAGAGCCCACGAGCCACAACTACTGAGCCCACGCGCCTAGAGCCCATGCTCCGCAACAAGAGAAGCCACCGCAATGAGAAGCCCGTGCACCACAACAGAGTAGCCCCCGCTCACCGCAACTAGAGAAAGCCCCTGCACAGCAATGAAGACCCAACACAGCTAAAAAAATATATATATATACATATATATATATATATATATTTTTTTGGCGGTATGCGGGCCTCTCACTGTTGTGGCATCTCCCGTTGCGGAGCACAGGCTCCGGACGCGCAGGCTCAGCGGCCATGGCTCACGGGCCCAGCCGCTCCGCGGCACGTGGGATCTTCCCGGACCGGGGCACGAACCCATGTCCCCTGCATCGGCAGGTGGACTCCCAACCACTGCGCCACCAGGGAAGCCCCCTTTTTTTTTTAATGGCATTAATGAGGGACTTCCCTGGTGGTCCAGTGGTTAAGACTCTGCACTTTCACTGCAAGGGACCCGGGTTTGCTCCCTGGTCGGGGAACTAAGATCCCACATGCCGCAGTGTGTGGCCAAAAAAATGAAAAATAAATAATAAAATGGCATTAATGAAACCAGGAGGCAGTGCCCATCCCTTGATGGACAGGGTCGCTCCTCTGGCTCCAGAGCAGGTGATCATGGGAAAGCTGCATCTGCCTGCACTGGGCACCTGTCTCTCCTGCAGACATCTGTTCCCCAGGGCTGGGCAGCTTCTTCCCTCCCATCACCTGTCTGCTTCTCCTCCCATCACCTCTCTGCCCACCTGCCTCTACCCCTGAGGCCCTTGGCTGGCCCAGGGGAGGAACTAAAGACAGCAGTGGAACAGGTTCTGTGGGCTACCTCCTCAATGACTGAGGTCCTGGCCTCCCTCTTCCTCCCTCCCTAGTGGATCAGGCTCTGCCTAGTTTACCCTGCCTATGCACTCCTCCCCACCTTCCTGAGCCCTTTCAAAGGAGGCAGCTCTCATACTTGCTAGAGCTTGACCCACCCAGCTCCTTCCCCCAGCCACGCCTCCTCCTTTAACAGAAGATGTCTGTGCCTGAGGCTGGGAGACCTGAGATGCCGGCTTGTTGAGCCTCCCTGGGAGGTGAGAGGAGGCAATCTGAGCCTTCAGAGCAGACTCAGAGGCCCTAGTTAGCAGGAAGCCACCTCCCTCCAAAGCCTCCTGCTGGGCTCAGCACTGGCTTTTTCTCTTGATATGGGAGCCAGAGGGAAAACATGGGAGTCCTTGGAGCTGAGGCTGGACATGTTTCCTGCCCCTCATTCTCTCTCCCTTCCTCCCTGGGCTTTCTTCCTAGATCAGCCCTGGCTCCCTGATGAAGTCACTCTCCTTCTTGGGGCCTTGTAGTCAACCTGCAGGAAGAGATGCTTGGGCCCAGAAAGTTGCCTGTTACCAGATGCCCCCAGGTGGTTCTGATGCAGGTGCTGCGTGGACAGGCTTAAAGAAGCAGCCCTTTTGTACATTTCGGAAAGGTTTTGTCTTACCGTTCCTCCTGGGTGTACCTCCTGAAGCCAAGAGTCTGAAATTAGCAAGCAGGAGGCTAGGGCTTCTGGGAACAAGGCAGATGATCCTCTTGGTGGGTCTCGACCCTGAAAGCTGCTGCCATCATTGGGCTTCTACCTGAAGCCTGAGAAGGAAGCCAATGAAAAAAGGAGAGCAGAGCCAAGCAGAGAGAGACAGAAACCTGCCAAGGCCTAGGGACATCACTGGAGCCCTGATTTAGTAGGGGAGCCAGGCCAACTCTTGGAGTCAGGGGACCCAATACAACCTTAGGCAGTAGGGTTAAGTGTTGGGTGATTCTGGTTGTTTGCAATCAAAGAATCCTAACGGACACACCAGTTCTAGTCACATTTTTAATAGGAAGATAATGTCGATTAATATAGTAGGGAGAGGGAATTCCCTGGCGGTCCAGTGGTTAGGACTCCCTGCTTCCACTGCAGGGTGTCGTGGGTTTGATCCTGGTTGGGGAACTAAGATACCGCAAGCAACGGGACACGGCCAAAAAAAAAAAAAAAACCTCAAATATAATAGGGAGAATTACATGTAAATTTCTATCAAAACAACTTAGAGAAGAGACCTTCAACAATGTAATTATCCTCTCTGAGACTCTGTTTCTTCATCAGTAAATTGGGCATGATAATACTTACTTCAAAGAATGTCAGGACTAAATCAGATGACCCAAACAATAAACACTGTGTGTGCCGGGAGTGGGATGGGGATGAAGGTGGTCAAAAGGTACAAACTTCCAGTTATTAGATGAATAAGTTCTGGGGATTAATGTATAGCATGTGACTATAGTTAACAATACTGTATTGTATATTTGAAAGTGGCTAAGAGAGTAGTAAATCTTAAAATTTCTCATCACAAGAAAAAAATTTATAACTGTGAGGTTATGGATGTTAACTAAACTTATTTTGGTAATCACTTTGCGGTATATACATATATAAAATCATTATGTTGTATACCTTAAACAAATACAATGTTATATGTCAGTTATATCTCAATAAAACTGGGGGAAAAGTTTTAAAATAGTACATAATAAATAATTGCTGTGATAAATGAACCTTGGCCTTTTCTTCACACCCTATAACCAAACTAACTCAGAATGGATCACAGGCCTAGAAAATATAAGAGCTACAACTACAAAATTGCTAATATAAATCTTATGGGAAAATAGTAATGGCCTTGGGTTTGGCAAGGTTTCTTATATATGACACAAAAAATACAAACTATAAAAAAATGGATAAATTGGACTTCATTAAAATAAATACTTTTGCTCTTCAAAAGACACAAAAATGAAAAGGTGAGCCACAGTTTGGGAGAGAGTATTTGAAAAACATGTCTAAGAAAGGACTTATAACTAGAATACATGAAGAACTTCTACAACTCAATAAGAAGACAACATAATTTTTTTAAATGGGCAAAAAATTTGAACAGATATTTCATCAAATAAGATGCATAGATACAAATAAATATTTGAATAAGATACTCAACATCATTAGTCATTAGGAAAACGCAAAGTAAAATCACAATGATGTACTACTGGAATGGCTAGAAACTTTTAAAAAACTGACCTTACTGAGTGTTGGCAAGGATGTGAAGCAAGTAGAACTTTCATACACTGCTGATGGGAAAGTAAACTAGCAAACACTTTGGAAAGCAATCTGGCATTTTCTTTAAAAATGAAATACCGGGCTTCCCTGGTGGCGCAGTGGTTGAGAGTCCGCCTGCTGATGCAGGGGACACGGGTTCGTGCCCCGGTCCGGGAGGATCCCACATGCCGCGGAGCGGCTTTGCCCGTGAGCCATGGCCGCTGAGCCTGCGCGTCCAGAGCCTGTGTTCCGCAACGGGAGAGGCCACAACAGTGAGAAGTCCGCGTACCGCAAAAAAAAAAAAAAAAAGAAATAC
>NC_041227.1:91100341-91107553 GCF_002837175.3 Physeter macrocephalus | reverse complement strand
GTGGCGCAGTGGTTGAGAGTCCGCCTGCTGATGCAGGGGACACGGGTTCGTGCCCCGGTCCGGGAGGATCCCACATGCCGCGGAGCGGCTTTGCCCGTGAGCCATGGCCGCTGAGCCTGCGCGTCCAGAGCCTGTGTTCCGCAACGGGAGAGGCCACAACAGTGAGAAGTCCGCGTACCGCAAAAAAAAAAAAAAAAAAAAAAAAAAATGAAATACCTACCATACAACCCAGCCATTCTGTCCTTCGATACTTACCCAAGAAAACTGAAAACACGTCCACACAAAGTCTTTTTTGTGCCGCGGGGCATATGGGATCTTAGTTCCCAGACCAGGGATCGAACCTGCGCCCCCTGCAATGGAAGTGCGGAGTCCTAACCACTGGACCCAGAGAATTCCCCAACGAAGACTTTACACAAATGTTCATAGAAGCTTTACTGGTAATAACTCCAAACTGGAAACAACCCAAATATCCACCATTAGAATGGATAAACAAATTATGGTATATCCATACAATAGAATGTTACTCAGCAGTTAAAAAGAACAAACTATTGATTCACACAACATGATGAACCTCAAAATAATTATGCTGAGTGAAAGAAGACCAAAAAGAGTATATTGTGTTTGATTTCATTTATGTAAAATTCTAGAAAGTGACAGAAAAGGAATCAGTGATTGCCTGGGGTTGGGGTGGAAGGAAAGAGGGCACGAAGAAACTTTTAGGTATGATGGGTAGGTGCATTGCCTAATTAAGGTGATGGATTCATGGGTGTTTACATGTGTTGAAACTCAAATGATATACTTCAAATATGTACAGTTTATTATATGTCCATTATATTGTAATTTTTATTTTATTATTTATTTATTTATTTATTTATTTATTTATTGGCTGTGTTGGATCTTCGTTGCGGTGCGTGGGCTTCTCAGGGCTTCTCATTGCGGTGGTTTCTTTTAATGCGGAGCACAGGCTCTAGGCGCGTGGGTTTCAGTAGTTGTGGCTCGCGGGCTCTAGAGTGCAGGCTCAGTAGTTGTGATGCACAGGCTTAGTTGCTCTGAGGCATGTAGGATCTTCCCGGACCAGGGATCAAACGCATGTCCCCTGCATTGGTAGGCAGATTCTTAACCACTGTGCCACCAGGGAAGTACCTATATTGTAATTTTTAAAAGGTGATTATGAACGAACACGTGTTGAGCATATCTAGGTACAACCAGGCACTGAAGGTACACACGGAAATCAATCCAGATGCTTTTAAGCACAAAGAACAGAAAACCCAACTTAAATTGGCGTAAACAATAATAAAATGCATTATGTCATCTACCTAGAAGGCCAGAGGCTTCAGGTAGAGTTTGACTCATCCCTTCCTCATACTAGACACCATATTTAGCAACATCTTGGAATCCCCATAATTGTCAGGGAACTTAGCTGCAAATAAAAGAATATACTCTGACTGGTTTAAACAGCAAAGGAATGTATTTAAAGATATAAATAGCTCACACAGTCTCTGAGCAGGATAGAGAATTGGGCTTGAAGGCTACATAGCCAGGAAAAATATGCCAATTTTACCCCAGGACTGTTATCAGCAAAGCACCTGTTTTTTGCCACCACTGGGCATTGTCATAAGGGAGACATAAGGGAGAAAGGATCTCCACTCCGAGTATTCCAAATGCCCCACAAAAGCTCTGAGTTCCTGCCACTCCCTGCAGCATCCTCTTCCTCATATATCTCTCTTCTGAATCAAAGTCAGCTGCATCTCATTGGAAAAGCCTGGACCACATACTTATGCCCTAACTACACAGGAGGCTGGATAGAAGAGTCTATCTTTTATTGTACCTTCTATTTTCATAATGGGAAATTGTCTTGGCTTGTGTAGCAGGGGTTTTCAAAAAGATGCTGGGTGACCACAAGATAAAAAAGGTCCACTACAGGGACTTCCCTGGCAGTCCAGTGGTTGGGACTCTGTGCTTCTGCTGCAGGGGCCACGGGTTCGATCCCTGGTCAGGGAACTAAGATCCTGCATACCGTGTGGTGTGGCCAAAAAAAGAAAAGAATAATAATAATTAAAATAATAATAATAATAGAAGGTCCACTGTAAGCCCTATTTGGGAGAGATTATTATTTATCACGTATACGGTTGAGGAAACTGAGAGTCAAAAGAAGTTAAGCTGCTTATCCATGGTTACCCAGCTGAGCCTTGCCTGAGGGTTCAAACAAGGTCTTCCTGTGTCCATAGCTTGAGTCAGGGTAGGTAAGAGGAATGATGAAATCTTGTCCCCTACCCTCACTGGCCCTCTCACATGAAGACACTGCTCTCCCTTTGACCCCTAGCCATGTCTCAGAATCCCAGAAGGATGGGCTTCCCTGGTAGCGCAGTGGTTGAGAATCTACCTGCCAATGCAGGGGACACGGGTTCGAGCCCTGGTCTGGGAAGATCCCACATGCCGCGGAGCAACTAGGCCCGTGAGCCACAACTATTGAACCTGCGCGTCTGGAGCCTGTGCTCCGCAACAAGAGAGGCCGCGATAGTGAGAGGCCCGCGCACCGCGATGAAGAGTGGCCCCTGCTCACCGCAACTGGAGAAAGTCCTCGCACAGAAACGAACACCCAACACAGCCATAAATAAATAAATAAATAAAATTTTTTTTAAAAAGAAAAAAAAAAAAAAGAATCCCAGAAGGAAAACACTGTAACCACTGGGGACAGGTTAGTTCACCCTGCAGAAGAACCTGGGGAATCAGCCACATAAGTCACAAAAGGTAAATCACAATTCTGTTTGTCCCATGGCAGTGTAAACATCACAGTTTTGTTGTTGCTGTTGTTCTTAATCAAGATAGAAACTAGAAAACAAAGAAAAACCAGACAGATGTACCTCTTGATGGAAGTCCCTAATACCACATACAGAGTTGTCTTGGAACAAAATGGAATCCAAATCTGATCAGCTCTGTAGATCTGATTACCACTTTACAGAAAATAGAGAAAGCTGGAGAACATGTTAAATGATAGACCATGTTGATGTGGTCAGTAAAAATCCAAATCGCAAGATATTATATAACAATAGACGACCAGATTTCTTCAACAAATAAATAGCAAGGAAAGACAAATAGAGATGGGGAGGGGGAAACTACAGATTAAAAAAAGACTTAAGGGGGTTTCCTTGCGGCCTAGTGGTTAGGATTCAGTGCTGTCACTGCTATGGCCTGGGTTCCCAGGGAACTGAGATCCCACAAGCCACTCAGCCTGGCAAAAAAAAAAACAAACACCAAACCAAAAAACTTGAGACGTATAACCAATCAAAAAATATGGACATTTTTTTTAGATCATAATTCAAACTGTAAACTAGTAAGTAGTCTACAGATTTAAATGGTAATAATAATAAAAAACCAAATAGTAATAATAACAATAATGGTGAGGCAGTTGGGGATATTTGAACACTGACTGAATATTTGATCATATTAAGGAATTATTAATTTTTTAGATATGATAATGATACTATGCTTATGCTTATAAAAAGAGTCCTAAGCTGGGACGAAGTGAGAGAGTGGCATCGACATATATACACTACCAAATGTAGAAGGGATAGTTAGTGGGAAGCAGCCACATAGCACAGGGATATCAGCTCGGTGCTTTGTGACCACCTAGAGGGGTGGGATAAGGATAGCTGATTCACTTTGTTATAAAGCAGAAACTAACACACCATTGTAAAGCAATTATACTCCAATAAAGACGTTAAAAAAAAAAAGAGTCCTGATGTTTTAGAGATACTGAATATTACAGGTGAAATAATATATATGGGTTTTACTCTTTTTTTGGCCGCGGGGCTTGCGGGGTTCTTAGTTCCCCAGCCAGGGGTTGAACCTGGGCCCTCCGCAGTGAAAGCATTGAGTCCTAACCACTGGACCACCAGGGAATTCCCTCCCTACAGGCTTCACTTTAAAATAATTGGGGGTGGGGCTTCCCTGATGGCGCAGTGGTTAAGAATCCGCCTGCCAATGCAGGGGACACAGGTTCGAGCCCTGGTCCAGGAAGATCCCACATGCCGGGGAGCAACTAAGCCCGTGCACCACAACTACTGAGCCTGCGCTCTAGAGCTCGCGAGCCACAACTACTGAGCCCACGTGCCACAACTACTGAAGCCCGCGCGCCTACAGCCTGTGCTCCGCAGCAAGAGAAGCCACCGCAATGAGAAGCCCACACACCACAACGAAGAGTAGCCCCTGCTCGCCGCAGCTAGAGAAAGCCCACGCACAGCAACAAAGACACAACACAGCCAAAAATTTTTAAAAATACATAATAAAAGATAAAAATAATAATAATTGGGGGTGGAGTGGGGAGATATTGGCTATAAGTTGGTAGCTGTCCAATCTGATGACAGATACACAGGGGTTCATTATTCTATTCTCTCTACTTTTGTATATGTTTGAGATTTTCTGTAGTAAGAAGCTATAAACCAACAAACAATGAACTTCATGCTGTGAAGAATAGCTCCACTACCCTGCCAGGTTGTACCCACTCCTCACCAACCCCTCCTTAGATGTCACACTCTGTCTCAGCCTGAAAGAGTTAAAATTAAGTGAAAGAAGTTATAAAACATGCACTAAGTTTGCGCTGCAGTCCCCTTTCCTCCCATGAGATACATGATGAGTGAGTCAAAAACTCTTCTGAGAGTGCTGCAAAGCTAAATTATTTTATGGGGTAAGAGAGAGACTGCCTCTGATAATGAGTATCAGTTGGGTTTCCAAGGGCCTTTGTTCATACTTGGCAATGTTCCCCTGTCTTAGTTTGGATTCTCCCAGAAGCAGATCCTGAGACAAAGATTTGAATGCAAGAGGTTTCTTTGGCAGGTGACCCCAGGAACACCTGTAGAGCAGTGGGGACATGAAGCAAGCAAGGGGAAGAAGGCGGTAGAAAGCACTGTTAGGGGCTTCCCTGGTGGCTCAGTGGTTAAGAATCCGCCTGCCAATGCAGGGGACACAGTTTCGATCCCTGGTCCGGGAAGATCCCACATGCCGCGGAGCAACTAAGCCTGTGCACCACAACTACTGAGCCTGCGCTCTAGAGCCCGCGAGCCACAACTACTGAAGCCCCCATGCCTAGAGCCCGTGCTCCGCAACAGGAGAAGCCACCGCAATGAGAAAACCATGCACCACAAGGAAGAGCAGCCCCCGCTCTCTGCAACTAGAGAAAGCCTGTGTGCAAGGAAGACCCAACGCAGCCAAAAATAAATTAAAAAAAAAAAAAAAAAAGCACTGTCGGGACGTCCCTGGTGGTCCAGTGGTTAAGACTCTGCACTCCCAATGCAGGGAGCCCAGGTTCGATCCCTAGTGAGGGAACTAGATCCCACATGCCACAACTAAAAGATCCCGCATGCCGCAACTAAGACCTGGCGCAACCAAATAAATAAATGTTTAAAAAAATAAATAAATAAAAGCACTGTCAGGTAGGTGACCTTTGTGGGCAACAGTGCCCGATTCTGCAGGGGACCTCTGGGGATCAGCGCAGAACACGCCTCTCAGAATTTTCCCACCTGAGGGGTGATGAGCTGGAGTAAATACCAACTCCCATCAGATCAGTCGCCCATTGAGGACAGCTGGGGGTGAGAAGGGCATGTTAATTCTCCCACACTTTTGGCTGCCATGCTGGCAGAGTCAACTCCAGCCAGAGAAAGAGATCCTTCCACAAATAGATGCAGACCGTGGCATCCACAGTGCCCCATCTTGGTAATCCCAGCAGGGCCTCGTATCATTAGCTGCAGTTCCTTTGGAAGAATTACTGTTAGCGTTTTGATCATCTAATTATATCAACATACACATTGCCTAAGTATAGCTAAACAAGGTGACCAGGTGTAGTTATGCTTTTTTCAGGGGGGACGGGCGGGTGTTTCAGTACACTGTTTATGGGACTTTGTCAAAGATAAATGCGTGTGAACTTGCCCTTGTGCAAATCACCATGTGCTGTCCAGAGCCCTGGGGGACATCACCATTCAAGGTCAGCCCTGCTGAAGAACCAAAGTATAATTCCATCTCAGAATGGAAGCAGAATCTTTAAGGCATCGGGTTAAATGCTTTGATTTTCTTTGGGAATGATAAGCTCTTAAGGGTGAGATTTATGTCTTCGTGGAGGGTAGGAATTAAGTCCTGAATGGTGCAAGATCGCCTTTCAACTCCAGACTTTTCTCACGTGCACCCACCTGCTGAATGGATGTGTGAAAAACCAGCTAACAAGCGATTGTCAGAAGGAGTGAATAAGTGCATTTTTAACTGTGTCAGGAGTATAACAGGGTCATCGTGTATCAGCCTCCTTTGATCCCCCTGAAGTAAACAATTTTTTAAAAATAGACCCTGTTGTTTAGAAATGTTAACTTTAGCAGTTACAGCCCTAAGTATTTGAACCACTAAGAAATCAGCTCACAGGCTCTTCCTAGTCATCAAACTATGTGTTTCCTTTGTTTATGTTTATGTGTGTGTGTGTGTGTGTGTGTGTGTGTGTGTGTGTGTGTGTGTGTGTACACAGAGCCACTCTTTTTTTTTTTTATACTCTTCTTTTAAAAAATATTTATTTATTTTTGGCCGCATCGCGTCTTAGTTGCTGCATGCAAGATCTTTCATTGTGGCTTGCAGGCTCTTGGTTGCAGTGCGAGGGCAAGAGCCCACGGGCCACAACTACCAGACCCAACGCAGCCAAAAATAAATAAATAAATAAATAAATTTATTTTAAAAAATAATGATAATAAAAAAGAACCTTCTCTGAGGTTTTCCATGAACCTGGAAAAATGGTGCCAATAAAACACATTCTTCTGCGGATAGTTGTTTTTTCAATAACAGGAGTCTCTGGTCTATCATGTCAACCCTTTCACCAATATCCTCAACTCTCTTCCACACTTGTCTTTGTGTCATACCAGCCCTAAATCGTTCCAAATCCCCATCTTCTCTGTGTCTACATCTGGGCAAGTGAACATGGCTGAAAAAAAAAAAATCACATATCTGGGCAGGTTGGTGCTGCTATAAATGTATTCCAACAGCAACTGGGCTCTCAAGGTTGCCTGGCCATTCTTCCCTGTTTCCCTAGTCAATTCTCTACCGTGCTCCACAGTGGTTATTTCTTTTTCTTTTTTTTTTTTTTTGCGGTACGCGGGCCTCTCACTGTCGTGGCCTCTCCCGTTGCGGAGTACAGGCTCCGGGCGCGCAGGCTCAGCGGCCCTGGCTCACGGGCCCAGCCGC
>NC_041227.1:91094694-91100035 GCF_002837175.3 Physeter macrocephalus | reverse complement strand
GCTCCGCGGCATGTGGGATCCTCCCGGACCGGGGCACGAACCCGCGTCCCCTGCATCGGCAGGCGGACTCTCAACCACTGCGCCACCAGGGAAGCCCCCTCTCCTGAATCTTTATCATCCTCCTTTTCACTGACTCTTTATTGTCAGCATTCCAGCTTATTCTCAACTCCCTCATCCTAAAAGGCAAGCACAACCGAAACCCAATGACAAAAACTTCTCTTTTGGACCCACTTTTTAGCCACTGCCTTCTATCTTTCGACTCCTTCCTTGATAGTCGTATTTCTTGGAAAAGTCACCCAGGGTCAGTCCTTCCGTACTCTCCTCTGGCTCATCCTGCTGAAACTCCATTATCAACGTACTTGTTGAGATCAACAGCAACTTCCTTATTGCTAAGGCTGGCAAACACCCAGACAGGTGAGGGGAACTGGGCTCAGAGATGGGTGGCACGTGGGGCAGATAAGGACTTCCGGGAGTCCTAAATACCCAGGACAGCTGAGGAGAGGTGAGGTTTTCAGGGGACTTAGATCTCAGCGCTTTCTGAGTCTCAAGTTCACTGTGTATGGCCACAGTGTGCTTCGTGAGAACAACAGGAAATGAGAACTGAGGCCTGGGTTCTGTCGCTGGATTGACCTCTGCCTCCCTTGGGACCTTGGGCGGTCCACTTCCCCTCTCTGGGCCTCAGTCTCTCTGATGGGACCCTCAGCGTTGCTGTGAGGCACCCAGCAAGCACTGAGGGTGGGTGGACTGCTCTGGAGCCTGCAGGAAGCTTGGTGTCCTAGCACACATTTCCTCTGAGGGACCCAAAGGCCTTACACTCAACACGTTCTGGAGACCCATCCCATTTTTCAGATGGCAGAACCGAGGCACCAAGGTGTGAAGAAGCTAATTATCATTTAAGGGGAATTGCAGGCACCTATGCACGCACTGTTACTCCACCATGATCCAAAAAGGAACAGGTTTGCTGCTCAAATCTGTGAGAACAGCTGGGAGGGTAGGGTATAAGGAGGGAACATCAATAAAAAAGACTAAGTCATTGTCTTCTGGGCTGTGCATACATATTCCTCCCCTGAGCTACTGCTCCACCTCTTTTCTCCTTCATAGTTAAACGTCTTGAAGGAGGAGAGACTACTTCAAACTCTACAATGACTTCCCACTGCAAATAGAATAAAATCCACTCCTCACTCTGGTCCAGGAAGCCTAGCACCTCTGACGTCACAGCCTGCCATCCTCTCCCCTCATACCTTTTGCCCCAGCCCCACAAGGCTTCCTTATGCTTTTACACCAGCCTCAAATTGGACATGATGTGCTATTTTTTTTTACGTATTGTGGGATTCAATTCGCTAATGTTTTCCTTTAAGAATTTTGCATCAGGACTTTCCCGGTGGTTAAGACTGCGCTCTCAATGCAGGGGGCCCAGATTCAATCCCTGGTCAGGGAACTAGATCCCACATGCCACAACTAAGAGCCTGCAAGCCACCACTAATACCCACCACAGCCAAATAAATAAATAAAATATTTTTTTTAAAAAAAAGGAGGGATTTCCCTAGTGGCGCAGTGGTTAAGAATCCACCTGCCCATGCAGGGGACATGGGTTTGAGCCCCGGTAGGGGAAGATCCCACATGCCGCGGAGCAACTAAGCCCGAGTGCCACAACTACTGAGTCTGCACTCTAGAGCCCACGAGCCACAACTACTGAGCCCATGTGCCATGACTACTGTACTGAAGTCCATGCGCCTAGAGCCGGTGTTCCACAACAAGAGAAGCCAGCAATGAGAAGCCTGCGCACCGCAAGGAAGAGTAAGCCTGGCCACAACTAGAGAAAGCCTGCACACAGCAACGACCCAATGCAGCCAAAAATAAATAAATAAATTTATTTATTTATTTTTTAAAAGAAGACTATGCTAGTCCTGGGTCTTCCCTGGTGGTCCAGTGGTAAAGAATCTGCCTTCTAATGCAAGGGAGGTGGGTTCGATCCCTGGTTGGGGGACTAAGATCCCACATGCCGAGGGGCAGCTAAGCCCGCACGCCACAACTACTAAACTTGTGTGCCTCAACGAGAGAGCCTGTGTGCCGCAAATTACAGAGCCCACGTGCTCTGGAGCCTGTTTGCCACAACTACAGAGCTCACGTGTCCTGGAGCCTGCATGCCACAACTAGAGAGAGAAAACCTGAACGCCACAACTAAGAGAGCGCCTCAACGAAGAGACCACCAGCCGCAGCTAAGACCTGATGCAGCCAAGAAAGAAAGAAAGAAAGGAAGGAAGGAAGGAAGGAAGGAAGGAAGAAAGGAAGGAAGGAAGAAAGAAGGAAAGAAAGAAAGTAAAAAACAAAACCAAAAACATCTGAGCCTGTAGTTTTCTTTGTAGGAAGACATTTAATTACCAATTCCATTTATTTAATAGCAATGGAATTATTTAGGCTTTTTGTTACTTCTTTTTTTAAATGTATTATTTCTTTGTTTTTTCTTTTTTAAAATTTATTTTATTGAAGTATAGTTGATTTACATTCTGTTACTTGTTAAGTCTTTCACTAAATTATATTTTTCTAGGAAGTTATCCATTTAATCTAAGTTTTCAAATTTTGGCACAGAATTGTTCATAATCCTCTTATTATCTTTTTAATCCATGTGCTTTTGCTTCTTTTCACCCTTAATTTTATTTGTGCTTTCTCTTTTTTTTTTTTTTTTTTTGCGGTACGCGGGCCTCTCACTGTTGTGGCCTCTCCCGCCGCGGAGCACAGGCTCTGGAAGTAGCAGAGCTAAGCTTCCAGTGTCAAAGCTGTGCTTCCCACCACCTCCTTCCATGCTGAGACCGTATCTTACTCATCCCTGGATATTCAGTGTCTAGCATAGAGCCTGACCCCATAATGCTTGTTACATTTAATTAAATATTTGCTTAAAAATTGAGGAAACTGACATAGATTTCCCTTTGCTTTATATTGGTTAATAAGTGGGAATAATTATTATGATACTTCTTTGATATATAAGTTTTTCTATACTTATCTTATCCCACCTTTATCAGTCACCATAGGCTCAGTTATGCTGTGGTAACAAATAACTCCAAAAATCTCAGTGGACTGCTTTGTTACACGCACTGCGTGGATTAACTGCTGCTCTGCTCCATGTTGCCTTCATTTCAGGACCCAGGCTGAAGAAGCAGCTCTTTCCTGGACATTGTGAGTCTCATGGGAGAGGAGATGAGGGATGGAAGAATCACCTATCCATTAAAGCATCCATTAATGGTCATTAAAGCTTCTGCACAGAAGTAGCACATGCCACTTCTACTCACATTTCATTGGTTAAAGTGAGTCAGATGGACAGACATGAACACAATAGGGTGGGAAGAGTATAATCTTCCCATAGGGATAGTCTCTGTTGGGTGGGCCCATTTAGGTGCTCCTTGTAAGAGGAGCAGCTGATATTTTGAAGAGTAATGCAATATACCCCACTACTCTATTGCAAAATAAATTTTAAGCCCCTTAAAATAGATACTGTGTTTTATACTTCTGTTTAGCTTATATATGTAGAATGGAACTTTTACTCTTGTAATTCTAGTGTTTTCTTCACTAGATAGTAAAATGGGAGTCAGTCTTATCCAAATACAGCAGTTCTCAAAATGTGTTGAGGGAACCCTAATAGTCCCTGAGACACTCTCAGGGGGGTCTGTGAAGACAAAACGATTTTAATAATAATACTAAGTTGTTATCTCCTTTTTATTTTTAACATCTTTATTGGAGTATAATTGCTTTACAATGGTGTGTTAGTTTCTGCTTTATAACAAAGTGAATCAGCTATACATATATCCCCATATCTCCTCCCTCTTGCCTCTCCCTCCCTATCTCCTTTTTTTTTTTTCAGTACGTGGACCTCTCCCTGTTGTGGCCTCTCCCGTTGCAGAGCACAGGCTCCGGACGCACAGGCTCAGCGGCCATGGCTCACGGGCCCAGCCGCTCCACGGCATGTGGGATCTTCCCAGACAGGGGCACGAACCCGTGTCCCCTGCATCGGCAGGCGGACTCTCAACCACTGTGCCACTAGGGAAGCCCCATCATTTCTTTTTATGGTTGAATAATATTCCATTGTATGGATATACCACATTTGGTTACCTCTTAATTTGTTGATGGACATTTGTGTTGTTTCCATTTTTTTGCTTTTATGAATAATGATGCTGCAAACGTTTCTGTGTAAGTTTTGTGTGAACATGTTTCCAATTCTATTGAGTACATACCTAGGAGTAGAATTGCTGAATCATGTAGTATTCTATATATTTTAAAAAATACATTAACTCAGTCCTCACCACAACTTAAGAGGTAAGTACTATAATTATTATTATTTAAATTTATTTTATTTGGTTGCCCTGGGTGTTAGTAGCAGCAGGCAGGCTCCTTAGTTGTGGCATGCATGTGGGATCTAGTTCTGCGACCAGGAATCGAACCCGGGCCCCCTGCATTGGGAGTGCGGAGTCCTATCCACTGCGCCTCCGGGGAAGTCCCTAGTATTCTATATTTAACTTTTTTGAGAAACTACCAGACTTTTCCACAGTGGCTGCACCATTTTACAATTCCACCAAACATATATGAAGTTTCCAATTTCTTTATGTCCTCTCCAACACTTTTATTATCTGTCTTTTGTATTCTATCCATTCTAGTGGTTGTGAGGTAATATCTCATTGTGGTTTTGACTGCATTTTCTTGATGCCTAATGATATTGATATCTTTTCATGTGCTTATTGGCCACTAGTATATCTTCTTTGGAAAAATGTCCATTCAGATCCTTTGCTCACTTTAAAATTGGGTTGTCTTGGGCTTCCCTGGTGGCGCAGTGGTTGAGAGTCTGCCTGCCAATGCAGGGGACACGGGTTCGTGCCCCGGTCCGGGAAGATCCCACATGCCACAGAGCGGCTGGGCCCGTGAGCCATGGCCACTGAGCCTGCGCGTCCAGAGCCTGTGCTCCGCAATGGGAGAGGCCACAACAGTGAGAGGCTCGCGTACCAAAAAAAAAAAAAAAAATTAAATTAAAAAAAAAAATTGGGTTGTCTTTTTATTATTGAGTTGTAGGAGTTCTTCATATATTATGAATGGATATCCTTTATCAGATACATGATTTGTAAAACTTTTCTCCCTTTGATTTGGTTTTCTTTTAATTTTCTCAACAATGTCCTTTAAAGCACAAAAGTTCTTAATTTTGATGATGTCCAATTTATCTATTTTTTCTTTTGCTGCATGTGCTTTTGTTGTCTTATCTAAGAAACCACTGCCTAATCCAAGGTCACAAAGATTTATGCTTATGTGTTCTTCTTTTTTTTAAAAAATTAATTTATTTATTTTTGGCTGCTTTGGATCT
>NC_041227.1:91075040-91094668 GCF_002837175.3 Physeter macrocephalus | reverse complement strand
CCTGTTGTGGCCTCTCCCGTTGCAGAGCACAGGCTCCGGACGCACAGGCTCAGCGGCCATGGCTCACGGGCCCAGCCGCTCCACGGCATGTGGGATCTTCCCAGACAGGGGCACGAACCCGTGTCCCCTGCATCGGCAGGCGGACTCTCAACCACTGTGCCACTAGGGAAGCCCCATCATTTCTTTTTATGGTTGAATAATATTCCATTGTATGGATATACCACATTTGGTTACCTCTTAATTTGTTGATGGACATTTGTGTTGTTTCCATTTTTTTGCTTTTATGAATAATGATGCTGCAAACGTTTCTGTGTAAGTTTTGTGTGAACATGTTTCCAATTCTATTGAGTACATACCTAGGAGTAGAATTGCTGAATCATGTAGTATTCTATATATTTTAAAAAATACATTAACTCAGTCCTCACCACAACTTAAGAGGTAAGTACTATAATTATTATTATTTAAATTTATTTTATTTGGTTGCCCTGGGTGTTAGTAGCAGCAGGCAGGCTCCTTAGTTGTGGCATGCATGTGGGATCTAGTTCTGCGACCAGGAATCGAACCCGGGCCCCCTGCATTGGGAGTGCGGAGTCCTATCCACTGCGCCTCCGGGGAAGTCCCTAGTATTCTATATTTAACTTTTTTGAGAAACTACCAGACTTTTCCACAGTGGCTGCACCATTTTACAATTCCACCAAACATATATGAAGTTTCCAATTTCTTTATGTCCTCTCCAACACTTTTATTATCTGTCTTTTGTATTCTATCCATTCTAGTGGTTGTGAGGTAATATCTCATTGTGGTTTTGACTGCATTTTCTTGATGCCTAATGATATTGATATCTTTTCATGTGCTTATTGGCCACTAGTATATCTTCTTTGGAAAAATGTCCATTCAGATCCTTTGCTCACTTTAAAATTGGGTTGTCTTGGGCTTCCCTGGTGGCGCAGTGGTTGAGAGTCTGCCTGCCAATGCAGGGGACACGGGTTCGTGCCCCGGTCCGGGAAGATCCCACATGCCACAGAGCGGCTGGGCCCGTGAGCCATGGCCACTGAGCCTGCGCGTCCAGAGCCTGTGCTCCGCAATGGGAGAGGCCACAACAGTGAGAGGCTCGCGTACCAAAAAAAAAAAAAAAAATTAAATTAAAAAAAAAAATTGGGTTGTCTTTTTATTATTGAGTTGTAGGAGTTCTTCATATATTATGAATGGATATCCTTTATCAGATACATGATTTGTAAAACTTTTCTCCCTTTGATTTGGTTTTCTTTTAATTTTCTCAACAATGTCCTTTAAAGCACAAAAGTTCTTAATTTTGATGATGTCCAATTTATCTATTTTTTCTTTTGCTGCATGTGCTTTTGTTGTCTTATCTAAGAAACCACTGCCTAATCCAAGGTCACAAAGATTTATGCTTATGTGTTCTTCTTTTTTTTAAAAAATTAATTTATTTATTTTTGGCTGCTTTGGATCTTCATTGCTGTGCGTGGGCTTTCTCTAGTTGCAGCGAGCAGGGGTTGTTCTTCCTTGCAGTGTGTGGGCTTCTCATTGCGGTGGCTTCTCTTGTTGCAGAGCATGGGCTCTAGGTGCGCGTGCTTCAGTAGTTGTGGCACGCAGGCTCAGTAGTTGTGGCTCATGGCTCCAGAGTGCAGGCTCAGTAGTTGTGGCACAGGGGCTTCGTTGCTCCGCGGCATGTGGGATCTTCCTGGACTAGGGCTCGAACCCATGTCCCTTGCATTAGCAGGCGGATTCTTAACCACCGCGCCACCATGAAAGTCCCTATGTGTTCTTCTAAAAACTTTAGTTTTAGTTCTTGTACTTAGAATTTGATCCATTTTGAGTTAACTTTTGTATATGGTGTGAGGAAGGGATCCAACATCATTCTCACAAGAGATATGGATATCCAGTTGTCCCAGTACCATTCTTTGGGTTTATTTTGCTATTCTGTTTCTAACTTTTTACAGTAAGTGTTTAGCTCATGAAGTTCTCAGTCTTTCTTCTCTTGTAAAATAAGCATTTAAAGTTACACATTTTCCTTTAATTATTTTTTACTTTTTAATCTCAAAAAAATTAGTAAAATTAACAATCCTCAGAAGCCTATTCTGAGGCTTCAAGAACACCTTGGCACACCATTCTGTACCACCCTCTGCCAGGTATACAAACCCAAATTTAATAAGTGTAGGCTTATACTAGTCTTGAAAGGCTATCTTATTATTAATTTAATAGGATTGACTCATTCATTCAACAGATATTTGTTGAGTGCCTACTGCATAGCATCATTATATTAAGTTCTGAGAACAGAGAAGTAAAATAGAGTCCTGCCATCCCAAAGCTTACTGACAATTGAAAGGAAAAAAAACTGAAATACTGCATGATAAATGTTAGGATAGGATATGTAATACATGTTGGAAATAGGAAACATAGGAGTAAGATTAATTTTGAGATTGTGAAGGGTTTTTCTGGAGGAAATTTCTTCCTTCAAGGACCTGAAAGTTGAATTGGTAGGAGCTTGCCAAGTACACAGCAGAAAAGAGTGTGCTGGGCCATTGGAGCAGCAAGTGGAAAGATCCAGAGGTATAAAAAAAACCCTTGACCTTTTAGAGGAAGGAAAGGAAGTGTACTGTGTCAGGAGCAGAGAGTGTCAGGGAAAGGTACAGGATGAGAGGTACAGGATAAACCTGGAGAGGTCTACAGAGACTAGACTGTGAAGGACAATTAAACCATATTGGGGAGCTTGGGCTTCATCCTGTAATAGTTGGGAGGCCACTGAAGAGTTTTAAGTAGGATTGGGACAATAGCAGATTTGCATTTTGAAAGTTTTGCTGTGGCTGCAGAAAATAGATGAAGGGAGAGAAGGTCAAGACCAGTGGCCAGGAGACCCTTCCAGAGGTTGCAGCAGTCATCAAGTCCTCGATTAAGGAGTGTCCAAGGAAATGGAAAAGAGGGAACACTTAGATCTTGGTGATTGATCAGATGTGAGAAAGGGGGTGGGGCACCGAGGCTGACTCTCTCGTTTCTGACCTGGGTGACTAGGTACTGTCAAATGTGACAGCAGGTTGGGGGGAAGACAGTGAGATTTTTTTTCTTTTTTTAAATTTTAACCATTAGAAAAAATTGAAGTATAGTTTATTTACAATGTGTTAGGTTTGGGTGTACAGCAAAGTGCTTCATTTATATGTATAAAAATATATCTATTTTTTTCAGATTTTTTTCCATTATAAGTTATTATAAGGTATTGAGTATAGTTCCCTATGCCGTACAGTAGGTCCTTGTTTCTCTATTTTATAAGCAGTAGTGTATATATGTTAATCCCACACTCCTGATTTATCTCCCCACCCCCACCCTGACAGTGTGTTCTGATCACAGTATCTTGAGCTGCTTACGGGACACTTCTTCACCTCCTGGCCTTATCTGAACCCGGCTCTCTTCTAAGGACTCAGGTTCCTCAGCCCTCTCAAGGGAAGGCTGTCTTCTCTCACATTTCATGGATCTCAGGGCCAGTAGGCTTAGCATAGTCTCCTGGTTCCTCACTGCTGCTTCCCAGTCTTTCTTCTCCTTTACCTTCCCAAACCCGAGCTCTTTGAGGTTAATGCCATCTCCGCTGTACCACTTATTACTCTCTTTATTGCTATTATCTGTGGACCCATTCACCAATAACTTTGTCTCCTGGTTCACAGCCTTTCCCTTCATTCTACTCCACCTCTTGTCCTTGGGGACTTAATTACCCACGTGGAAGACCTATCCAGTACTGCCTGTCACCTCCTTGACTTCCTCCCCTCCCCTCCCCACCCTCCAGCCTCTCCTATGTTCACAGGAGACCAACTCAACACCCATCACCATACCTCAACTGAATTCTGGATTTCAAACCACCCACCCTGACCACCATTTCCTATCCTTCCAGCCAATTTGCTTTAGTGTCTACACCACACAACTCTTCAAACTCATCAAGACCCCATTATTTGTATCACTTTTTCACTATCAGCTCCCTCCCATTTTCACTTCCCTCTCTACTCAGCTTAGAGAAGAGTCCATTACTACAGGCACTCTCTTCATACAACTTCAACAAACTTGCCTGTCTGTCTCCATCTCAATCACCAGTTACTTGACTGGCTAGCCCCCAACCCTAAATGTACCCCAGCTATCAGAGTTTTTCGTGCCTACACCTGAGCAACTGAAAATTGCCAGAAAAAAAAAATTACCGGGCTGGACCTACTGGTTTTTTTTGCAGTTCATGACCACAAACCTCAAATAAGCACATGACACTGAGATCTCTATTTTTTTTTTTTTTTTTGCGGTACGCAGGCCTCTCACTGTTGCGGCCTCTCCCGTTGCGGAGCACAGGCTCCGGACGCGCAGGCGCAGCGGCCATGGCTCACGGGCCCAGCCTCTCCGCAGCATGTGGGATCTTCCCGGACCGGGGCACGAACCCGTGTCCCCTGCATCGGCAGGCAGACTCTCAACCACTGCGCCACCAGGGAAGCCCTGACATCTCTATTTTTCCATCTTGCATTTAGCCTTCAACCCACTTTGCTCTGCCTGCTGTCAACATTGCTCCATCAAAATCCTTCTATCAAGGTAAAAAACAGCTTTTCAGTTTCAAAATTCAGTGCGTGGTGGGGGAGGGGGAGTGTGAAAGGAATCAAAATGTACAAACTTCCAGTTATAAAACAAGTCACGGGGATGTAATGTGTATCATGGTGACTATAGTTAATAATACTGTATTGAATAGTTGAAAGTTGCTAAGAGAGTACAGCTTTTTTTTTTTTTTTTTGTGCTAGGCGGGCCTCACACTGTTGTGGCTTCTCCCGTTGCGGAGCACAGGCTCCGGACGCACAGGCTCAGCGGCCATGGCTCACGGGCCCAGCCGCTCCGCGGCATGTGGGATCCTCCCGGACCGGGGCACGAACCCGCGTCCCCTGCATCGGCAGGCGGATTCTCAACCACTGCGCCACCAGGGAAGCCCCAAGAGAGTACATCTTAAAAGTCTCATTGTAAGAAAAAATTTTTTTGTTAATTATGTATGGTGATGGATGGTAACTAGACTTATTGTGGTGATCTCAGTGTATACAAACATGGAATCATTATGCTGTACACCTGAAACTAATATGTCAATTATACCTCAATAAAAAATAAAAAATAAATACTTAAATCCTACAGATGCATTAAAATGAAGCAGGGTTGTCTGGTTAATCCAGGACACAGAGAAGGGGGACCATGTTTACAAAGAATCTTCCTTGTCCCACAACTCCTCTTCTCCTCCCAAGCCCCTCAGGAGTCCAGCGCCCCAGCATTCTGGCTCTTTACCAAGCCCCAGAATCTCCCAGTCCTCACAGATGCACCAATACTCAAAGATAGCTCTTTTCCTTTCACTTTCGCTCTCCAAATTATTCCATCGGCTCGGTCCGGTCAGTGCCCCTACCCACCTTCGTCTTTACCGCTGATCTCACCCGTTCTGGAAAGCCCCCGCCTTCCCTTGGCCCAGCTAGACCCCTGGGCACCCGCACCTGACCTTGGGACTCTCTCTAGACACCACACCTCTCACTCTCGGCTGTCTCCTCAGCACCTGTCCCCTCTGTGCTGTCTTCTAGACCCTCCTAACTCCCATCTCTGTAAAGAAAAAAAAGAAAAAAAAACGTTGCATGCCATTCCAGTTCTACAAGAATCAAGCTATTAGCCACTGCAGGTGCCCACCTACAGTGGATCTGAGGGGAACTCAGGATGGAGAAAAACAGGATGAAGTATTCTGTTTTGGATACACGGGTCCTAGACAGGTAAGATGCATACCTAAGGAAGAATTTCAATAACCCCAGATTCTTGCGTCTTCAATTATACCTCAATAAAAAATATTCCAAAAGCAGAATACATTATATAAAGATTTCTCTGAATAGAATAGTGTTAATACTGAGACCACCTGCAGGTTAATGCTGGAAATTTCTTCATTGAACATTTTCCTAAAAGATTTGGAAGACAAAGTGCACAAACATCCAGGTGTGAAATGTTACTAAATTCTTTCAGGTAGTGAAATGTGAAACAGGTAGTATGGTCATGCCTGGGTGAGTTGTTAAGTAACTTAATATATTAAGGAGACGGAATGCAGCCTCTTACACCTGCTGTTACAGGAGGCTGTACAGTACAGTGGGTAATAGCTTAGGTTTTGGCAACAGACAGTTGAGGTTTCAATCCCAATTCCACCATTTACTATGTTTTAAGAGTATTTGACATCTGAGCAGGCCACTGAATCTAAGCCTCAGTTTCCTCATCTGTAGAATGGAAATAATAGGGTTAATGTATGTAATCTGTGAGGTAATGCATCAAAGTGGTTATTCAGTTACTTTGTACATAGTGAATGTCCAATAAATGCCAGTTGTCTTAATTTAAAAAAAAATTCAGTGCATCCTTCTCAGTCTTCATCTTTCTCTACCTCTCAATAGCCTGTTGCAGTTGACCATTCCTTCCTCCTGGGAACATTTGCTCCTGTCTTGGCTTTTGTAACACCCCACACTGGTTTTTCTCCTTTGTGTTCATCCCTGGTTGGGGAACTAAGATCCTGCAAGCCACGTGGTACAGCCAAAAAAAAAAAAAAAAAAAAATTTCAGTTCACTCTCTCCCTAGGAAACCTGATCTCTGCAAATTTGTATCTATAGATCTATAATCTATAGCCTTGGCCTCTCCTCTGAGCTCCAGTCTTATGTATGCATATGCTAATTTGACATCTCTGCTTGGATGTCTAATAAAGAGCTAAAATATAACTCATCCAAAATAGATCTCTTTATATCACCCATTTGAACCCATTGTTCCTGTCTTCCTTTTTGAAATAAAGCCAGTTCTTCCAGGGGTCATAAAGCTAGGAGTCGTCTTTCCCCTTCACCCACATTCAATCCATCAGCATGCCCTTCCTATTTTACTTCCAAAATTTATCTCAAATCCATTCCCAATCTCCCCTCCCCACACCTACTTTATCATCCTTGCCCCCATTCTGGTTCAAGTTACCACCATCTTTTGCCTTATCTTCTGCAATAACCTTCTTACTGATCTTCCAGTAAAGTCTTCCCTTTTGTATAAGTGCCAAAGGGAGATTTAAACAATGTAAATCACCAGTCTCAAGGCTTCCACTGTAACTAAACTAAAATCCAGACTCTTTCCTGTGGTCAACAAGGCCTCCTTTGTAAGATGACCCCTGTCTGCCTCTCCAACCTGCTCTTAGCACCTTTTTCATCAGGTTCCAGTAGGGCCGCCACACCCATGCTGACCCCCTTTCTAGTCTTTGGACAAGCCGAGCTCTTTCTCCTTTTTTTAAAAAATAAATTTATTTATTCATTTATTTATTTCTAAATTGATATTCAGGGTTTACTTTTTTTCAGGTTTTACAGTCTTTTTTTTTTAAGCTTGTTTTGGATTTATTTATTTTATTTTATTTAGTTTTGTCTGTGTTGGGTCTTCGTTGCTGCGCGCGGGTTTTCTCTAGTTGCGGTGAGCAGGGGCTACTCTTCGTTGTGGTGTGCAGGCTTCTCATTGCAGTGGCTTCTCTTGTTGCGGAACATGGGCTCTAGGCGTGTGGGCTTTGGTAGTTGTGGCTTGTGGGCTCAGTAGTTGTGGCTCACAGGCTCTAGAGCTCAGGCTCAGTAGTTGTGGCGCACGGGCTTGGTTGCTCCGCAGCATGTGGGATCTTCCCGGAACAGGGCTCGCACCCATGTCCCCTGCGTTGGTAGGCAGATTCTTAACCACTGCGTCACCAGGGAAGTCCCAAGCCGAGGTCTTTCTTACCATAGGGTCTTAGAATTAGCTTTTCCTTGCCTGGAATGCTCTTCTCAGAATCCTCAAATGGCATCTCCTACTTGTAATTCAGAACTCAGCTCAAATATAATCACTTGAGAGAGGACTTCCTTGACTACCTTATCTAAATGTTACTCTTTTCCTTACCTTTTTTATTTCTATTATATCACTTGTTATAATGATGACTCGTTTAATATTTGTTTACCTTTTTAACTGATTGTCCTCTCTCACTGGATGTCTGTGCCATGTGGGCAGGAACTTGGTCTGTCTAGTTTACTCCCGGACCCTAGGTCTTAGAATCACCTCTAGCTCACAGTAGGTGTTCAATGAACATTTGTTAGGTCAATGAACACAGAGTTAGACAGTTAGATGCGCTGAGGTCTTAGAATCACCTCTAGCTCCCAGTAGGTGTTCAATGAACATTTGTTAGGTCAATGAACACAGAGTTAGACATTTAGATGTGCTGACATGAACTGGTGAAAGATCTGGGCTGGAGATAAAGATTTGGGGATTATTTAAAAAATACATCTTAGGGCTTCCCTGGTGGCGCAGTGGTTAAGAATCTGCCTGCCAATGCAGGGGACACGGATTTGAACCCTGGTCTGGGAAGTTCCCACATGCCGTGGAGCAATGAAGCCCATGCGCCACAACTACTGAGCCTGTGCTCTAGAGCCCACGAGCCACAACTACTGAAGCCCGCATGCCTAGAGCCTGTGCTCCGCAGCAAGAGAAGCCACCACAATGAGAAGCCTGCGCACCGCAACGAAGAGTAGCCCCTGCTCGCCACAACTAGAGAAAGCCCACATGCAGCAATGAAAACCCAACGCAGCCAAAAATAAATAAATAAAATAAATTAATTAAAAAAAATCTTAATAAGCAAGGAATAGAAGGGAACTTCATTAACCTGTTAAAATGATCTACAAAAAAGTCTACAGCATGAAAAAAATAATGAAACATCAAAATAACCCTTTAAGAATGGAAAATAACAAGGGTGCCCACTACGACTTCTACACAACTCTGCTGGAGGTCCTAGCCAGCACAGTGAGGCAAAAAGAGAAACAATGTATCAAAAGAAAGAAATAGAAACACCATAATTTGGACTTACATTATTTACGTAGAAAATAAAAATAATCTATAAATTGTTAATTTAGAGTTTAGTGAGGTTGCAGAATCAACATACAAAAACCAACTGCTTTTTTTTTTTTTTTTTTTTTTTGTGGCCTCTCCCGTTACGGAGCACAGGCTCTGGACGCGCAGGCTTAGCGGCCGTGGCTCACGGGCCCAGCCGCTCCGCGGCATGTGGGATCCTCCCGGACCGGGGCACGAACCCGCGTCCCCTGCATCGGCAGGCGGACTCTCAACCACTGTGCCACCAGGGAAGCCCCCAACTGCTTTTTAAAATAATTTTTTATATACTAGAAAAATGCAGACTATCTCATTATTCTAAGCTTATTTCTGTACGTAAATGAAAACAACCATTCTGTGACTACAAAACTCACTGTGAACCCAGTGAATTAAAAAAGAAAACATCCTATAGACAGCCAAAGCATATTATCATGATACTTTAAAATACAAAAAAAGGACTTTCCTGGTAGCACAGTGGTTAAGAATCCACCTGCCAATGCAGAGCACACGGGATAGGATAAGTGGTACAATAGCACTGGGGTGGGATAGGGAAGGGAAGGATATTAATTATAATCAAGATACTGCAAGAAAAAAAAAGTATAATTAGAAACACTAGGCCTCCAAAAAAAAAAATCTGTGTAAGGAATGAATATAATCCATTATAGTATTTGACTCTCCTATTCAACGTTTACAAAGTCACAATAGTGTAAAAACCATTTATTGCTATAACTAAATATGATAATTTAATGATTTAGGAGAATAAAAGATGGAAAGTAGCATGACAGTTGAATCCTTATCAGTTACAATAAGAATAAATATATAAGGTCTAAAATGGATAAATCAAGAAAAAGCATTATATCATTTAGAATAAATGAAGGTAACTACGAGAAGAAACTGCTGAAAGAGTTAAAAGGGATTGCCGGGGCTTCCCTGGTGGCGCAGTGGTTGAGAATCTGCCTGCTAATGCAGGGGACACGGGTTCGAGCCCTGGTCTGGGAAGATCCCACATGCCGCGGAGCAACTCGGCCCGTGAGCCACAACTGCTGAGCCTGCGCGTCTGGAGCCTGTGCTCCGCAACAAGAGCGTCCGCGATAGTGAGAGGCCCGCGCACCGCGATGAAGAGTGGCCCCCGCTTGCCACAACTAGAGAACGCCCTCGCACAGAAACGAAGACCCAACACAGCAAAAATAAATAAATAAATAAATAACTCCTACCTCCAACATCTTAAAAAAAAAAGGAATTGCCTTTGGTAAGCAGGATTTAGGAATGGTGAAGGGCACACGTGAGAAATGTTTGTTTTTCACTATAATCCTTAATACACTGGTTATGAACTATGTGTATTTACTACTTTGATAAAACTAAAAATTTACTTAAATAGAAAGATTTTTGGTCCAGAAAGGAGGGATGGTGTCAGAAACAGATTTTGTGCTGGTAAAGCTAAGGAAGCATTACAGCCCCCCTGGAAGGCTGGAATTTGTTTTAGGTGAGAAGGAAACCATGTTGCTATCAAGCAGAATTTCTGATAACCTGCCTCAAGAGATCTCAGAGAAAGGGAACAATTTTCCAAGCATACAGTTATTTGTGGTTTATTTTCTCATTCTAAATAGACAATCATATTCAAACGCAATTAAAAAAATTTTTTCCCTAAAGAGAGTCCTTCAAACGGGGTAAATTTTAGGCTTCACAAAACCTGGGTTAGATCCAAGGAGTTGTTTCCCAAAGGAGTCCAGATTCACCTTTTTCTAAATGGTAGATTTATGTTTTTATGCAGATTCACTCTTTTTTTTTTTTTTCTTCTGCACGTGGGCTTTCTCTAGTTGCAGCGAGGGGGCTACTCTTTGTTGTAGTGCGTGGGCTTCTCATTGTGGTGGCTTCTCTTGTTGAGGAGCACGGGCTCTAGGCACGCGGGCTTCAGTAGTCATGGCACGCAGGCTCAGTAGTTGTGGCTCATGGGCTCTAGAGCGCAGGCTCAGTAGTTGTGGCGCACGGGCTTAGTTGCTCCGCGGCATGTGGGATCTTCCCGGACCAGGGCTCGAACCCATGTCCCCTGCATTGGCAGGCGGATTCTTAACCACTGCGTCACCGGGGGAGCCTGAAAACTACAAATCTTAAAAATATTTTGCTTTCCTAAAAATTAAATAATAACATGCATAGTTTCTACAATTAGAGCTTTTATGCTTTGGGAGGAAAACATATTCTTTTGAATAAATGAAGGTAACTACGAGAAGAAACTGCTGAAAGAGTTAAAAGGGATTGCCGGGGCTTCCCTGGTGGCGCAGTGGTTGAGAATCTGCCTGCTAATGCAGGGGACACGGGTTCGAGCCCTGGTCTGGGAAGATCCCACATGCCGCGGAGCAACTCGGCCCGTGAGCCACAACTGCTGAGCCTGCGCGTCTGGAGCCTGTGCTCCGCAACAAGAGCGTCCGCGATAGTGAGAGGCCCGCGCACCGCGATGAAGAGTGGCCCCCGCTTGCCACAACTAGAGAACGCCCTCGCACAGAAACGAAGACCCAACACAGCAAAAATAAATAAATAAATAAATAACTCCTACCTCCAACATCTTAAAAAAAAAAGGAATTGCCTTTGGTAAGCAGGATTTAGGAATGGTGAAGGGCACACGTGAGAAATGTTTGTTTTTCACTATAATCCTTAATACACTGGTTATGAACTATGTGTATTTACTACTTTGATAAAACTAAAAATTTACTTAAATAGAAAGATTTTTGGTCCAGAAAGGAGGGATGGTGTCAGAAACAGATTTTTTTCTGGTAAAGCTAAGGAAGCTTTACAGCCCCCCTGGAAGGCTGGAATTTGTTTTAGGTGAGAAGGAAACCATGTTGCTATCAAGCAGAATTTCTGATAACCTGCCTCAAGAGATCTCAGAGAAAGGGAACAATTTTCCAAGCATACAGTTATTTGTGGTTTATTTTCTCATTCTAAATAGACAATCATATTCAAACGCAATTAAAAAAATTTTTTCCCTAAAGAGAGTCCTTCAAACGGGGTAAATTTTAGGCTTCACAAAACCTGGGTTAGATCCAAGGAGTTGTTTCCCAAAGGAGTCCAGATTCACCTTTTTCTAAATGGTAGATTTATGTTTTTATGCAGATTCACTCTTTTTTTTTTTTTTCTTCTGCACGTGGGCTTTCTCTAGTTGCAGCGAGGGGGCTACTCTTTGTTGTAGTGCGTGGGCTTCTCATTGTGGTGGCTTCTCTTGTTGCAGAACACCAGCTCTAGGCGCGCGGGCTTCAGTAGTTGTGGCACGCCGGCTCAGTAGCTGTGGCTCCCGGGCTCTAGAAAACAGGCTCAGTCGTTGTGGCGCATGGGCTTAGTTGCTCCGCGGCATGTGGGATATTCCCGGACCAAGGCTCGAACCGTGTCCCCTGCATTGGCAGGCGGATTCTTAACCACTGCGCTACCAGGGAAACCCTGCAGATTCACTCTTAATGTTTATTTGTTCCTTTTAATTCTTGTTTTAGGGGGAAAGTGAGGACAATTTTTTCAGTAATTTTTGGAATCAAGAAACTGTATTAGAACCTGGTCCTCCTCTGGCTACCTTACCTGGAGCTCACAGAGACTGTAAGACCTTTGAGGATAGGAACAGAGCTGTGTTCTCTGTGTCTTCTACAGTTCAGGTACAAAGTTAACGCAGGTTCAGTAAATATTTTTGAAGGAACAGGTACATTTGAGTGCCATTAGGTATCATTTTTCCTCTGCTCCGTCTCTTTATTAAGACTCTGTTATGCAAGGCAGAAAGCTGTGGGAATGAGGATGAGAAGAGGTAGAGCGGGGTAAGGTTGCTTTTTCCAAACCCTAGATCCCACACTTAGACTTTACATAGTAGATGCCTTTCTGGATATTTTGTACCGTGTATATCAGTCAGATTTTGGTAATCTCAACTCACTTTACACATAGAGATTATTAACGATGTTTAAACATTTTGTGCTATGAGATGCAGAACATTTTACTTATTTCAAGAATCTTTTCGTGCAACTTTCTGTAAAGTGAATTACCAGCATATCTGAAGTCTATTTTGGGGGTGTGCTTAAAATGGGGCACACCAGTACTAAGTTCGGCTTTAACAATGACTAATTCGCACACCATGTGTGGAGTGTTAGATAGCTGTTGGGCGCTCGCCAACAACTAGGCATCTACCACTTCTTTTGGCCCCTTCACTCTCAGACCACCTGCTTCGACCCGGAGGTGCTGTCTTGACCCTCCGCGACCTCTTTGTCATGGCGTCCGCGGGGCGTCTCCCGCCGAGGCCCCGGCACCAGGCCAGGCGGCGACCTTCCCAAGATGGCGGCGTCAGGGGCCACTGCGCGGAGGGGGCGGGGTTCCGCCTCCGGAGGCGGGGCAGGGAGCCAGAGGGGTCGGCCTAGCGGGAGGGCAGCTTCCGAAGTGGGCAGCCCCAGCGCGCCTGCGTGGAGCGACCCTGCGCGCAGTGAGGCAGTGGCGGGGGAAGGCACCGGTGGGGCCGACTGGCGGGTTGAAGGAGGGAAGCGGGCGAGCGAAGTCCCAGTGCGCGCCGCGGCGGCACGGGTACCCTCCCCTTCCGGGCGTGAGGCGCTGTGAGGAAAGCTGAAGCGAGCGGACTCGCACCGGCAGCGAGACGCCGCTACCGCCGCCCCAGCCCAGCCTCCCTCGGCTTCGGCGCTCCCGTCGTGGGGGCCCGGGTTCCTCAGCACACCCAGCTCCAGCAGCCCCAGAGCCTGTCCCCAGTCCTTCGGAAGCCCCGGCGCCAGCCCCGGCCCTTGGCGGGGAGGATGACGGAGCTGCAGTCGGCACTGCTACTGCGAAGACAGCTGGCAGGTGAGCGGGCGGGCGGAGGGGCGCCGGCCCGGGCCGCGATCGCGGCGAGCAGCTGCCCGTTCCTCTTCTCCTCCTCTTGGGCGCTCCCGGGCGGGCGGCCGGACGGGCGAGGGGAAGCGGCAGCCCCCGTCGAGGCCGGGCGCGGGCCTGCGAGGTGGGGGAGCCAGGGCGCCAGTCCCGGCCGGGCCCATCACTTCTTTCCCTGCTTTCTTAGGGCATTAGGGGCGGGGACGCGCCCCAGCCTCGGCCCCAGGACCGCGCCTGCCGCCCCGGGGGAAGGAGGGGAGGTTGCCCCCTCCCCCACTGTTCGGTGGGACGTTGCGGGGGAGGGGCTGTAGGTCCCCAGCCCCGGCGGACCCTCCCTGGAGGGGCGGGTCCGGGCTCAGGTGCGGCAGAGGCCGCCGGATCCCTGAGGCAGGAAGAGCGTCTGGGCCGGCCCGGCTGCGCGTCCCGGGCTCGGCTGTCGGAGCCGCGGGCGGACAGCCGCGGGCAGGGTGGGCGAGAGGAACTGGCCCCCGGGCGGATAGGTGAGGCGCGCCAAACTTCTGCCCAGGCAGCGCCGGGTGCGCGGAGTTGTGGCGGACAACAAAAGCCCCGGCCTCCGCGGCCTCGTCGCGGGCGCGCGGGGTCTGAGAACCCTGCGGGGCGCGGGACGCCGCCTCGCCTGCCTCCGCCTGGCACGGGCTCCGGCTGCGCCGCCCGGCTGGGGGAGGGTAGGAGCGGGCCGAGCCGAGAGCCGCTCGCTGGCCGGCTCGGGGCTTTGTGCTCCGAGCGACTCCAGCTCCTGAGCAGGCCTGCGGGTCCCCGGGGCTGAGGCCCGCGGGTTCTGGCATGGGGCGGTGGCCGGTCTGCCTCCCCAGAGGTGCCTGCGTCCCCCCTCCCCCATTGTCCCGGCCTCCGGCCGTTTGCGGCTTCCAGGTTGACTTTTTAGGGGGTTGGCTCCGACTCTGCTAGGACTGTGTGAGCGGAGCATGCGCAGTGGGGACGGGGACGTACGTGTGCGGAGTGGAAGGGGGGAGGCGGGTCGGTGGCTTCACAATGCCGCCCCACGTGCTGCCAGATTTAAAGAGAAATGAACCAGCAGTTACCACTGCTGTCCAACGCCCAGCCTTGTGTCCTTCTCAGTTCTGACGGATCTTCACCTGCCCACTCCACAGCCAGCGGCCCTGAGCCCTCGGCAGAACCCAGAGGCTGGAATGAAGACATCTATTTTTGAAATAGGTTTACTAAGACTTAGGTTGAGGTGTTAGTTAAATCACCTTTATGGCTTCTTAAGGAAAAGGTTGTCAGGGGCTGTTACAGGTTGTATAATTAGGTTTATTATTAGAGCATGAGCAAGCAGGTTTGGACAAGTACTAAAGTTCTAAATGCTCGGGGGGAGTGACGGAGTGAATGGAGAATTTCTAGTGATACCTGTGTCCATCGCAAATGTATTGGGCAAGCAGTGAAAGAATAACTTTATTGCATCTTATATTTGCAAACACACGTTACTCTTCTGTGTGTTTTTCTGGTTTGTTTTGTTTTGGAGGAAGGAATTAAGATGTTCTTTTTTCTCCCTAAGAATACTTTAATCAGAATAAGTTTTAATTGTGTGGTGGACTGTTAAACAGTATTAAAATAGTAAATCAGTATTAAAACAGTACTCAACTCTTTCATAATGGGAAAGATACATATTTTAAAGGTGTAGAAGAAGTTAAGCAGTTACTAAGAAAGTAAAGTATGACTAATAACAGTGTTATCAGTAGCAGTATTTCAGAATTCTTTCCATCCTATTTGTGAACAGGCTGTAAATTTTGATAGCCACTTGGTTCAGTTTTGCACTCTTTTCCAAGATTAATCCCAAATATTGATAAGACATTTCCCAAAGCTCTTTCTTAATGGTTGACTTTTTGATAAGGCACACCAAGATATGCTTTAAGTTTGGAGGACAGAATGATTTAGTTTGTAATATTTCATGCCTCATTATAAAGTTATTTAGCTGCTGATTAATTTTCTTGTCTTTTTGATCAGACACAATGGACTGTTAATATTTTCTTAAATATTTGAAGGTTATTTATT
The DNA here is from genome assembly GCF_002837175.3 of Physeter macrocephalus. Classification (NCBI taxonomy): domain Eukaryota; kingdom Metazoa; phylum Chordata; class Mammalia; order Artiodactyla; family Physeteridae; genus Physeter; species Physeter macrocephalus. The sequence goes on along the minus strand of NC_041227.1, from coordinate 91,078,903 downwards.
AACATGCTCAAAATGTATAAAACAGGCCAAGGCCAGTGTTTTAAGGAAAATGTGAAAATATCAAGTTTATTGGGAAGACTTGATAAAACTACATACTGAAATAAAGGCCCTGTTGTATTTTAGTCGTTAGTAGTACATTGTTTGAGCTTTTTGGTTTTTCAGATATCATTTGAAAACAGGAAAGAATGGTAAACTGTAATCTCTTGAAATAATTTACAGTGAACTTTTGGAAGGCTTAATAATAAATGCTTTGAAAATCTTGAAATGTATTGAACTGAGTAGACACACAAACGTAAGCCATTCTAGCTGCTAGAATTTCAGAAACTTAACAACAGTGGTTAACAATAGTAACATTTATTGAGCCCCTAGTCTGCCAGTCCTGAAGGATTTTACTTCATTACTTGAGGGGAGAATTTATTGTGTGTGTTGTGTTTTGTTGGTAACTGTAATGAAGAACCTGGTTACTTTCTGAGTGAAGCAGAATGGTTCCTTGGGTTGCAGAGTTTCTCACCCTCAGCACCACTGATATTTTGGGCTGATTATTGTTGTAAAGGCCTATACTATGCATAATAGAAGTTTAGCAGCATTCTTGGCCCCTACCCACTAGATGCCAGTAGTACACCTCCTCAGTTGTGACAACCAAAAATGTCTCTGTTGCCAGATGTCCCCTGAGGGACATAGTCATCCGAGGTTGAAAACTCTGGTTTAAGGTGTTTTAGTTAAGACCATATTGGCCATTGTGAAGCAAGTAAGAACACCTAACAGATTCATGAAATCAGATAGGTTGTGTATTTCTTTGTGGGTATTATTAGACTATGACTTACTGCTTTGCAAATTCAACAGTCACAGTTCAGTTTTTGCAGTGCATAATGCTAAACACTAAGAAATCCCACAGCACGAGATAATTTATTTATTTATTTATTTATTTGAAAAGGTGTTGTAAGCAGTGGTTAAAAATACAAAGAGTATAAAAAAAAGGTTTAGTCTTTCTTTCCATCCCGACCCAGGCTGCTTTTCTTGGAAGCAGCCATCATCGATAATTTCTTGTGTGCCTTCTTATACTGTATATGTTTATATAGCTATATATGTATATATATATGTTTATATGGCTAACGTTTACTGAGGACTAGCATAGCATCTACCAAGCATTTCGCTGAGAGCTTTACATATATTATCTCATTTAATCCTCCTAATAAGGAAATTGAGGCCAAGAGAGTATCAATAACTTGCCCAAGGTCACACAGGTAGTAAGTGGTGCTGCTAGATTAATATTCAGGACCTTCTTATTAGAGACTTTGTTGTTTTTAATTGGCTATATTGTCTTCTAGGGAGCAACAGTTTAACACAATTGTGAAATATGGTTTTATAAATTTAAATATTCGAGCTTAATTTATCCAGTAACTACCAAAATGATTGGGGAACTGTTCTCATCTTAATAAAATTTTATGTACGAAATAATGCACATTAAAATCTAAGTGATATTCTTAAGGTAATCATAAAAAGATGTTTTAGCCATTGTCACTTTACGACCAACATTCTGCAGAATGTCATAGATTGAAAGTAGCGCTAAGCTTTTTTGTGTTAACGGTTAACTCTGAGAAAATAAATTGGACTAATTGGACTTATTCCCTACTCTAACCATACTAACTTTTACTTTATGACAAGCATTTATAAAGAATAAGAGGTTTTTATTTTTTTTAAGATCACTTGACTTTTTTAAAAATTGACAACACAGTAGTTGCTTTCTCATAGGTACCTGTCATCCCAGAACTAGCAAGAAGAATCTCTTAAGCAGTAACAATAAAATAATTGAACTCCTTTTACTGTAGAAATTTTGATTGCATATTTTAAAGTAATCTGCAACATTTCCAAATCTTTGTCTCCTTGTCTACCCATGTAGGTAGGTTGTGATGAGTTAGTTATGTGTGTTTCTCAGATTTATGTGCAATAAAATCACTTGGGAGTATGTTAAAAATACAGATTCCTGGCCTCACCTTCACAGAGTATTAGTCTACATGTCCAGATGGGGCCAAAGAAAGCCCAATTTTTAATGTTTCTCATTGGCCTTTTTAGAATGTATTGGCATTCTGACATAAAATTCCATTAATAATCTTAAAGTAGTAGAAGTAGAGTAATTGATTATTGACAGGGATACCCTAGTGGTAGAAGATTCTAGGTGATGAGCAGAATATTAATATTTGTATATTAATAGTTGTTTACCCACATATTTAGAAATGGAAGAAAAGTCTAAAAGTAAGTTTATATTTCATCAAACTACTAATTGTTTAATAGAGTTTGGGAATTTTTATATCCAGAAATCATTACACTGTTACAGAAATAATGCAGCTACTATATGCTGTCAGAAAAAAAGTATAAATGAAACAGACATTGTGGTTGAGGGAGGGGTGTTGGATGATTTGTAATCCCTGTAGTGGAGGGAGCATCAAGGAATTACGCATCTGATGTTATGTTACAGAATCTTATTTCAAAATATGTACATATATTGAATCATATGTATACCTTAAACACACGCAATGTTATATGTCAATTTTATCTCGGTAAAGCTGGGAAAAAAGTCTTTAATTTTTTAGTGAGTAAGTGAATTTTCTTAACATTAGGGAGTAAATGTTTTAAGTTATAATTTGTGTTACTCTGAATATTTTTGATATGTAATGAAATTTAGTTTATAAGTAATGGTAGTTTAATTTTGTATAAAGTCAGAATGAAATGTACTTGTATTTTGTAATGGAAGACCTCACTTTCTCAAGTACTGCTTAATATATTAAAATGCTGAAGTAAACTCTAATTTGTACATATTAGTATAATCTGTACTTACTGTAAAGTAGTGCCAAAGTATATGGTTTTATTATATAGTTTATGAGTTAATACACATTATATTTGGTGATATGTGTGCATATAAATGTGACATTAGATGCCTTCATTATTAATAGAGTGATATCGAGTGAGGAAAATCTGAAAATCCATTCACTACTACTATATTATTGTTGCTTTTTGACTTTCCAGGTGAAGAGTGTTTGTATATATCAAGAAGACTTTCAATCCCTGGGTTATTTGATCTTGTTTAGTGCAAGTTTCTTTGAGGAGGTCATGCTAATTTATTGTAAATTGTAGTGTGGATGTGCTCTTGCTTCAAGCAAGTAAAATGCTAAGCATTCTTTTATTTTAATGGACTCACTTCAGTTTAGGATGAAGGATTTTGCATTTCTAAATTATTGAGAAATATTTTTGTTAGAATTTAAAACACTAGATGACCTGTAAAAGTGTTTAATGCCATCCTTGACTGGTTTATAGGAAATAGCTTTTCAGAGAGGAAAGCATAGTATATGCTTATGGAACCAGTCTGGCCAAGTAAACATAGTATAGTCATATTTGGTTGAAGGCATTTCAGCCACAGAAAAGTACAAATAAAAAAAAGCAAATATTTTGCAAATTTTGGGAACGAACATGAATTATTGGTATGAACAGATAAATGAGGGAATAAGAATAAAATGCATCTTTAGGAAATAAGATATATACATGTTAAAATAGAGAATTTAAAATTTTTTCACCTAGTGCAAGTTAGTATTAGGCTAATTCAAGTAAATCAGAAATTTTTTTTTTGGCTGTGCCATGTGGCTTGCGGGATCTTACTTCCCTGACCAGGGATTGAACCTGCGCCCTCGCAGTGAAAGTGTGGATACTAACCACTGGACAGCCAGGGAATTCCCTAAATCAGAAATTTTTTTTTTTTTTTAACATCTTTATTGGAGTATAACTGTTTTACAATAGTGTGTTAGTTTCTCCTTTACAACAAAGTGAATCAGTTATACATATACATGTGTTCCCATATCTCTTCCCTCTTG